>NC_143419.1:5352500-5952500 GCF_059467195.1 Physcomitrium patens
GGAGTTGTACTTTCACAAATGAGAGAAGACAAGAAGCTCCATCTGGTTGCATTCTATTCTTGAAAGTTCTCTACTGCTGAAATCAATTATGAGATCCACGATAAGAAACTTCTTGCTATAGCGGATTCTTCCCAAGAATGGCGTCACTTTCTTGAAGGAGCTGCACACCTAGTGATCGTATACATAGATCACAAGAATTTGGAATATTTCATATCGGCTCGAGTTCTAAATCGACGTCAAGCTCGGTAGAATATGTTGCTATCTAGGTTCGATTTTGTTATCACTTATCGACCTGGAAAGCAGCAAGGACTATTCGATGCCTTATCGAGGAGATTGTATCTTGTACCAAAGGCTGAAGAAGCAGCGTTTGATCAACAATGTACAACGTTATTGAAGCCAGAGCAATTTTGGCTTTACGCTACTATTGAGCCAATTGATGCTAACTTCCTGAACCAGGTACATATCGTGACTATTGAAGATTCAGTAGCCATTGATATCAAGTTCAAGGTAGAGGGAGATCTTTTATACTTTGAGGAGCAGTTGTATATTCCAAAAGGACCAGCACGACTCCGAGTTCTTCAATCTCGCCACGATTTTCTAGCTACGAGATAATTTGGATTCAACAAGACCTTGGAGCTTATTTCTCGAGATTTTTGGTGGCTCCAAATGTGGAAGGATGTGAAAGATTTTGTCCTCTCCTATGACATTTGTTCAAGATCTAAGAATCCTCGACATCGCCCTTATGGACTTCTACAGCCATTGCCGATTCCACATCGACCATGGTCTTCAGTTTCCATGGACTTCATCATGGACCTGCCATCATCGAACTCATTTGACAACATCTTTGTTGTGGTAGATCGGCTTAAAAAGATAACGTACTTTGTCCCTTGCAAGAAGACATCGTTCAATGAAGTCACAGCAAGGCTCTTTCTTGATAATGTGTATCAATATCATGGACTACCAGATGATATCGTATCAGATCGAGGAACCCAGTTCGTATCAAAGTTTTGGAGATCTTTCTTTGAGATATTGAAGGTGGATATCAAGTTTTCTTCAGCTTTTCATCCTCAAACTGACGGCCAAACGGAACGGGTGAATCAAGTCTTGGAACAATACTTACCATGTGATGATGACACTTAGAAAAAAATGTGCAATATCACTCAAGATAAGCAAAAGAAGGAACTTAAAAACAAAGAAGATACTAAGAACAATATTAGTTTAGAAGAGGATAATTCGCAACTTCTAATATACTTATGTCTTATAAAAAAAAAGGGATAATCTACTCTTAATCAAGAGAAGACAAAGCTCTAATATTATAAGTATACTCTTGTCAATCTGTCAAGGACAAGAACTAAAAGAAGATACATAAATCTGAGAATTTTTTATTAAAAAAAAATGACAAAATAAAAATAAAGTAATATGTATATTAAAACAAAACTGGAATGGCTATTGCCAAAAGATAAGGAAAGTAGAGACTCTTGAATCTAAAGTAGAAGCAAGAAAAGAATTGACAAGAGTGAAGAAGGCTTCACTCTTGTTCTTTATATACTATCTATCTAAGATCTATGTGGGGGCATTCTATAGGATCTCTAAAAATTTATTGATTTTGCATGAGATATATATCTTGACTTGCAAGGTAAGTTTTCTATATGGCTGCCACATAGTTAGCTTCTTTTGCAAGCTATCAATATATGTGATACATAGATAGCTTCTTGACCAAGTTTCTAACCTACCAATCAACTACAAACATATATAAAATCAAAATAGCATCTAAAAAGCTTCTATAAAGCTTTTCTAGAATGTATTATAAAATTAATTTACTTTTGTCTAATTCTACCTATCTAAGTAATGATTATAATAGGTATATATTCGTGGCAAAGAAATAATAATTCAAACATATCTTTCTACTATAATAATTATTTAGATAATATAATTATAAAAAAATAACTAAAAATAAGTAAATTTGATAATATCTTATTAAAAAGCTTCTTTAAAGCTTCATAGATAATTTTTTATTTTTATACATGTGAATAGATGATTAATAGGTTGAATATTTGGTCAATAAATTAGCCATGTGTTGTACATATTGGTAACTTATATTACAAGCTAATTATGTAGCACACATATAAGAAACTTGTCTTGCAAGTAAAGATACGTCTTACAAATTGGACACTTGTCAAAGGTCCTATGGAATATTGTCATATAATTCTTAATTTGATAGTATATACAAATGTAAGAATGAAGCCTTCTTCACTATTGTCAATGCCTTTCAAGTCTTTAGTCTTGTGTCAAATCTTTCTAGTCTTCTTCACTTTAAAAATAGCTATTTTAGTTTAATATTATACTATCTTTGAGTGATTTTTTAATCTTTTTGAATTATATAAGTGTGATCTTTTGATTCTTTGAGATTTATATCCTTAAAAAAATGTGATTAAATATTAAATAATTTAAAGGCTTTTCTAACAAAATTTTAATTTATATATAAAGAACATTATATAATTTGTGTTACAATCAATAAATTTGGCATTTTATATTAATGTAATTATCTATTATTATTATATTCATTATAATTTTGATAAATTTCAATTCATATTAAGTGGAATGATATTGCACTTATTAATCATTTTTTCTATAAAGTATAATATGGGGTGAAAAAAATTGATGCACAATTTATTTAATCCTTAAATATTGAGTCAAGCAATTGATTTTATTACAAAGTATAATAATTAATTTTTGAATTTTAATCTAAAAGCAATACAAGTATGCCTTAACATGTTTACAATTCAATATCAATATCAATGTCTTCTCAAGACATATATTTAAAATAAAAGATATGCAAATTGGTATAATATGTTTTAAATCTCTCACTTAGCAAGGAAATATTTGATGTTATCAAGAAGGATAATGCTTATATTATGGAGAATCAAAGTGCATTCTTTAATATTATTTGAAGAAGTAACCTAATTACAAAATGAAGAGTATATCTCTCAAAAAAGATATTATATCAAAAAATAAGTTTACCTAGCTACAATAGTGTAAGTCCCACCAATGGATCTTAATTGGTGGATTGGTTAAAAGTATAGTATTGAGTCATTTAATGAAATAAATACTAAGGTTAGAAAGTCTTTTTGATTATTTACATATTTATTAGAATTTAGAAATATTTATAAGTATAAAAGTCTTATTAGAAAAAAAAAATAGAATCTTAGTAAGTCTTAGAGGCAATTATCTTAGTTGGTATAGTATTTTCACTCATTATTGAGTATTAATGATTAGTAATTGAGACCAATGTCTATATTGGCCTCATATCTATATGTATTACTTATAAAAATCCTATCAATGATTAGTTAATAGTTAAAAGAAGCGTAAAAAAGAACTTCATGTCTTTTAAATTATATATGTAGAAAATAGAATTTTTACTAGATTTAACATGATTTCATTACTATAAAAAATCACAAAGATAGAAAAATATAGCCTTATATGGATATAAATATTATAAGATTTTTTTTTAATTTTATTTAGAATTTTTTATGAATTTTTAGAGAAAATTTCAAGATCTTGGTAAAATTGAGATTTACTATCTTGAGAGCCATTATGAAGAAATGAAGCAATATTTGAAGATTATATACGGTTTTTGGGCTAATTGGATATTTTTGAATTCCATGGTGAAGTCAAAAATATAAAAAAAATATTTTTACTAGTAGAAAATAGGAGGACCATCAACTTATAGAGTCCTTGTAGGAACAGAGGTGTTTAATTTCCGTGTGGGTTGTAGCACCGTAGATATAGGTAGAAAGATAATTGACTAGTTTTATAAAGTATAATTGCTTGATTGCTCTTGTTTTGTATTGTTATTCTTTTATTCTTGTTTATTACTACTTCTACTTCACACCACCAATTATAAGCAACTCTTAATTCAGGCCATCTTATAATTTTAGGTGAGAGAGAAATTTACCCTTACAAATAGAAATAGTGAAGTTGAAATCTTATATAATATTTAGTGAAGGTCCTATTCTCTCCTTAAAATCTTTATGTTGTCTTACAATAGATATTTGTTTAGAATCTAAAAATCACAAAGTCTTTTATTTCTTAGATTTAGTTGTCTTAACTTAATTTTTACATGAAGACTTTATTAAATGACAAAGAATATTCTTAATAAAGAAAATCAATCTTGTACATGTAAAAATCATAGATGATTGTTCTGTCTTTTGGAGATGTTACTTATGAAATTATTCCTATAGATATAGCAACAAATGGTTATAATAGCTTAGTGATATTTAATATTATTAGGGATTTTTTAATCTAATTATTTCAGATTTAATGTCACTAAAAAAATATTTTCTTTGGATAGATTGAATTTCTAGTAATTTTGGTTTTTTCTAAAATATAACCATGGATTTTATTAATTAATTAGAAATTCATAAGTCTAATATAACCAAATCCTTGTTTGTAGATAGAAGAGCTTTTATGCATGCTACAAAAGAAGAGTCATCTTTAATTGTTTATGCCATATCCATTGCTAATGATATTCTTTATATACAAAAGCTTTATATAAAGCATATAATTTTATCAAAAAAATTAAAATTTAACAATGAATACAAATAATATTTGATAAAGTAAAATATTTTAATTCTAATTTCATTAATTTTAAACATATATATAATAAATTAAATCCATTTTATGGATAATATTATAATTGTATTTTTAAAAATAATTAAAATAAAAAATTATAAATATAATTTTTAATTTTTTAATTTTTTAATTTTTTTCAAATTTTGTTTTAAATACTAGCATAAATATTCAATTTTAATCCAAATAAATTGTTGAAATTTTCTAATCAACAATTTAAGTAAAAAAAATTTAAGATTTAAATTTCAATATCATATTCAAATCCATTTTTATTCTTGTATGGAATATTTTAATTTTAATTTACTTGTATGTTGGTAATTTTTTTAAGTCATTGTGGTAGTAAGCAATATCAAGGCTTATATTAACATCAATAATAATCATGAACAATGAATATCAATGCTTGTGTCAATGGTAGGTAACAACATCAATTCTTACATCAAACATAAATCACAATTAGCACATATTTCAATAGCAATCATTAGTGTCAACAATGTTTGTTCAAATCATAAAATATTTTTTTGCTGTGAAATTGATTTGCAAACACACAAACACTACTGTGTTTAATGTACATACATATAATTAATAAATAACTTATGTACATGTATATATTAGCATTATTCAATAAAATCTACAAAAACATTTTTCAATTCAAAAAACAAAAAAGAATCATAATTTACATTTTGATGGCTTGAAGTTGTAAAAGCCCTAATGCATGAGACATTACTATGTTAATACAAGCAAACATCTCAAAATACACAAAACACATATTATAGAATATTCTTGCAATATCTAGATTAATCTTGTTAATCTCCAAATGATCCAAAACCACACATAGAGATAAGTTCACAATTCTAGCAATCACCAACACCTTCCTTTCAAATGCAATTTCTGTTATAATTTTGTCAACATCATGTTTATCTTTTGCACTTCTTTCATCCTTTGCTACAAGTTCACTTTTTTTCTCTTTTTTTTTTGGGGGGGGGGGATTTTTGTTTTTATTTTCTCTGGAATTTTTATTACCTCCTCCAAGTTTTTCAAATTTTCAACATTGGAAACATATTTAGTATGAATAACAATCGAAGAACTGACGTGTCTTCAAAAATCTCACACCAATTTCGAAAATGAATGAAAAGACAACAGAAAGAGGCACAGAATACGAAAAGAGATTCAAAAATGGGAAGAAAAAGAAACAAAGGTAGGTGCAAAACCAACCAGAAAGAGGAGGTTATATTGTAACTTGCTGTGAGCCTGGACTATGTGTGGTGACCCTAATGCTCGGAGCTCCGTCAATCACACAATTGTACGTGGGGTTGAAATCTGGTAGGAGATGTCCTGCCACTGAGACGATGACACAATTCTGCCTGGATTTTGCTCTTTGAAAGGAGGCATTCAGTGGGTGCATGTTACACGAGGGGGTGACAGATGTAACATCCCAGCTGAGCCAGCTGATTGTGCTTACTGTGCTTTTTGAGCTTCAGAATTCTGTTAGCTAAGTACCCACTACTTGAATCTGGTTTGTTTTCATTTTCTTGGGTTCCTCAAGGTTTTATAGGGTTCAGTTTGGTATTGTCATTGTTTTAATAAGCATAGTTTTGCTGCATCTGGCTTTTATTTGTTGTGTGGAGGCGAGTTTTTGAGCTGCGCGAAGTGGTGAGTGTAGTCATGGGGCAACAAGCTAGCAAGGAGTCAGAGAATTCATCTGTAGTACAGTCGACTGCCAGGGCAGTGCAGGGTGCAACAGGAGTTGCGGCGGGTGCTGTGAAAGATACTGCAGGGTCCGTGAAGGAGGTGATTGGAGCAGTGGGGTCTGAAGACAGAGAAGCCATTAGGATACAAAAGAAGGAGAGTTGGGGTAGGGTTGAGGAAGGTGACACGCTCTGGGATTTGAGCGAGAAGTACCTCGGGGATGCAACTCAGTGGGAGGCGCTTCAAGCATCTTGTAGCCGAGAGCTTGGAACTGACCCTCTGTTGCTATTGCCTGGTAGCCATGTCACCGAAGCTTGCGTTGCCCGTGCCCGAGCCCGAATCGCTGCGAATCGGTAGCCATGTCTTAGGGTTTCAGAAATCAATTTTCTTGCAGTGGTAGGATTTATCTTTATCTGGAATGTCACTTTTACTCATTAGCATTTCAAGATAGGCATTGACGTGTTGTACAAAGTCTAAGCAGAAGTTTAGGTACCAAAGAATCTCATTACACTTTGTAATTTCCGGTGTAGGAACTGTACTTTGATGAAGAAAAAGCGTGAATTCTTCAACATGTTTCGATTATGTAGCTTTAGTTCCACTATGATACGTAGCGTGCAGATGATCGGAAGATTGGATCGCTACTATCAACCATTGGTTTGTGGTGATTGAACTCAATTGAAAGTAGATATGAAATTATTGTGATCTGGTAATAACTAGGTGAATTACAATTTGGCGGTTGATGATTTGTACTGAGAGTCGAGAGATTGCAGAACGGAGTGGGCGATGCAGTAAGCTACAGATTGAATGGTGACCATGGGGTTTACCCCAATTGCGCTCGGCAGGACACTTCCATCACTGACGTAAAGGCCCTCCACCTCCCAAGTTTCTCCTTCTCCATCAACGGCAGAACGTCGAGGATCGCTGCCCATCTTGCAACTTCCCATGTGGTGGCCAGAACCTATTATAATCTTGTTCTTCTTCACTCCTCTTGATCTTACTCTTTTAATATAAGCTTCTATGTCTCTAGAATTTGCTCCTGTAATCAAAACAACCCACATGTATGATGAGAGATATCCAAGTACGTGTGCACTATGGTTGAAGAATTATACGAAATCTTTGTGTGCATATGTGAACATGGTTTTGTCAGAATCAAAATGTGCGCACCTTTGACGCAGAAGCGCTCTCCGTCCTGCTGGTGAGTTCCTATCTCGGTGGCTCCCGCAGCTATGAGTACACGCAGTCCTTTCTCGATTCCTTCCAGAATTGTTTCTTCATCTACTGCATTTAGGGTGTAATCGATTTTCGGTTTGCCGTCAGCTTCCACGCTTACTTGGCCGTTACTTGTGTCTCGCGTGACGGCGCACAGTGTGACGGTGCGGGAAAAACGTCTCATCCTTTCTTTGAAATCAGCAGCTGCCACCAAAATAAATCATCTCAGAATTGGCAAATTTCTACATTGGGAAAAGATTGATTAACCCTTAAGACAGTGTGGATTTGCAACATTCTCTTGGCTGTGACATACTTGACCTAAAAATCTTCGATTCAGATGTATGTTGCTAACCAGATGTCCACGGTTGGAAAGAAGCGAAACTGCCTGGATGCGTCGACGGAACTTCCAGAAGCGCAACTGGAAAGCTCCCATTTTTTTTGTAGATAGGAGAATACGACGTCATTATAGCGCCCTCGTAGCAAGTACCAGGGAATCCAGATTCTTCAGGGAAATAACCCCACATGAACACCACTGGATGGAGATGTAGGCCTTTGCCAATGTTTGGGTTTCGAAGTCCGCTGTTGAGTAACAGGGGTGGGGTCATTAAAGAGCCTGACGCCACAACGACAGACTGCGCCTCGATGAAGATCCTCTTCTTGCTGCTTCCAACTACAGCCATCACTCCCCGTGCTTTGTAATGTTTTCTCCCTACAACATTCAAACACGCCAGTGGTCATTCTTTACTGAAATTTTCAACATGCTTTCCATGTAGGTTACAATGTAGCTAGTTCTGGGTGTAAGGAGAGGTGAGTATTTTATGAACTGTACCTGAGTGGTTTTTTGAGAAGAGGATTCTCTGCGCCTCGCATTCCGACAATAGTACAGCATTTTTTGATTCAGCAGCGTCTTTAAGCCAGGTAGATGTAGTGGAACCCTTCTGGCCACTTGGGCAACCGTATGTGCACCACCCGCAATCGTGATCTACTGGAGCATTCCTCGCGAGCGTACCTACCTCAGCGCTCAGCTTCTCGCACCCTGCTCGGAGGACAGAGTTTTGCAGATTCTCGCGGGCGATGTTGGGTTGCACGTTCAGACGATGCCAGATCTTCTTCATGGCAAGCTTGTATCGGGTGGAGGTGAACAACTCCAGACCAGAAATTTGCTTCCATTCCTGCAGAACGTGGGAAGGCGTCTCGAAACACGCAGACCAGTTGATGGCCGTTCCCCCGCCCACAGTGGCGCCAGCCACGAGGTTCACTCCGCCATCATCAGTTGCGAGCGAGCCTAGCTTCTCAAACATGGCCATCTGCGAGGGCCCTTCTAGAGTGGTGAGATCCTCCGTTCTGAAATACTTCCCTTTCTCAAGGATCACTACTTGGTATCCCGCCTTCGCAAGCACGCTCGCTATCACGCCACCCCCGCACCCAGATCCCACCACAACCACGTCGCAGCTAATCCCCAAATCTCCCCCTGCAGCAGAATTATTTCTATTTCTGTTACCTGATGCCAGTTTCTTTAATGGAATGTCGTCGTTTAGTACTTTGACGCCCGCCCGACTCAGAACCTTCTCAAGCTTATCCCCAGCTGCTTGTGTCGCAATCACCATGTCTTGAAGAGGGTTTGATCTGACACCGTCGTTACTCGAACATTTCCTGCTGCGGATGACCTGCGGATCAGCGCCGCAGTAGCCGATGGCCTTCCAATTGCGGTTGAATCCGCCGTTCTCAATTTTGGTGTAGACTGCCCACATGGTGATCATCTTGAATAGCTTGTACACAGCTCGAAAGGCCCCGAGTGTACTCAGCGACCATCCGCGTAGGATGTCTTCTTGTTTATCAGTCGAAAGATATGCAAAACTCTGAAAGAATGGGAATTGCGTGGTCAGGCTGGCACGCCCTCCCAGGATCAGAGTTCCTATCCGTGTCGACAGTAGCCACAGGAACACTCTGATTGCCATCAGCAGCTGCGGCTTCAAGAGCACATGCAGCAGACCTGCAATCTGCTCCGATTCCAATTTCGCACACATGAGCGCAAAATATCTGGTGCAGCCACTTTGAATCCCACCGAAAATATGTCATCAAATGAGAAATCATGAAGTTGCTTGATAGTTTAAGGGATGAGTTGAGACTCCACTTACATCCTCTGGAACTCCCATGTCTGAAGCTGAACAGGTATAGAACGACGCAATCTCCTGCTTTTCCTCGCATTCGGCAGGAGGACTGAGAGACGGCGAGAAAGCATCGCATATTGATATCAAAGTTCTCAGTTGCGCTTTCGTGAAGCTGTGCTGCGTCGGGGGATTCCAGGATTTCAGCAGCGGATGCCCTGGCGGAGACTGTCCTGCTCTGCAAAGGTCGTTCTCCGGTGCATCCATGTTAGCAACACTAGATCGACGTCCTCACGAGAAATACCTCTCTGTACTCAACTGTGTCCAAATCAGGCTCACCAGCGTCGAGTAGAAGACGTGAGACTCGTCCTCATCATCGAGTCCTCCCCCTTGATGTACACAAATAAATGTCAATACACTCAAACAGTAATTCAAGTAAGCGTCCGACTAGATTCAACACAGTCTAAAACGCAACTGTCAACTCTGCATCGAAATCCATCTCGAACAACTACATGTAAAGCCCCCTAACCCCCCCCCCCCCCCCGAGCAGTTTTCTTCGGTCCATATCCTGTGCAATCTAGTCACAGGAGTTCTAGCTTTCACGCAAAGTGATGACTCCTAGACCTGATGAACAACTAGGACACTGCAATCAGGTAATTAGTGATCACATACCAACCAAGTCATCTCCTTTTAGGGGTCTTTCTCAGAAAGCATGTGGTAGATCTCTTCAAAGCTGGGTGTATTGATTCAACCTGTGTACCCGATTCACACTCTCTCCAGTGGGAGGATCTCGGTGTAGCGTTGTAACACCTTTTACCGTGTCATCGTGCACTCTAGGCAACTGATCGCCAGTGTATCCTGGTCGCCGCAGATGGGTTCAAGCTTTCTGTGAGATAGGAACTGATCCAGCGCTGGGAAGTCAGCGACACTCCACCGATGTACAGTCACGTCTGACGCAAGGCGCGTGTTCAGATGGCACGGAAAATGCAGAGATACATGGCTACACACACCAAGTTGGATGGATTCTTAAGCTTTAGAACTGGGAGTGAGGTCCAAAACGATCCGCATTCTGGCCATTCTAGGACCCTGTTAGTCTAACAAAGAGCTGTGCGTTCCGGTCATTAGAAACAAGGACCAACTGTGCATTCCAGTCATTAGAAACTTACTATTGCGGGACTTTGTGGAACGGCCATGCAAGACTACAATGTTCCTTGTAACGAACGTTCTAATCTAATTGTGTTCTACAGTACTTTTATAACAATTATTTTGATTATTTTAATAAATAAATAACTAAACTAAATCATATTAGCAAAAACCTGTGTGATCATTGAAACATCCATCCATTTCCCTAATCATTTATTTATGCTTCTTTGTTCCCATGTTCACTCATTCTTATATTCTCCAAGTTCTTCATTTTCCCAAGTTCTTTTCTTCACAGCCAATCAAAGGACTTCTTTGTCTCTTTTGTGTTATATTCAAGCTGCCTTAGATTGTATAAAAATAAAAAAAATATCTATATTTTATTTAATAAAATAAATAAATATATATATATTAATTTTTTATAATACTACAAAAAGAAGAATAATATAAAATATTTATGAAAAGAAAAAAAATTAATTTTAAATATTATTTTTTAAAAAATTATTCAATAAGAGTTATATTTAATATAAAATATTTTTTCACAAATTTCTACTTAGAGCAAAATATTTCTCTTGTCTCTTCTCCAGTACACTATTCAATCTTTCAAAAAACAACATAAATTAGAGATTGTTAGAAGAACCAATTTTCTTTGTATTTTATTTGATCCTATTATATGTAGGCTTAAATAATGCAATTATATTAATTAAAGAACATACTTGATATTGTATCATTTAATCTAAATAAAATCTATTCATAGAAGTTAAATTTTTAATGCCAATTCAAACTTCTTCATAATTATACTATCTATGAATCTAAAGGTAGTCCAAGTCAAGTCCTGTGGTTATAAAGGTGTTACAAAGACCACTAAGTCATTTAAAATTAGAATAAGTTTGGTTTCTTAATATTGTTTGTGGTCTTTGTTCACATCAAAGATAAAAAATTTTAAATTTGTCTTTTCTGCAGTAATCATTGCTTGTTGTTTTTGTATTTATTTATGCCTTATATTGTAATTGAAGGTAATTTTTATTATAGGAATGATTTTTTCTTTTTTTATTTTTTTATTTGTTTTCCTTCTATTTTCACTAGAAATTTTGAAATCACAATAATTGAGAATAGAATCTTATTTGAGAAATAATTTTAAAAATATATTTTTTGATTATTTGAAAAACTATGCTATTATGGAAGTATCATAGGTTTTTGTAGATCTATTGTTTCTTTACTATAATCTAAATTTTAGTTTATAAATAGGCTTCACATTAATTGACTATAAATTTTATGTAAATTTTATGATTTTGACTATAAAAAAATATAGAATAGTTTAAATTTAGGTGACTTATTTATATATAGAAATATATTTTTATTTTTATTTTCCATCATTTTTCTTGTAAAGTATTGGAATTTTTTCATATGATAATAAAATTAAAATTATCTATAAAAATATGTAGGTATTTTAAAAATAGATATATATATATATATATATATATATATATTAATTTATATTTCAAGATAATAAGAAAAAATATATTTATACATTTTTATTCTATATACATCAATCTTTTATTGAATCAAGATATCATTACATAAATAAAATATATCCAGACTAAGAATTATGCTTTTATATTTTATATTAATAAATAGTCTTATTAAATTATAATTTAAAAAAAATTTAAGCAAGATTTTGTAATTGGAAAGTTAGATCTTAATGTATATTAATCTTTGTAGTAATATATTAGAAATATTATTATATGTCTTCTTATTATAAAAGAGATTGCAAAAACTTAATCTTCTATATTAAATATATAATGTCCTTATGTGGTGTTTAAAATTATTTTTGTATTTAAATCTATGCTTATTATTTCTGAAATAGACATCTCTCCTTAATCAACATACCTTGTATTATATTGTATAAGAATTGAATTATTGTATCTAAACAATTCTTGGAGTCTTTAAGATAGTAAGTTCAAATTAATATGCTTTAATACTTTTCTTTCTTTTATAGTAAAAAATGGTTTTATTATTCAATTATTTTAAATAAATCTTACTAATCAACTTAATACTAAAAATATCCTAATTAATAACATAGTTATTAATTCATTTGTTTTGAGAAAGAAACCATGTCCAAGTATTATCTTTGATATTAATTCTCACTTAAACCAATATAACTAAAATATATGTATGTTTTTATCTCAAACACACACACAAATATATATGTGTGTATATATATATATATATATATATATATATATATTTAATTTAATTAATAAAATAATTATGTTTTAATTGATCTTATTTTTTAAAAAATTCTAAGAAGTATTTTTATTCCAATGCTATTCTTTATGGATGGAATTACAACCTTTATTTCGTGCTTATGGTTTTGTATGAAAACCAAATCATATTGCTTTTTTTAATTAGAGAAGTGGAAATGAGCTATTTTTTGCCTTATTTTTGTATATTTTTTTAATAGAATCTTTATAGCTACTATGCAAAGAGATCCATAATTTTATTGAGGTTATTTTGTTGTTGAATAGTATTTCTTTTTACCACAAACATCTCATTCAATTTGTTCTACTATTGATTAACTTGTTTCTAGAATGTTAGCTTAGTATCTAATTGTTTTTTTGATTGTTTCTTGTTTATAACATTGATTATGATAGTACAACTATTTATAAATAGGAATATACTACATAATAATGTGTTTGAATTGTTTATTAATTTTAATAGAAACAAATTCAATTCTTTTATCTTAAAACCAATATAAATTTATAACTGGTATTTATATTTATTTTAAAATTTTATAATATTATATATATAATTAAAAAAAGAATATTTGATTTAATTTTAAATTCCTTTGTATATTTATGTGGTCAACCTCTATTATAATTGGATACTTCTTATCAATAAAATTTTCTTAAAATATTATTATTATTTAAAATAAATAAATATTTTTTAAAAATCCTTTGAATTAGTCTTTGATTATAAATATTTCTATTCATTTCAATTGTCTTAAATATTTCTTCTATTGCTTATTTAGTTATGTAGTATTATCCATATTTTAGATTTTTTAAAGAATTTGGTTTTCTATTACAAATATAACTATTTTAATAATAAATCTATCTTTTTTTTTAAAATATCTATTAAAATCTTTGTATTTGTGTCTAAATAAATTAAATTTCCTAGCTTCTTGCAAAACTTAGTGGTAATAAATTCTTTAAAAGTAGCTTAAATTAATATAAGCCAAGAGATTTTTTTTTATATGCTTAGTATGCCTTTTAAAGCTATTTATTTGTATAAATATCTATTTCTATCAATAAATTGATGTGTTTTTTTTATTATTATTATTGCAATTGAAATCGACTTTGTAAGATTCCTACTTAAGAAGGATTTTACTTCTTCTTCTCAAAAAACTATTATGCTAGAGTCTAATTTAAATTTTTTTGTGATTATTTTAACACTCTTAAGTTCTCACTACTTATTATGTTTATAAACTAGGTCGAAGCTCTAAAATATCTTTCCTTAATTCTTATATTATTTGTACTATTTTCTCAAATAACATCTAAAATATTTAACAATTTTTTTACAAGTATTATAGTCAATGCTGAGATATTCTACAAGTTTATTATAATAATTTTGTGTTAGAATAGCATAAATGCAACTTATCTACTTTGTACATGTTTCTATATTTTTTCTCTCTTTTGCACCATTGTACCCTATTTTATTATATTATTTGGCATTTGAAGATAGAATTGCTCTTTTTTCAAAATATCCAAAATAGTAATAGAAAAGAAAAAATATATATAATGTCATAATTTTTTCTACTACTTTCACTTCTTTGGTGGAAAAAATCATGTCCTTCAAAAAAAATTCCCCAAAAAGTTAAATATGTAGGTTTTAGCTTGTACATAACAAATGAATACATATTTTTATTTTATTTTATTTTATTGTTTTTTTCCTCCTATTCCATCCTCTTCAAATCTTAATGGCTAATTCCTTATTAACATGGACTTTGTCACTATTTTTTTTTTTTTTGAACTTTTGCCTAGCTTAGTCATATTCAACTTAAAAGGGGTATAAGTGGCCATGCCCTTGAAAAAGAGGCCCTCCACCACATGGAACTCATGGATTGGGTGATACATCCTACTACGGTTGAAGAGTTTCTGAGGGCCATTGGTCAGTAACGAAAGACAATTCCACATCAGTGTTTCTGAGAAGAAAGATATAATCAAATTGGACCCACCTGGAGGACATGTTTACTTGCAAGCAACATGCCTACTACCCCATCGGTATAGCCTACGATAGCCAATCCTGTGCACTTTCTTGTGTATAAAGTATACAGGTATGCACATCGTTGGAGGTGAGTCACGAAAGCTTCTGCAAATCTAGTTCTCGGTTCATGTTCGATGTTCAGTTAACTTTTGATTCTGCTGCGATCGGTGCAATCAATCCATTTCTATATTGGTTAAACAGCAGCTTTGATTATTATTATTATTATTTATTTATTTATTTTGTGTGTCGGATGTTGCTCTTGCAAAAGTGATTCCATGAACGCACACACCAAGCAAGCTATTAAAAGGCTGTCGAAAGGACACATAAGCTGGTACAACATCCGAGATCCGTTCATCGACCTAACTTCAAGTAATAACACATTGAAACAAAAGCTGTGTACAATGGCCCTACAACAGGTATGTTTCCACGAGGGCTGAACCAGGATTTGGGGACGCTTGGAACTGTGATTGAAGGCTGTCCCGAAGACGATAGGTGCTGTAGATCTTTGGAACCAAAATAGTCATTTGTATTCGTCATGTGTTGTAAAGTTTGCCGATCTTTCTACAGCATCTTCTCACTTTTAGAGAATTGTGCAATTATTGTCCATGATGTTACAGATTTCATTAATTATTTACATGCTGTACATCATATACATTATTGACAGGGTTCCAATCAAATGTTTATTACCCAACCAAGCGATCTTCGTCTCTCAAAGTAATTATGTTGCCAATCCTGCGCCTCGAGAGACAGGTATGTTAGTGATGTGATGTTTCGTCCCTACTATGGGACGCCATACCTGAGCTTTTTGCCGCTGAGAGCAGTCTCGCTTTTGAGAACATTGAATGAAATTGCGGGTCCGAAGTTGGAGGCATATGTTGAGAAAGGAACAGCCATGTGGTTATTAATTTTCCGGTCCCATGGCCAGAAATAACACTGAAAATGCAATCCCTGCACTGAACACAACAGCTCATGATCAATCCTCAACAAGCCATAACAGGACTGACTAGAGCAGATACAAGAGACCCTCGTTGGAAGTGACACGCCAATAGAAGTGAACAATCAACGAGAATGGTGAAGGAACGAAAAACTTGGGTACCACAAAGAGGAACTGTGACCACTACAAAACATGGAAGATTCAGCAGGAAGAGCACTTGCAAAGTCGTTGAAAATTTGGGTGGACGAACGTGGAGGAAGACATCATCACGGACCCTCCGAAAACAAAGCATGAGGCGAGCGAAGCGAGGGTCACTTAACCAGCCGAGCACGGAATACATCCATGAAGTCACTGGCGACTTTCAAATTTCATATACATCCAATCGCATCGATTCCAGTCATTTGTGTCTTCCACTTCACTGATCGATAATCAGTCTCGAAAATTTCCTGGTCCAGCTGGGGATCGATAACCGGCCATGGCAACTCCCAACTTGAGCTCCATATACCATTTTGCTCAATGTGAGTGATTCCCCTGGTTTCCATCCTCCTCATGAAGCACATTGCCGTCATTCTGCTGGCCCTCATGCATCTAGATTGTTCACTTTGGCGATGTAGAAGTGACCAGATGAATAAAACTGGAAGGAAACACAACTCTGAGCCATTTGTAGCAACAGTTTCTAAAATTATAAGATGTGTCGTCATATAATTCATAACTGGAAACTTATACATTTGGGATCGGAAGTCTGCTAATGGTGGATGCTACAAAGCTCAGCTACCATTCAAATGCATGTCACTGCGCAATTCTCTCTGAGCTCAGCATGGTCTTGCTTAGTTTGCTTCACAAAAATTTAGGTGGGTCATTGCAGTCCTTGGTAAGAACAGAATCAACTCGAGAAAATTCATATACAGTCATATATATATATATATATATATATAAATATATATATATATATATATTAAACGTTGCATCATCAAACGCCTAGTCCGCCGTGACTATGAATTCCTTAGTCTAGACTTGCAAACACAATAACATTCCCAGCAGACTTGGAAGCGAATGACTGCACTTTCACAACGAGAATGCAACAGGATCTTCAGTTACAAGTCCACTCCAATAAATGTGGGGACTCGGCATATCAACCGAGTCTTTTCACATTCTTCTTGCAGAGAGCACCGTAACCTCACAAATTCCTTTGTAATCCACATATCTTCATGTAAGGCGGGTTGTACGCGCCGAGTTTAGTAGTAGTTTTTATGTGGTGTTAGTATGTGTGTCAAAAGGGCACACTCTTTCAGTACATCTTCTTTTGTGTATAAGCATAGAGAATGCACTGTAATATGTAGAAAACACATATATTAAATTGTATTAAGAGCTTAGAGTATTAATAACAAGTACTGTTATGAATTCAATATAAAAGAAAAATAAATTAAAAACAATGTTTTTGAAAATTAGAAGGTTTTATAAAAAATAATGAAGTATTTAACTCCCTCAAAGAATTGATATAAAACATGTTTCAAAGTTTTGATGGTTTTTATTTTAATATAGAAAACCATAGATTAATCTAAAATTTTAAAGCAAATAAAATCATGATATATGATAAATAGAATAAAGATATCATTGGAAGCACAAAATATAATAGAAGTTGATCTAAGATTTCTAGTTTTACTTCCAAGAAAAATAAGCATACAATATAAGCAAGATAAGGATTTTATTGTTTTAAATTAACTAATAATTGCAATAAAATAAAATAATATCATATATTCAATCTTGAATAATCATACCTTATGTTTAGATAGAATTAATTAGATTATTTGAATTTAAAGACATTATAACAAAGATGTGTTTCTAACACAAGTTATAAAATTAAAAAATAAAAATGAATAGAAGTAGTATAAAATACATATATAATTTTATAGCTTATTTCTAATATTTATCAATAACTGATTTTTTAAATATAAATAGTAAAAAAATCTTCTATTGATGAGAAATATACTACCCAATTATTAATAAGTTTGTAAACTTATTAATATAAATTTTTATTAATTCACTTCTCAAATAACAAATTGTAATTCTTATTATCCAACTCACATCAATAAAAAGGCAATATTTGATATTGTGTTGTAATTTTGCTCTTGGCTCAAAGAAAAAATTGAAGATTATTTTAAAATGTAGTAGTAAATTATTCTAGAATCATCAATAAAAGTTAGGAAGTTAGTTAAAGCAATTTATTGCTAATATTGTTTTTAATATTAAAAAAAAAAAAAAAAAAAAAAAAAAAATCTATTTACTTTGTAAGACCATAAGTAAGACAAAATAAAATATGTTAGAAAAAAATAATATATTATAATTTTTTATGCAAAAAAAAGAATATGTTTTAGCAAAAAATACCTTTAAAAATCCTAGATTGATACTTGGAGAGGATCTATTGTGAACCACAATCAAAACTAGATCTTGACGCACAAAATTGTACATCCACACTAAATGTGGAATTCTTTTGTTAACTAAAGGGTGAAATTTATAAGCAAATTTGATATATTTTTTTTTAGCATTGATATTAAGGGTTTTAGTTTATAATAACTTTGTAAGAGCTTTACAAATACATAATTTTATTAAATGAATTTATTTTTTAAGGAATAAAAAATTAGTTATATTTTAGTAAATTTTGTGAATTTTGCAGAAAATTGAAGGATAAAACCTTTTAGATTTGTAAATGTAGTTATGTTATAAGTATGTTGTGAAATTAAGCTTAAATTTTGGATTAGATTAAAATATATTGATATTCAAGTAGATTAAGATTTCAATAATTAGAATTTAAAGGTCAATAAAAGATTCTATAATTTTGATTAATTTTCCAATTAAATTGGATTAATATTGATAACTAAGTTACTAATATTGATAACTAAGTACTATTGTATTTTGTGAAGTTTGTTTGTGAATGCAAAAGGAACATGATTGTGGAAGGTAAAATGGAACTTGTAATATAAAGATCTTAACAATTCTAATAGAATTTTAAATAAAATCTAATTAAATTATAATAAAGTTAATCAATCTTTAATTAAATCTCAAAAGAAGTTTCAAAGAAATTACAAAAAAAAACATAAAGAAATTATAAATTATACTTAAAAGAATATATATAATAAAAAAATCCTAAAACATATCAAATAAATCTTTAAAAAATATAAAAAGTAGAAATTTTAATAGAATCCTAATTAATTTTTAATGTCACTTTCAAAAAAATCTAAACAAATACTAATATAACTTTCAATAAATTCCAAATAAATCCTAACTAAATCATAATGAAATCTTAAACTGATCTTAATCAAATTCTAAATAAATTTTAACCAAATCCTAATCTTAATAAAATTCTAAATCTTAATCCTAGATCAAATCCTAATAAAATTTTAATAAAATTTTAGTAAAGTTATTGTGAAATCCTAGATCAAATCCTAAATCAAATCTTAATGAAATCATAGATCAAATCTTAGATCAAATCTTATAAAGTTCTAATCAAATTCTAAATCAAATCCTAATGAAATTTTAATGAAATCCTAATCAAATCCTAGACCAAATCCTAATCAAATTCTAATCAAATTTTAAATCATAATCTTAGATAAAATCTTAATCAAATTCTAAATCCTAATTAAATCTTAATTAGATCTTAATCAAATCCTAAATTATAATTCTAAATCAAATCCTAATGAAATCCTAAATTAATTCTAATCAAATCTTAATTAAATTTTAGATTCTAACTAAATCCTAATTAAATCTTAAACTCTAATCAAATTCTAAACAAATCTTAAATAATCTCAAGAAAATCCTAAGTAAATTTTAATCAACTACTATATCTATTTTGAAACCTCAATAAATATTAATTGAACTATTAATATTGACTATAATTTCATGTAGACTTTAACCTACAATCAATTTACAATCATACAAAATTTGAAAAGAATTAAATACAACAATTGAATAAAAGACTATCAAAACCTCTTACATATTGGTTGCCCTCCTTCTCCAACTTGACTGTTGATCATCCAACAAGATTTCTCATTGTTGAATCATTCAATTGCTCCAAAAATTGTTTTGTAAGTAGGTATTTAAGTATAAATTTTTTTTACCAATTTATGCTTTAATCAAATTAATGGATGTTGTAAGATCATAGAAACTCTCACAAAGCAAAAATTTCAATTATTTGAGACTATAACCCTCAAAAACTCTCAAAAACTTCAATTTAATTGCTCAATTGACATCAAATTTCTTAAACATATATAAAAAAAAAGCAAAAAGACAAATTAAAAAAATTTCACCATAAATATGCTATGATACTTATAATATCATCAAATTTGTGATTTTTTTTTTTTATTTCTTGAAATCCAAACCATTTGAATACACCTTTTACTTCGAAATGCTTTTAAAACCTAAATATACCTTCATATCACATGAAATCAACTCTTAAAAATCCTCCTATAAGTCCACTCTCAAATCTTACTTTGCAATCAATCAAAAAACCCTCGAATCAGTGTAGATGTATAGTTTTGTGGTTGGGGTTTGATTTTGACCTTGATTCACAACCAATCTTCTTCGGGTATCAATTCTTGGTATTTTGAGGTAATTTTTTTTTCAAACCTATTCTTAATTCTCTCCTAAAGATGTCTATATTAATTATATATATCATTTATTTTGATTTGGCTCATTTATGCTCCTATAAAGTGAATATAAGTCTCTTCTATAGGAAGGCAATATTAACACTTATTAAATTTTTTTTACTTTTGTGTCTTTTAATTATATTCCTAAGATAATTTGCTAAAATATTTTTATCTAAGCTCCTCTATAATATAATATTTCTTCTCTTCTTTCATCTAATGGCCATATTATTACACAACAATGCTAACTTTGAGAGCAAAAGAAGAATTCAAAAAGGAGCAATTGATGCTAAAAAGTCAATATTGAAGTCAATAAAAGAGAACAACTAAAATATTAGCAAACTTGGGATATTTTTTGTCAATCTATAAATTTGATTTCTTTCAAATATTGTATGTCTTTTATCATGTGGTAAATTAAAAAGTGTAATATTTTTTAATTTATATTGTTAATTAAATTAAAAATTATCAAGATTTGTAATCCACTATAAAATTACTTAGAATCTTATTAAATTTTTTTAGTATTTTTCAAGGTTTTTTTAAGAATTAACGAGACTTTTTTAAGATATACTTATGTTTTGATTAGAATTTAGTTAGAATTTATTTGAAGATTGATTAGCATTTGATTATGATTTGCTTACTTTTTTTTATTTTTAAACTTACCTATGATTTAATTTGATTGAGATTTTTTTTAAGAATTATTTAGAATTTAATAAGATTTGATTAAGATTCAATTAGTGTTTGATTAAGATTATATAAGGATTTTATCAAGATTTTATCAGGCTCTATTTAGGATTTTATTTAGATTGGCTTAAATTTTATTAGAATTTTTTTAAATTTTTTTAAAGATATTTTATGGTTTTTTATGAATTATTTTAGATTATAAAATAAATTATATGATTTTTGAAAAAAAATTGAGGTTTATTTAAAATTAATTTTAATACAATAAAAAAAGTTGAGCTATTTAAAATTATCAAAAAGATGTTTTTGAATACCTTATGCAATATTCTTATAAATCATAAATTGAAATTCAAAGTAAGATTAAATCCTTGTACAACTAGATGTTAAATGCATTCTTAGATTAATTTACATATAACAAAACAACATTTTGAAATATCAACCATGTCTAACTTTAAACTAATTTTAAGCAAAACATGGATATTACAAGTCTATTGAGACAAAAGTGGTACAATGTTAAAATTTTATTTTCTAAGTTTAAATCAATATACAAGGAATTTTTCACCTTTATGACAACAAACAAAAGATCAAATCTACTTAGAGATTTTTCAACATGTTGTTAAGAAAGCAAAAAAACTCCAACCTATAGTTAAGTATAATCCTTTAAAAGCAATAAAAACCAATATTATACAAAGGACTTTAAATAAACTCGTAATCTACACATTCACTTTCTTAAAGACTCATAATTCATACAAAATCAAGATTAGAGGCTAATTTCTCAATTCTTTAGATTTAATTGTATTATACAAATATCTTCAATTTCTATAAATAAGGTTCAAAATATAATGGAGTTTGGAATTCCATATATACTTTATATTAGGTTTTGCACCTTCTTCAAGCCTTTACATAATTTGTTACTTATTCATGAGTTACAACACATATTTTGATAAAAAAATAATTTAAAGATGATAATCTAGTTAATAATTATAAAGAAAAAATATATATTTTTACTATGCAACTATATCCTCTTACTTTTAAAGAGACATTCAAATTTGTATTCATTATTGTTTCAAGACTTTTTACCCAAGTCACATATTTAAGTCCAAAGTGGATTAAAAATGTCCAACTTATTTGAGATACATATAGTAAAATATAGAAATTAAGATAGATTAAAAAAACTCTATCCATTTAAAATATAAATAGTAAAATATCGGAATTCAAAGCATATTAAAAAATGATTTATCTACCTAAGAACTAATGTTATCTTATATAAAAATTAAACTTGAAATTAACTAGGTATTTAGCTATAGGAGAGTTTAATTTTATTGTGAGTTGAATTTACAATCCAAAATAATAAAGTAAGGTGTTTAGAAAAACCTTTTTGAAAATATTGAATTTCTTAGGTAAGCTTTTAATTGCCTTAAATACACTCTATAAATTTTATAAAAATCCTAGATATATTTTATCACATTCTAATCAATACAAATAAACCTAAAATAATCTTTAACAACCTTAATTAAATCATGAAGAAATTTAATAGAAATACTAAAGAAATCCTAATTGAATCTTAAGTTAATCTTATAGTGGATTTAAAACCTCAACTATTATTAAATTAAGTATAGTATTTAATTAAAATTTTAAAAATTCTCAATATTCTAGTTGAAAAGAAGCATGAAAAATTTGAAAAGAATTAAAATTACCAATTGGGAGAAAAAACACTTAATCTACTTAGATGCTTGTTGTTATCTTTCTTTGGCATTGATGTCAATTCTTTAGCATTAATAGGTCTCATTTTCACTATCCACTTGCTTTCAAATTTATACAAATGTTGAAATAAAAGTCAACTATCAGCTCACAAAAATCAGCTTAATCTAAATAACAAATTCCTTAGAATTATAGGAACCCTGACTAATTGTCAAAATCCAATCAAGATCTCAACTCACTTCCATTCTAATAATCATTGATTTTATTTTTCATTTAAGTTTAATTTTACAAAACACATCCAATAAAACTAAATTTACAAATTCACAATTTTTTACTCATAAATTTGCTATAATACTCACAAAATTTCTAAAATAAAAATCCTTTTTATTCCACAAAAAAAAGGTAATTTAAAACAACTATAATTTTGATAATTTTTCAAAAAAATAAGTATCCATTCAAAGTACTTAAAATTAATACCTAAAGTAATTTTATCAATTCTTCTTGCCAAATGCCTTTTCTAATCAACAAAATGAGTCCACACTTACAAAAGGCGTGTAATTTTATGCCACAGGATCTAGTTTCAATTCAAATTCATAATTGGTCTTTTCTAAGTATCAATTATAGATTTTTCTAAGGTAATTTTTGCTAAAAACTATTTTTACTTTAATTTAAAGATATATATAATATTATTTTTTTTGAGATAAATTTTTCAAACTTTTTTATAGCCCTACAAAGTAAATAAAATCTATTTTTACAAAAAAATGAACATCAATACTAAATGTTTTACCACCACCATATTTTTTACCTATTTTATCTAAAATAAATTTTTACTATATATTCAATTAAGCTCTTCTATAATATAATTTATTTTTAAATTTTTTTTAATAGTTATATTACAATATAACATTAAACATTCAAGTTGAATTAAGATCCATATGGTAAAGCATAGAAATTTAAGATTGATAAAAAAAATATATGTCCTACCTAAGAATCAAATACCTCTAATGGATTAAGTTCTTAATGAAAGAATATAAGACAAGCCAAAAATTTCAAATCTACTTAAGAACCAAATACTTGGATTAGATCAAATAAGATAAAATAAAAAGTGGTTGTTTTACTAAAGATGGATTGTTGCCATTATTAAATAAAAGTAATATAAGTGTATTATAAGACTAAATTAAGACTATTTTTTTCTTTATTATTCCCATTATTCTATTAAATTGATATTCCATCCATACAACTTATATAATCATTATTTTCTATAATGTTTTATCTTATTCTTCTCTTCTTTGTTTAAATTAAAGTAATGTTATATATAATTGAGCTTGTAATATTAAAATCTGTCCAATACTAATCTGTCCTTTTAACATTAGTATTGAACAGATTTTTTTCATTATTTATAATTTGATTTACAATAGAAATATCAAAATAAAGGCCAAAAAAAATACAATGGATTATAAATATATTCAATGCAAAGATAACAATAAAATAAAAATAAAAAAAGTAAAAAACAACTTGTAGGGCAACTTACAACAATCAACTATGTCTTATGAGAGTCATGACTTTTCACATGTACAAATTTAACAACCAAAAAAAGCCACGTTGGCTATTTGCACAACTTCACCTATCAAATGAGCATCAAAAAAATCAAAGCCCTTAAAACTTTCATTCTCTTAACAAAAAAAATTAAGTTTAAAAAATTCTTAGTATGTATAATTGAATTCTTTTAATATTCAATTAAACTACTAGAAAGGAAAAAATATATATATATATATATATATATATACTACAAAAGAAAAAGTCATTATGTATTCTTTCTTTAAGTGTCTTAAAAAATATAGTAAAAAATAAAATAGGATTTAAAATCTATTTAGTTTATTTAAATCATATATTTTTTTGCCTACATCTATAATTTTAAACAAAAGCAAAGAACTAAGAATTAAGAACTCACATAATTTTCTGGATTATGCACCTTCTTACTTTTATCTAAATTTTTAAATAACATTATTTGCCAAAGTTTGATTTTAATTTATAATTTTAGAATAATACTCCAATCTATACTCTGAGATGCATTTGAAAATTCAAAATAAGCCAATTACATACTATCCATTTATAAAAAGCAAAAAATACAATCATTAAAAAACAATATTAATAATATTAATAATATCAACCTAACTAAAAATATAACAATTACAAAAGAAAACATATTTACTTCTTATCTTAAAGTATTTGTTTTTAATTTAAATATATTTGGTATTTAAAAAATATTATATTTAATTAAAAAATAAAAAAGCTTTCACTGATACTTATTAAACTCATACATAAGCTAAACCAATATAAAAGAATAAGAAACATATTTTATTACACCATACAAAACAGCATATAAAATTCAATCTTGTTAGATTTTTCTATAAAACTACTTAATATGGTTCCATATGTCTTTTAAAGTTTTAAGAGTTTAAAAAGTGATTAATTTTTTTTTAATCTATCATGAAGATGAATGCCTAAAACAAACTCTTGAATCTGCCAAATCATAAAAATCACAATGTTTGAAGTAGTAAGACTAGCTTTGGTGTTGACGATAATGGTCTAAGGTTTTAATAAGAGGTATTTGAATATTGATACTTATGGTTGCATAATTAAGGCAATAGGCGGTGGTATATAATAGGCTTGAATAGCAAAGCTTGAGCTTGAAGAAGCCATCAGCTTTTGGACACAGCAGCAAAATGATGATATTGTGATAAATTAAGAAAAACAAATTACAAAATTACAAAAACAACAGACGAGACAAGAAAGTAATTATATGGGAAAATATAGTAAGCTGATTATTAATGGTTTATAAGATGATCAATCTTTAAAACTATCCACTTTGTATCAAGTGATTGCTTTACAAATTTTACTGATCATTACACCTTTATCAAGTAGAAAAATTGGTGAAATATCACATACAAAAATTGCGATTTGAATAGTAATGAAGAAACGTCCTATACAAGACGTGATCTCAACAAAAGACATAATAAACATGGATTGTAGTGCAGATCTCACTAAAAATTCATTACATTAATTAATTGCTTCAATACCACGAAAGAAAGAGCAAAGCAAGTACGAACAAAGACGAAAAAAGCAGTTTTATATAAATTGATGGCTACAATGGTTACAACCCTAAGGCTCTTCTGTTGAAGACTGAATGACTATAGTTGATGAAACGTAGGGTGTGACTCTTACGAAACGCTACAGCTGACTATACTAACACAAACCGGTCATCCCCACATCAAGCGAACACCCACCAAAACACGCTCCAATGACTATTACTCATCATAATTTGAAATACAACCCGAAGGAAAGAATAACACCACAAACACCACAAGAAGCTGACAAAAAGCCGATTAAAAGCTCCACACTTCCTGCAGACAAGCCCTGATCACCACTGCAGTACACACTGCCGCATGACACACTGCAGTCCAAAAGTGAGAACTTTGAACGAAGTCGAGAAAGAGAGGACTTAGGACGAAAGCTAAAAGCATACTTTGGAAGGAGAAAAATGACATAGAAGAGATACATTCTCTATATCAGTGCCCGAAAATCAAGAGTAGGGTGCTCAGTGCTGCTGGAGCCCGCAATCTGACCATCGTCGAGGCCAGCGAATTAAAAGAACAAGTCCCGAAATTCAGCGTCACTGGTGTGAAAGTCAACACCTCCGGCCTCAACTCCTTTCTGTGTCTTGGCTCCATCTGTATGCTGACTACGAAATTATAAATACACACACTTATGTTATGGGTTCTCTGCGTTGCTTGATTGCTCTGCCATTTGTGCGCTGTGCTCCTGCATATGCGAGCTGAAGTCACTGTAAGCTCCTTGCCTTGCAGACCAAGACTAACCTTAGAAAGTGAATTGGTCACATTTCCATGTCATGTCTGCTGTTGTGCAGGTGGAGGAAACAGGCCGAGCGATTGCTTGCGGGCACATTCGGCTCTTCCGGCCACAATCAGAGACTGCGATGTCTATCAGGAACGCGTGTCCTTCAGTGTTGCAAGCAATCCTGATGTGGTGATACGTGGTGTCCACGATTTGGGGCATCACGGGGAATCCTACTCGAGACTATGTCGTCATTTGCAACCACTCTGTTCCAACGCGTGTTGAATCTCCGCATAATCCCTCTCCTTTGGTTGGGACTCGATGAACATGTCCAATACATTGCAATTTTCACATCAAAAATGTTGTTATGATTTTTTCACTCACGACTTTTCAAAGTGAATACAGGTTCACGTTTAGAAAGGCTTCAACAAACAGCTTCAGATTTAACTGGAGAGCGCATGCGCCTTTCGCTTGACTCGCAGTCGTGTGCGTCTCAAGCCAACGGTGAAGAGACATGCTCCACTGTGATTACTCCACCTCACACAAACTATCGTGTCGGGTTTCGGTGCGCCAGGTTTTAAGAACTCGGGGTCCAAAATGTCGGACCTAACCACGAGAACCGACACTTACACCTCGATACCAATGCATCCCATTCGATAACACACGTTCTAGTTACAGCCTGAAATTATTGAACTTCATCAGACCTGAAAGTCTGGAAGACCTGTCGACTGACCTACCATAATTGGTGAACCAGTTCGATTAGCATTCGCTGCCCTGGGCTGCTTCTGAAGAGTGCAGCTGCCGTTCTACTCTTCCTCGATCGTGATCGACTTGTTCTCAATGCAGTCATCGGAGCCCATTAATAGAAACCTGCCGTTGCAATCCTGGTTCATATAACACTCTTGGTACATGGCATTGGATCAACGTGCACTTCGTAATACTAGCCCGGCTCCAACACTCTCAAATCCGTAAACACGAGGCTGTTGCCAACCTTGAGGTTCAGTGTCTTGGTGGTTATTGATGATCTGAGTGGAGCTCATGGTCACAACTTACGGGGCAGGATTAACCCTGAGAAGATTTCATAATGTACTAATCCGCTATACAGCCAAGACCTAGACCCAATTTATATATATCCCAGCAAACCGAACTTCTACAAATCTGGAAGTGTTCGACTTGTGTGAATGGAGAGGAAGGAGCTTACTGGGATTTCGGGGATCGGATGCACGATACTTTCTGTTGCTGGAAATTCTCTGCGTTATAGGACTTGGATCGCAGAGAATTGATATAATGGAATGTGTGAAAAAGTAACAAGGAACAAGAATCGCAAGGAATACTGCAAATATTTTTAACTTGAAAGCTGCAGAGGATTTGGTGTGAATGCGACATTTTGAATCACCGGCGAGTTGGGCGAAATTAAAGTCTTTAGGCCCGATTTCTCCACATTAGATACCCAACTTTTCAAAGCCTGCACTCACAAGTAAATTTCGTCCAAACTGAGAAATTCTGACATCTCAGCAAATCCATTGGCGTCAAGCTTTCGCGGAAGCAGTACAGGTTGCTGCATGGCAATTGTTACACATCAATTTAAGGCAAACGAAAATTTCTTCCTTCAATAGCGACTTTGACGCATTCTCAAGGATGCCGCTGTCCAGATCATCCTTGGGCTCACGCATTGTTTCTACGAATACTATATACCTATCCCAACATTCGGTTGAGGAGTGAAGTACCTTTGTGTCGCTTTTGATCTGGAAAGTCCTCTTCGTCCACCGCATGAAGTCTCTTCTCTTCTGGTAAAATGCAAATAAGGTTAGGGACAACAGTAAATTGAGTAGCAGAAGTGAAAGATACCAATTCTGGCACCAGAGCATAGACGCCTGCGACGCAGCTGTGTAAGTCACGCCTATGAAGACTAGACCAAATCCAATAACTTGGATAAGCTCGTTCCGAACCGCCCTTTTAGCCGACTGTAACCGATCGATACTACTTGATTTTTCACGACGAATTTGCTGCCAATATTCGTACGCAGTTTTCAATTCAGGGTATTCACCATTGTTCAACTCCTCCAAGTTTCTCGCACATCGTTCGGTGTCATTCCCAGGGTCAGCATTTTCACCCGACCTCGAACCCCCGCTGAAATCTATTTGCACATCAGGCAGCTGCACATCTGGTTGGGCTGACAGAATCTCAGCAACCGCAGCCATGTCACCACCGGCACTCTCGCAAGCAAACACTCCAAAATCAGAACGGCAGCCCGTGGCCACCACATTCCCCGATCCAAACCACCCCACCTCCAACTCCAGCGCCTCAATCTAGCTCAGGCAAGAAACAAACACATCGAGGCGCCTTCGCTCAAGTCGGCTTTGGGTGGCAGCTCTCCCACGCCCACACACTTGCAAACTGCAAAGCAATGCGTGTCCATGTTCCGGTCATGAATTTTATGTGCACGGGCATCATTCTTCAGCGTGCGCCAACGCGTATAAATCCTAATTTGTACAGATATGCCTTGAGACTCAATTCACCGACGCAGACTGTCGGAGATAAACTGCCGCAGTATATCTCCGACAGTCAGCAGTGGATCCGCCGACACTTTCCACACAATCGGACTCCCACCTCGAGGTCAGTTGTGCAGACTGAATTAATAATACCTCTTCACATGTCATACTCCTTCCGCTTGAAAGGTTCGTCAACTTCACCTAACAACTATGAAGACTAAACTAATGTTAATTTGTGGCTTGAAAGAATTTAGCATTCTTAAAACTGTCAAGAGTGTTTCCGTAGGACCATCAAATTTAAGGTGAGGTCCTGACACAATCTGGGGTCGTGACTGTTTTGTGAAGCAGCCTCAGCAGAGTATGTAATTGCATTGAAATGGCAACATGATGTGAGAAATGCAACGACACTTGCCAGCATTGCTTTGTTCAAAGCGAAGTTCCAGCATACACAGCGCGCAGGATAGTGTAGCACATAGTGAGTTCGTGTTGAGGGTAGCAATGTCGAACTCATCCACAGATTGAAGGAGAATAGGGCTGGTTTAGCAGACTTTAGATCCAATCTTGTTTGAATGAGTGTACAAGACAATAGATTCTTTGAAGGTAATGTAGAATTCCTTGAGGATTAGTCTTGAGCAATAGTATTTGGGATGCAATGGAGGTTATATTACTCACGTTTCATCAATGCACCACTAAAGAGAGCACCACAAATCACAAATTCTTACTTTTTTTCTTGCAATAGACTTCACAAACAATTGGAGGGGGGAAAAAATTAACCTTGTCTCAAAAGAGAAACAAAAAACAGCAAATAGAATTCTAATTGATTACAATAATCATGCTATCAAGTACAAGTATTGTTTAACTATATTAGCTTTTATTTATATATATATATATATATATATAGTTATACTTGTGAAATATTGTTTATGATTCTATTTGCATAATCAAAAAGTAGTTTATTGAAATTTTGTAGGTGGTGGTTGGATTTACTAAATAAAGAAAACTCACTCACAGCAAGAACATCTTTGATGGTTGATGTTGTGCATTGATTTGAAAAAAAAAAATGTGATTAAAAAAAATACTTTTCAACATATGATTTGGATAAAAATATATTATTGGATTTGTTTATTTGAATGGAAGTTTAAATAACTTGGTTAATTATTCCATGGTTTGCTATGATAAAAAAAAGATTCAATCATATCATCTAAATATCAAATTATAGTTCTATCTTATAATTTATATGTCATGATTTTGTAAGAGATTAATATTTAACCTTGTATAGGTCTTAAAAAAATTCCATAACTTCTTGGCATACATAAAAATAATTTTTACAAAACTTGCTAATGTAAAAGACTATTCAGATGTGCTGTCTAGTAATTTAAGCATTTAAATATAGATGCATGCATTTTAGTTATAAAAATTGCAACATATAAGACTTAAATAATCTTATAAATCTTTTTTAAAATAAATAAAGAAAGATAATTGATTTTAAAAAAATAAAAAACTATTAAAACAAACAATTAGAAGCTTTACTTCATTAATAAATCTTTAAATAGTTATTACAAAATTAATTAATATTAGTATCATGATTTAAACTTATTAGAATACTAAATACTTGACCATTTCTATCATAGTTTTAAAAACTTGATACAAGAAAATTCAACTTAAAAACGCTTTTTTTTAAAAAAATATTGATCTAAAAAAATAAAAAATTACACAGTTTGAACAAAAACTATCAATATTTAGATTTAACTACAAACAAAATGTTGAGTGTTCGTGAATGCTTTAGAACTTTGATTTCTTAAGAATGATATCAAACAAAAATATGTTGCTTTTATTTTCCAATTACTTAAAAATTTATAACATAATTTTAAAATATACACACTCATACTTCTATATATAAACATATATATCTATATGTGCTTGTATTGTATAATACATAAACATATTAACTAAATTTATTTTATAAACTATTGCAATTAAACAATAATTCAAGATTCTTGTAATTTTATATATATATATATATATATATATATATATATAAATACATGTATTAGAAAATAAATTTTTTAGCTATAATAGAGGTTGTAAAAATAAATTTCTATTCAACTTTATCTTTTAAATATTTTATATTATCATTTGGAATTGATCTTTTGATTTGTGATATAAGCTTGTTTAGAACTTTAAGGTTATTTAATTTCGTCATTCTACTTATTATTTATTTTTTAAATTTATTTACAGAAGATATATTTAGCATTATCAATTATTTTAGATAAAAAAAAATTAAACTCATGAATTGTCAAAAATAATTATTGAACTTCTTCAATATATATATATATATATTTTAAAATAACTAGCATATTTATCTTTTTTTAAAATTCAAAAGAGAAATATCTAGCAACATCATAGAATGTGAAAATACATGAATACAAACTATACATCCATATAAAGCTTGCAATTGAAACTAATGCAATGCAATGATTCCCTTCTTTGGTTCCAAGCAATACAACCACATCACCAATCTATGATTAAATTCTCCTGATCTTTTTGTTCAATTCATTCAATAAAGAAACAATCACACAAGCTAACAATCAAACAAAAACAGTTTCAACAATTCATGTGAAAAAAGACAACAAAAACAGAGTCTCTCAAAAATACAAGTCCCAGATGTGTATTAACATTATGAATCTTACAAAGCAAACTCTTCACTTGGGACTTGGGGATGCTAATTATCAGCAAGGTCCTACACATCAACGCATGTATTTTAGTGAGTAGATCCAAGAACGTATCCATCTTGTGAAGAGAACCAACATCTGCAGCGCAATATTGCAATGTGATCTTCGCTCTAATTGCAGTTCCACATTATCACAGTATGAAAAAAAGCCTTTGCAGACAGTTCAATGCTGATGGTTTCTGTCCATCTGTGCACACTTGTGCACAAAGATATCAACTCTCCAATATTTTCGAAGACCCAGAACTGAGGAAAATATTTGCACTAGCTTGGTGCATTCTTGTGGCTTGCCGGCCACTCCAATGCTTCGTAGTGTCCTAGTTTTGCAAGATCAGAGGCTTTACAGGACAGAGGTAGAAGAGGACGTTCTAAGACAGAGGCAAATGGGACCTCAGAATGGCCTTCTAGCATGCGCAATACCTCACGCATTGTCGGCCGCATAGACACCATAACATGAGCACACAACATCGCCACCATCAAATACCTCTTCATCATCATACTAGAATGGTGGTTTCTTGTGACGCGGATCCTGGAGTCTATGACATCGATGGCGCAGTCTCTTTCAATCAGAGACCACGCCCACTCGGTGATAAAGTAGTTAGGGTCAGGAGTTTCCACATTCTGCTCAGTTTTTTTAGGATCTATCAAGAGTGCAGGGCGGCCGCTGAGGAGCTCTAGCAAACACACGCCGAAGCTGTAGACGTCACTTTTCTCCGTCAACTGCCCATACAAACCATATTCCGGTGCGACGTAGCCTAGTGTGCCTTTGAGGTGGGAGGTCTGAAGCGAATTTTCTTCGGAAGCTAGTTTTGCGAGGCCAAAGTCTGCGACATGAGCATCTAAGTTCTCGTCGAGGAGGATGTTGGAAGATTTAATGTCACGATGTATGATCTGGGGCTCAGTATCAGTGTGCAAGTAGGCGAGGCCTTGCGCCACGCCGATGGCGATGTTCTGTCGTTGCTCCCAGGAAAGGACGGGGTTGAAGGGATTGAAGAGATAGTCGGCCAAGCTGCGATTGCTCATGTAGTTATATACTAGGAGACGCTGATGGCCGAAACGTCGGCTGCTTGCAATACAACAGCCCTGGAGATTGACGAGATTCCTGTGCTTCAATTTGATTAGAGCCTCTACTTCGTTCAGAAATCCAGGGTCCCCATCGGGAGTGCAGTTCCTGAACTGTTTCACGGCCACGGTGCGGCCGTCCTTGAACGTGGCTTTGTACACGCTCCCATAGCTGCCCCCACCTAGGAGACGATCACGTGAGAAATTTCGAGTAGCGGATCTGATATTGGACCATTCGAACCACACTGGAGTTATGCCATTGGATTGCAACATACAGTTGTTTCGAGTCACGAACTCACGATTTATGGCAGTTTCTTTGCGGTGCTGCCTGGCAAAGAAGATTAGCCCGCAAAGGATTATCAGGATGAAAACCGCAATTCCAACACCGAAGCCGATGTACACACCCATGTGCCTCCCCTTTTGGCTTGAACTTTCAACCACAGCCCCGAAGAGGCATCGAGCAGTCTGGACCCCCCAGGGGCCGTCATTGTTAACAATTCCAGCTACATAGACTATTACATAATCAAAGCAGTTGGTCCCTGTCGAGGAATTTAAAGTTCCCATCTTGTCTACTGCGATCATCATATCTTCCACACAAGGACCGCAGTGGCCTACAGACAAAGTACCTTGGCAAGAGGTATCCATCGACATAGAACCAGCAGCTGCTTGCACACTTCGGAATTCTTTTACAGTATAGATGCCTTGGCACTCATGAGGATTGTAAAGGAACGAGTAGGCGCTGTAGTTGTCCAGAGTTCGTTGCTGCTCGAAGCAATCTTGGACAATGTCACGTTGCAACCCGATTCGACGCAGGTTAATGCGGAAGGAACTCAAGCATGCATTTGATGTGGGCAGATCATGAAGATGAAAGAGCTCCGTCTCCTTCAAATATTTGGCCATTCCCAGCCCCATGCCTGCCAAAGCTGCGGTGCAGCAGCCCGGCGTTTTTGCTCCCTCGTTGCAAACATCCCTGATCCATGGAAACTTCTTCAAGAATGAGAAATCCAAAGGGCAAGTCACATTTTCCTCGTGCAAGCTCCTTCGAGAATCGATCCTACTCGCAAGCACGGTGCCACCAGTCCTTCCAATCGTCAACCCTTCCGAGGCCGCAGCCAATTCAAGCACGAGACTAAGGAGGCCCAGAAACACAGCTCCCCACCCGATGGGAACCATTTAACCTTTTTCTAGAGTGGTTTCACAACAAGCAGCTGCGAAATACGCCAAGACAACCCACAGCGACGAAATGACCTAGTTCTGCAATCCGAAGTAGCAACAACACCGATATCAGCGTCAACTACCACCGTCCTGCAAATCAAGACCCCCGGCGTGAAATTTGGCCCCTGGAATCGCAACTCCTCCCAACTCCCTCGTCGCTACCCACTCCACAAACCCCAACCAAGCACCGAAACCTATTAAAATAAAAAATAAAATAAAATTGATGGCAGCGAATTCGATCACCCATCTGCCACACAGAGAAATCACCATGCACATCAAAATCTCTTTTTTTTCCCCAAACCAACACCGCAGCTCTCACCTTCATATCACCACGAGATTCTCTCTCGCGTGCTTGAACTACGAACCTCCTCAATAGCTTTGAGCCGAACTCCACCGCCACCACCAATCATCTCTCGAGACGATGCTCCAGTCTATAGACCCTACACTCTCAGATAACCAAACTCCCCCCTCCCCCTACTACTCCAAAATCGAGGAGTTTCTAACGTCGACTCAGAAAAAGACCACCCACTGAGCAGAGGAGGCGATCCGATCCACTGGGGCTAGCACACAATCACTCAACCCGGGAGGCTCTGCACCAGTTAAATAAATATACATACATGTATGTAATATAAAAAAACAGCTGTTTGACAAGCCACTAACCAGAGCTCGCAGCTATCACAGCAACTACTACCACTATTAGCATCGTCAAAAAGACATGAGACACGACACAAATGCGGAGCTCAGATTGCTGCAGCTAAAAGAAAAAGAAAAAAGAACAATAAAAACTAGCAGCAGTAGCAGCAGGTCTGAATACCGACAGTGTGGGATTGTAGATATCTTTTGTTGCAAGTGGGTGGACTTCACATCGACAAAGGGGAGTGTGGCTGAATCATCCCCCAACGCGGCCGCTTCTGCTGCTGGCCATTGTCCACCACGTGATGTGCGAATTCATGACGCTGTGCTTCCCTTTTTCTCTTGCAAAAAACATAAAAATATTTTTTTTCATATTTATTCATACTTAAGAGTCGACATACTTTAAAAATTGACAAGTTGTGTTTATTGAAAAAATTGATATAAAACTAGCATATGCAAAAAAATTACTTGAAAAATCATAAAGATATTTCAAAACCAAAAGGTTCACTATAAGTGATATTTTAGCTAATATCTTAATAAATTATTTTAGTTGATTTTATGAAGAAATACATTAAAATTTAGTAAATAAATAAATATTATTATATGTTTTGTGTATATTTTTATAGTTACATGTACAAATATACATACTAGATTGAATTCAAAAGAAATCATACTGTTATTAACTGAAATTATAACTTACTTAGACATAAAAAAATAAAAATATAAAAATATGTATCATAAAAACATATATAACTTAAAATAAAAATCTTTTAGAAGAATGTTTTTAAAATTTAATAAAATATCTTCATATGAATATAACAGTTTAAAAAGTTATAATTAAAATACAAATTGAAAAAACACTTCCAAGAAAGAGCACATTTTTAATAAAAAGAAAAATAGACCTTGTTTAAATAATAAAAAATTTAGAAATAATTGATGATAAAACATCTAATTTAAAAATTTACAAATAAATAGCCAAAATTTATTTGAATCAATTTATATACCCCTTCTATACCCTGGATTTGTCCCCAAATCTTTACCAAAGACACTCCAATCATATCACAAGTTTGATGTCTATTACTGCTTTAATTTGTTTTAAGTTATAAACACAATTTGATCAAACCATGATTTTGGATTTGAGGGTACTTTGTCTGTTTGAAGGCCCCAGGAAGAATAAAAACAAGGAAAATTACAATATTCTATGCTTTTGCATGATTTTGGCTTTGCATCTTCACATCCATGTGCCGCTCTTGAAGTAAAAATACTTAATTGTGTTAAATTTGTTTAATTATCGTCTAGATACGAGGAATAATATTACTTTTCATAGTCAGCACAATTTCATGTCCCTCCAACTTTGACAAGGAACTCTACAGGTAATGTTTGGTGCTTCCCAGCTTCTTCATATCTGACACTTACTTATACTTCTGTTTTGTGATGGGAACTATATAAATCTGACAAACTGAACTGCAAACTGTTTTGCAGGCTGGTAGGGACTTTAGATTCTTGAGTTTTAATATGACCTTTTGCTTCAGTGGCTGCACTATCATACTCCCTGGTGCGTAGGATTTCTTTTTTGCTTCTAATATCCAGCTTAATTGTCTTGTAACATACCTATTTACATAAGCTTGCCTTCTCCACCTGGGTCTACAGACACTGCATTTCTTCATGGTCAAGGAATTCTTTCATTATTATTGGAATGGCTCTCAATATTCTATTGCATGTACATTAAAAAATAAAGACACTTGCAAACCACCGAAGCTCTTGTCACAAACTCAATGTAACATGGTGTAAAGGAAAAGAGTCTCCTCGGGAGAACATGGGGTCCATGGCTGCAAATGGAATACAAGAATGCACAAATTTTCCAAATGATCTCAAATATATATAAAGGCTGCCCTAAAGGGCTAAGTACAATGATTAGATTAAACCCCACTCACAAATAGAATTGAAACAATTTCAAAAGTAGACTATCATGTTATCCAATTTGTCCTCATTCCTCTAAACACTATTGAAACCTTGAAGCCCACTTCAAATGAAGTTGGTCTTGATGGAAGCACAACACCAAATGAATCAACTCCTCAAGAAAATCAACCTTCAACTCCAAGAAACAAAGTAGGAGAAGAATTACCAAATAGAAAGATGGATTTCCACCCTTCAATAAACCTCTTTTCACCAAATTGGCCACTAAAACATTGTCACAAATCCAATTCAAAAGATCTTAGGTTTTATTGAGACAATGTCATTAACTTTAAGGGCACTTTTCAACAAAACATCTTCAACATGACTTATTCATTTAATTTGTAAGCTATTAAATGTATATAATACAACTGATGAATATATATGCATATAAACACATGTATTTTCAGTATTATTGCATACTAAAAATCAGCAATGTAGTTAGCATGATGTTCTTTAAACTTGTTTACACTTTTTAAATATTCTTGCATGCAATTGAAACCATCTTCATGTGGTGACTTTGAAAAAGTAAAAAAATAATGTTTTATCATTTTTACTAGTGACTTTGAACTAATAGTTTAGGTCTATTACAACATTTGTCACTAAGTACCATTTGTAATGTAAATTTTTTCCCTATCAGCTTTAATTGTGACTTTATTCTTGATCCTATTGTTTAACTTCTAGCATCTCTGTCTACAATAAAATCTATCATTAAAGAACAAAAAGTTGAACTTATGTCTTTCTAAAATTTGAAATAAATATCATTTTAGATTTTTTTTATTTCAATTTTTTTTACAACCACAATAAATTATTTTATTTATGAATCTTACCTATTATTTTTAAATAAGTATCAAGGTTAGCTTCTCTTTGTATAGAAAAAAAAGTTAAGAAATGCAATATAAATCCAAAAGTTAGTACTTAATGGCATAATTATTTTTTATTTGATAAATTATCATTTTTTTAGTTATTCTAAACTATTATAAAAATTAATTTTTATAAAATCATTTTATTATAAAATAATTTTAATGGAAGAATTTTAAGGTAAAATTAAAAAAAATGAACCATTTTTATTTTAGTATTAGTTAAACATCATTATAAATAATTTTAATGAATAATAAAGGAGATTACATAAAATAATATAAAATAAAAATTATTTTTTATTTTATTATATAATCTAATCATTAAAACTTATCAAATTTTAATAAAAATATGATATCTTGCTTTAATTAGAATTATTTTTATTTTTATTCTATATAATTTTAGAAATAAAAATTATCTATAAAATCTTATATTATATTTTTAAAATAGTAAATTGAAAAAAAATTATAATACCACTTTATCTCTTTTTTAAGATATTTTTAGGAAGTTAAAAAAGTATAGGCTTCAATAGTTAACTATATTTTAGTTTGTATTTTTTAACATATTACTTTAAAGAATAAAATTTTATTTTTTTGATTAGCTAAATAATGTTTTTAAGATAACACTATATCTTTTTAGACCAAAGTATAACTATTTCAATGAAAATGTAAGTCAAAATAAAAAAATGTCAAATTTGTTAAGGCTCTACCACCAAAAACTATATAGTATGGAAAAATTATTACAACTTTAGTTGGTTGTCACTACTTTATAAGTTGGTATAATTATAAATTTATACAAGTTGAATAATTAACTATTGTCTTGTGTCTTTGATTATACATCTACAAATCACAATGCATAAAGAAGAATAGGAAAATATCATAATCTTATTCATTTCTTAAGTCAAAATAAGAAACTAAAATTTTTTACTTAATATTATTTAGGTGTTATTAAAATATAGATGTCAATATCTAATAATTTTATAATTTTATTTGAAATTAATAACTATTAATTTTTTTTTATCAAACCATTCAATTCTAAATATCATAACTTATATTAAATATCTACATATGTAATCATGTCATATAAAGAGCTGTTATTTTGAAGTTTGGTAATTGGTACGTAATGTTTTGAGATGTACAATCTAAAATATTTTCTATTCATTCTTTGCTTAGAACAAATTTAGTGAAGTTTTTTGTTATGTATTTTTGTATAGAAACCATTAGAATATCTTATACAACTTTAATAGAGACATTGACAATGGCCAAAAAAATAAAAGACAACTTACAAAAATATCTAAATTACAAGAAAGGTGCAAATTCATTTGATCAATAAATGAACATTGACTAGATTATAATAGCATATATATATATATATATATATATATATATAGATATATTTCAAAAACCTAACCAATAAACATATTTCTATAAAAAACATAGCATCAATTTGTTTTATAAAAAAATACTAACTATGCCACAATAACTATAAAAGATGCATTTAGCAAAGATGTATCTACATGTTTTAAAAAATATTTGTAAAGAACAAATAAATCTAACTATCTAAAAAGTACTTGTTATTTTACAAATGTAACAAAAAATAAATCCAAGTTATAATTTTTTTAGCAATTTTTCTTATAATAGCTTGATTCTACAATATAAGTTCTTAAAAAAGTATTAATATATTAATATCTTTTAATAATATAAATTAAATAAATAAGAAAAATAGAATTTATTTTTAAATAGTAAATTTGGTATAAATATCAATATTGAAAGAAAAAAATGTACTATAAATATTTAAATATTTTCTTATAATATTTAATTTAAATGCATGCTATGTTTTTATTGTTTAAAGATTCAAAATAATGAAAAATGTCAAAATTAATATCTATGGTAATTCTTACAAGATTGTGATTTTTAATTAGATTCAATTACAGACTTAAGACAAATTAGACTATTTTACTTGATAGACTAAACTTGAAAGATGACCAAGTTATCTAAAAAAAATTAAAAGTAATTCATAATAGTTTATAAACAATAATATATCTAAGATTTTTGGCTTCAATATGAAACTTGATTTTTTATGTTATCATGTTAAAATGATTTTTATTCATTTATTTATACTGTGTAAATAAAGCATAGACCAAGATAGAAGAAGTCTTATTATTAAAAATAAGTAAGTTACATATATTTATAATGTTTAGTATATATTTATTATTCAGGAAAATATACAAAGAATGTATTTGAAGGTGTCACTTGCATTCTTGTTGTCAACCTGTTCCGCACTCTCCATCTTACCCACCACAAAATTATATGCGCCAAGGGTGTGCAGACAATGAGGAGCCAGTCATGGACCCCACATAGCCGCAATTTGCAAGTTGTATATAAGTTTTTGTTCCGGTCGTGGAGAAGGATTCCAAACTGGCCGAAGTTACGGACGCCGTGGTGGCGAAGAGCCGTGAATGAAAGCTGTGAACCAGGCAAAGGAAGGCCATGAAAGCAAACAATGAGCCGCAGAGCTGGACTGACCTAAGAGGCTCATTGACGACGACGATGCCAGTAACTCAAAATCTTTACAGACAAAAAGCCCAACAAGGAAAGGGAGTCAGAAGTCAGAATAGTAACAGAGAACACATCTTAGTACAACAAGGTCTGTGAGGGGGATCTTAGACCAAATGTTTGGTACCAACTGCGTGATTTGCTTGGGCGGTTTGGATCAGCTTTCTTCGGAGGAGCAGTTCACACTTTGGACAACCAATTCTCAGCAATAACACAAGGATTGTATTGCAAATATTTGTATTGCAAAAGCTGCTTAAATTTATATGGTTTCAACAAGCTCAAGATTGCATATGTAGAGGAGCATTGAAGAGATTGGAGTGGTTATTGGAGTAAATTGTCTTAAATCAAGGAGTTGGTAAGTGGTTGAATGTACCAAAAGTAAATAAAAAGTGTGAATATTAAATTTTATTATATATAAGTTGGTATAGCTTGTGATTGTGGTTATATTTTTTTATTTAATCTATTGATAATAATGTTTTTGGATAAGATTTATTATAATTATAATTTATTTGATTTTGTAGAATTAGAATTTTTGATTATATTTAGGATATATTATAATTGATTAGAATGAGGGTTTGGAAGTTATGGAGGTTTTTTAGGACATAAATTTGGAATTTGATAAAAATATGTTAGGATGTAGGATTTGCTTTGGATTTGTTAGAGTATAGGATTTGTATTGGATTGGTTAAAATTTAGAATATGTTTGGAATTTTAGAATCTCTTTATGCTCTAGTTAGCAATTTCTAGGATTTGATAGTATTGTTAAAGGTATTATAGATTATAGTTAGTGTTGCTTAAAACAAATCTAAACTAAAATTGTGAATTTGTTTTAATAGGGTCAAACCGGAATACTTGTAAGTAATTCATTATCATATTGTTTTGGAAATCAATCAAGAAGTGTATATTTATGATTTAAAGTATTTACCTTATTTTTGGAAGCAACCATTTATAATCAAGTTCAAGCAATATAATAATCAATTCATAGATTTTCTTGAAACATCAAACTTGTAAGACATTGGTAGAAATATGTGAAGGAAATGTCAAATGTGTATTAGAGAATTAAAGCATTTACTCAAAAGAAGAAGAAATATTGAACAAAAGCCAATGTATAAATCTATGCGAGAATTTTAATTAATTATAAAGATATTTTGCTATCTAATATCTTATAGTAAAGAGGCATTAGAGTAAAATTCTTCCAAGTCACTCATACTTGGACAAAACACAAGAATTTTGGCTATAGCTTTGGCTCACAATTCCCTAGTGGCTTTCTTTTATGATTCCATTTTTGTAAGATGATGTACCTATTTAACTCATTGTAAATTTTTATTACTGTGTTTTGTATAGTTTGATACCATTTCTAAAAAAGTCAAGACGCTATACGAGTTAAGTTCAGACAAAGATGCTTTCAAAATCAATAGCCAATCGTCTCTTGCAATAAACACTACCCTATTATCTTTTTGAGAGTGGAGTTGATTTGAGATGGTTCTGCCCCCACCATCCATATTTTTCATTTCATTTGTATGGTTCTTTCTACTTCAATTATATCTTTTCAGACTTAAAATCACATACATTGTAAATGCATATCAAGTATTAAAGCTTCTATTGACTGAGTTATTTCTTATGTGAGAGAAAGTCTTTTCTTTAATAAAGAGTTGTGCAGAACCAATTTACAACAAAGTAATTATCTTTCAAATGAAGAACAAATTTTTTTTAGAGAATCCCTTTGGGATTTAAATTATTATTGTGATGTAATAAGTGATATGATTTTAAAATATAATTTCAATAAATAAAAAGATAATGTATTGGTTTCTTTTTATACAACAACCAATGATGAAATAGAAGGTGATAATAAATATCTATATAAAAGATTGATCTATGAAAATGAACAAGATCATTTTAAAAAACATGGATTAATAAAGCATTTAGTAAAAAGGTTGAAAGATTTTTATTCTATAGAAGGTAGGAAATTAAAAGATTTAAAATTATCATCAAATATTATAAAAAATAAATAAATAAATAAATAAAAACTTAAACTTATAAAATTCTTGATTGAAGAAGCTTATAGGAAGGTTAATAAGTTAAAATGGTTAGAACTTATGTGTGCCTCTAAAAACATAGATCTTGAATTTGAAAAACTTTTCATGAAAGAAGTGAGTATTATAGTAAGTCTAAGTCATTTCAACTTGGTAAAGTATTATTTTGCAATGAAAGATAATGTAGAAAAAAGAAGTCAATCTTATGTACTAATAAATATTAAAAAATACTTATATTTTGAGATGGAATTGATGCAAATAATTTTAACTAAGATACTTGAAGAAAAAAGGATAAGAAACCTACATTTTTCTTCTTGATATTTTGTTTCAAATTTCAAAAGGAATATGTTACTTATATGACATGCACATTGCTCATTGTGATCTAAAGCCTAATAATATTTTAATTGATATTATAGAAGAAAATATCATGAATAAGATAATTTGACATACAATTATTAAGGTGATTGATTTTGGAATAACTAAGATTGAAGTTGGAAGCAAACCAAAAGCCAAAAAGAATAAGCATGTTTATAATACAACAATATACATGGCTCTTAAGATATTAAAGAATAAGTTTCAAATAATGAAAATTTATCTTTTTGAATTAGATATTTATTCATTTGCAATGGTATATTCAAAGACTCTTTCTAAAAAGATCCATTTCATGATATATATAAGATAAAAGAGATATTAGAAAGAATATCTCTAATATGATAGACCATTCTTATCTTCATATTATGATGAATTAACTAAGCTCATTGAAGAGTATTGGAGCTTAAATCCTTTGCAATGACCAAAATTTGCAAGTATTTGTGAAAGATTGATTAACTTGAAGTAATTGTTTTTAGCTAGAATCATAATAGAAAAAAGAACTAAGTTTTTGTGCATCAAAGAAAAATTCATCAAACTGTAGAATTATATAATATATACACACTCATATATATATATATATATATATATAATAAACTACTAATTTATTATATCTTAAAAATATATATTATAAAATATTAGTTTATTATTACCAAATGGTATATATTATGGTATTTAAATTTGACATTATTGAAAAATAAATTGAGTTACTTCACATCTTTCAATTACTTAAACATGTCATGGTCCTATGGCTTGACATCATTGGAAAATAAATTAAGTCACTTTACATCTTTAATTACTTTAAACATTTCATATTGTTTAGATCTAATATCATTGCTAAATAAATTAAGCCATTGTACATCTTTGACTACCATAAATAGGTTCAAGTATTTAAGCTTAATATCATTACCAAATAAATATAGTAATTTTACATCTCTGACTACCTTAAGCATAACATATTATTTAGACTTGATATAATTGTCAAATAAATTAGGCCACCTAATACCTAAGACTACCTTAAATATGAAGGAATATCCAAGCTTATCATCATATCCAAAAGAATTGGGCAACTTCATATCTTTGACTATTTTAGACATGTTGTAATAACTGACCTTGACATCATTGTCAAATGAGTTTAGAAATCTCACATCTTTTATTACTTTAGATATGTATGTGTCCTTAAGCTTGATAATATTGCCAAATGAACTAGGCCACTTCACATCTTTCACTACCTCAAACATATTGAGGTACTCAAGTTTGACATCATTGCCAAATAAATTTAGGAACTTTACATTATTAATTATTTAATCCATATAAGAGTGTTCAAATCTAATATCATTGTAAAATGAATTGAACACCTTCACAGCTTTGACTACCGTAAATATGTGATAATGCTCAAGCTTGATATTAATGCCAAATAAATTAGATAACCTCACATCTTTGATTATCTTAGATATGTTGAGGTGCTTAAGTTTAACATCATTATTGAGTGCATTAGGCAATCTTTCACTTTTAATTGCCTTAGATGTATAAGAGTATTCAAGCTTAATATTATTACTATATGAATTAGAGAACCTTATATCTTTGAATACCTAAAAAATAATAAGATATTTAAACTTGATATTATTACTAAATGAATTGAAGGATCTCATATTTTTTATTACTTTATTTATGTAGGAATATTCAAGTGTATCAAATAAATTTAAAAACTTTACATTATTGATCAACTTATCTATGTAAGAGTGTTCAAATCTGATATCATTGCAAAATGATTTCAACAAATGACAACTTTGATTACCTTAGGTATATCAAGGTGTTCACCCTTGGCATTATTGCCAAATAAATTAGACAATCTCACTTCTTTGATTATCTTATGATGACTATAAATTTTGTCTTTAGCTTAGTATTATATATTTAATATTATATATTTTTATAAATATATTTTAAGTATATATTTTTATTTATTATTTTATCAAAATATTTTATGATCTAAGTTTTTGTTATTTTTTAAACTCTAAAAATTCCTACATAAATTTTTATTTTTTTATTAGATACCAGTAATAATAATTTATTATTTTTCATTATTATATACTTAAGAATTACATTAAATAACTACATTCCAGAATCAATGAATGCATGTTGATGTTTTTAAAAACTAATGTATTTGTGAAAGCATATGTGTTGAATGCAAGGTTTAAGATGCTAAATAGAAAAATTAACAAATAATTCGGAAATTTTATTTACTATAAAACTGTCCAATTTAAAATGTAGAAATTTATATGAGTTTTAGAATTTATTTTTAATTATCAATTGAATCAAATAGATCCCATAAAGGTTGTATCTTTATTAATTAATTTATATTCGTTAATTTATATTAAGGTGTAAAAAATCACTGGATGTAATTATAATGCAAAAATGATGTACATATTATACTCATCATGCAATTGAATTCTTATGCAATTTTAAAATAAACATTTACACTAGATATGCAAGAATTTTAATAACAACAAGATATTATTTAATAAGAAATGTTTGCTAAAATCATCAACTGAAATATAGAAATTCAAATTAAAATCTATGGATATACATTAAAAAAAAACGATTCATCAGATTTGTATAATATATGTTCTTTAAACCAAATCAAAAAAACACAAAATCTTTGAATAATTATTAAAATCCTCAAAGATAAAAAGCAGTCAGTAAATATAAATATATATATATATATATATATATATTTGAATAAAAGCCCACAAAATATGTAACACAAAACACTATACATCAAAAAACCCATGCCATGCAACATGCTAGTGATTGAATCTAACCACGATTTCCTTGCTCATTCCATTGCTTCAACCCAAATCCACCATGCAAAGCTTCAAAGCGTAACGAGAAGCATGTGAATTTCATCCATCGGATGTGTAACCAACTCCACATCCGCATCATTCATCCATATACGAGACTCATCCTGGAACGATGAACGTCGTACATCCATGGAGCTGGTGGGGGTGGGTGTGAGAACATGAGGAATGGGGACAGCACAGCAAGCAACGTCGGCGCGACGCCGAAGCGGCGAGGGGGCTCTCATCATCATCTTCGTCGTCGTCGTCATCGTGCATGGGATCATCGCAACAACGAGGCGAGGGAAGGGACCGAGCGAGGCAGCCGTCGTGCAAGAATCACACGGTGTGGAGTCTCTCGCATATCATGCACACTTCTCATGCTCATGCTCCTTGTGCTGCTACTTCACATCCATATCCTGCGGGGAGGAAAGGAAGGGGGGCTTAACTTGCTGTACTTAGGGATAACACGGAGATTTGACTACGCTGCAACTGAAGCTCACGGGGACGGAGCCAGGGAGCGAGCGAGGCGGAGAGGCTGGCACAGATGTTGAGGTCCTGGAAGCATGGGCGTCGAGGGTGGATTCGGCGTGACGAGCGAGTCTGTGATCGTATTGCTCCGACGTGGGCAGGGTGGCATACGGCGTGGAGGGGACCGGGCCTGCATGTCCGGGCAGGCCGAGGTGAAGGGAGAGAATGGGAGAGAGTGGGAGAGAGAGGCTCTTGAGAAGTGGGTGGGGGCGGCCGTGACGTTGCAAGATGTACGAGGTTGACAGGCACGGCTGACTGGCCACCCAACTACGGTAGGCTACTGGTGCCTGCCCGGGGCCGGGGCTTTAGGGTACGAATTGCAGGTGCCGGGACTTGGTGCGTAACGTGTGAGCGCGAGGTGTCGTGGGTAGATCGCAACGGACGTGCAGGAAGCGAGGCAGCAGCGGCAGGAGCAGGAAGGAAGGAGCAGCTATTGGTTGTTCCACGGTACCCGGCCGGCTTTGGCTATCCCGCTCGAGGGTGTCTCGGTAGTTGTTGTTGACCATGGCTGCTGCGGAGCAGAGCTGTTGCGGAGCTTGCATTGCGAACTGTCGATCGAGTCTGGCCGATCGTGTCTGAGGGAGATGGGTGGGTGTATATCACTGCAGAGTGAACGTCAGAATTTTCTGGGTCGTGTGGTTGCTGTCATGTCCCAGTGGGTTGAGGATGGACGAGGAAATTTGGGAGACGAGCGTTTAAATTTGGTGCTGTGGCTGACAGTGGACTAGGAGTGGACGAGCCGGGTGCGTGTCAGAAGATTATGGGGGCACAAACCAACATTACGCAAGGGTTGGGTGAAGGTGATTACGTCGTGGACGCAGGTCGCGGCCCAAACATACAGGGTGCAATTGCGACAAAAATGGTCGGTTCGACTGACGACGATACTGAGCATTCGCCGAGGGTTTCATCATCGGACGCCGCTGATAGCAGCGATGCAAAGGCTCCCGACGTGAACATTAGTGTGTTGGACCATCAAGACAAGGATGAAGTCATGGTGGATGCCCAGGGGGGAGGGGGAGAGGTATCGCCGAGCGTAGAAGCACATCATGGTGTCTTGAACGGAAATGCCCCCACGGTCATGGTAGCATCGAAATTGGGTGAAGCGCAAGTATTAGACGTTCAGGCTAGGAAAGACTCTGGTGGGCTTAGCGACAGTGTTGTGTCGAACGGTTTGGTTCATGACACAGATCGGTTGGTGAAAAACGGCGGGTCTCGGAAGAGGAAGCCCAAGACTATCCACTACATGAATTCTAGGGTACCTCATTCCGTTCCTACATTGGAGAGCGAAGAGGGCTCCGATGGTCAAGAGAGTCATGAGGAAGGAGACACTGGTCCCGTGCGCCCAAGCCAAGCCCCGCGTGCAGCTGCCACTAAGGTTGGTTCATGAGATGAATTTTCCAAAAATGATTGGGCTGATATTCGGGTTTCAAATGGCCTTAAAAACGCGATTGGGAGTGATTGAGGATGTTTTAATCATGACTGCCTATTTTCGTGTTGGTCCCCATATAGAGAATGCATTTTCCTTCCAGCGCAGCGCATGTGCAGACTTCCAAATTTAGGGCAGCATCGTAATTTGTCTGATGACTAGCGGTTGGCCTGGTTCACTGTAGCATAGACAGTTGAAATTAGTTTTGTGCTGCGAGGAAGTTTCGGCGAGCTCTTTGAGTGCTGCACATAGAGAGCTGTTCGTGATCTTAAAGACCAGATCTTTACTCTACCATTCACCTGCCGTTCCTACGTGTGGATGTGACCTCAGCTAACGTGTCTGTGATGGTGGGAAGCAGCTGAAGTCGATGGTCCCAATTGGAGACAAGTTACTGAAGGCTCCAAGGAACGCGAAGGAGCTCATGGCCACCAGACTCATGGAGGGCCATTTTGTGCGATGCTCATGCCGAGGCATACAAGTATGTGCCTTCGCCGTGTTTTTGTTTTGGATATGAATTTTGGTGAGGAGATTCTTCTAATATTCATCGCTTCGTTTACGTGAAGCCTCGGTCATTGTGAATGAGGCTGATTCGGTTTCCTAGGTATTGAGTGTTCGGTTTACTAGGAAGGACAGAAAAACTAGGTCTTTCTTTAATGCAACTTTTCGGGGTAATGACGGCGTGAGTATTTTATTGTGGAAGTTTTTGTATACAATCTAAATCCTGTCATTGGCTGTAGTTGCCTTGATGCCGCTGTATGATTCCTTCTAAAATAATCTATTTCCTGTTTTGCGAATTGAATTGAATCCTCCATTCAAGAATTTAATCAAGTACGGGCATGCTGCTGTGGGACTGCCACGCCTTTACAGGGGTACTGTGGTGGTACATTAAGGTGTTGTGAGCTTGAATTTTCACGTGATCATGTGTTGTTCTTTGCACAGCTTACGGGAATGTTGAAAGACATGGGTGTGCGGTGCGACTGCCGGAATTGCAAGAGTTCTGTGGTATGTTGATGGCAGAACTTAAATTATATCATTTGATAGTATCCAGCATGATCGTGTCCTTGATGATGCAATGCTAACGAAACGAGTGATGAGGTCTGGATTCCCTGTTGACCATTCGGTGGTTGTTACTGGGTAAAATTTTGCAGATCGTTTCTATTTCAGCATTTGAAGCACATTCAGGAAGTACTTCTCATCATCCAAGCGACAACATTTATCTTGAGAACGGGAAGAATCTTCGGGACATACTTAGCGCCGGTCAAGAAGCTGCAGATTGTGGGGACAACATACTTAGAGCTTTGAAGATGGCTATAGGGGACATTCAGGGCGTTGAAAAGTGGAAGGTTACATGCGCAAAGTGTTGGAATTCAGATGAGGGTGACCTAATCTATTGCAAGGGAGCAAGATGCTCTATAATAGCACATTCCAGTACGTATAATACTTTTGTGAATGTAGTTTTCTTCTGAAAATGTAAAAAAATTAAGTTTTTATCCGGATGAATTGGGCCAATGTAATAGTGATGCATGTATTCTGCTCTTTTTTAAACGAACATGTAGTGTCTTGTTAAATCGTAAACTTGCAGGATGTATTGGAATTTCGAACCCACGGCTTGGGGACTGGTTTTGTGACAAGTGTGAAAAAATGAAGAAACCTCATGCTACAGTGAAAGTAAAGCGGTCCATTTCCAGTGGAACGGAGAAGGATGACGGCAGAGTGAGGTGAGGGTGCCATGAGACACTTGAATGCCAATGGGTTGTGGAGTGCTTGTGTTTAACGATTCAACGTATCGTTGTTCTAGTAGCAGTCTGTGTGATGCAATACAATGTCTTCTGAACACCAAAGTTCATTCCTGCTTCACTCATTTTCTGAAAAGTTAGGTCAACAAATTATTGTAATTTCTGTATCGGGCGGAACAAGGTTTCGGAGTCTGGTCAGATTTCGGTGGAAGTATATTTACTATGTGATCTATGTGTATTATATAGAGTTTCAAAATTGGCTTTTAATGAGGTTTTAGGCATGGATATTACAGGAAGGATTTTTTTCATTTGGCCAATTGATCTTTGCAGGGAGAAGGATGCAACAGAGTCGACCAGATTGAACCGAGATGCGCATTTACATAAGGCTCTTTTCTTGCCTGGTGGATTGGAAGACGGAACAGAACTTGGCTATTACACGAAATCCCAGGTATTTGGTCAGATCTCTCACTTCTCAAGTTCCTGTATTTCTTTGTTACTTACGTTTTAAGATTATTACGTAACCGTGTTTGTAGGAGCAAGTACTGTGCGTATTAGTTGATCCTTCATTTCCATGGAGTTTTAGTGAAGTAACTTTGATAATGTCTTGGATTGTTCATGGTAATGTCACAAAGTGAGTGAGAAATTTCTGATATGAAAAAGTTGTTGTGGCAGCTGAAACTGAAAGGTGTGAAGCGTGGTGAAGGTATAAGCTGCAGTTGCTGTGACAAAGAGGCAAGTTTCACTGTAGTCTGAGTTTTAACTCCCGAGCTTATTGTGATGTTGCTTAAATGATCTATACTGCTTATGTTGGTTCACACTTCGGTTTAGCGGTTTGTGTGCGATTGTAATGAACTTCTTCAAAGTCATGTGAGGAAAGTTTAGGAGACTGCATAAATCCTATGGTATTGTAATGATCTGCAGCGTTCAAGAAGGTAGTTGTGGAGGTTTGATTTCCTGCAAGCATTAGGTATTAGTGTGGACATATTTCGAGGACATGAGAGTTGTCTAATGGCCAATTTGATTTCTCACAGATAAATTGTTACAAGTTTGAACAACATGCTGGCTGCGAGGCTCGCCGAAATCCGTAAGTGTTTTTTCTCCTTCAGTCCACGCATGACGTGGGAGTTATTGGATATGAAATCATGCTTGCAGTTGTGTGAGCTGCAGTTCCAGCGCTGAAAGTCATGTTTCTGTTACACTGGGTCATCATTAACCTTCTGGTGATATAATGGTCATTCTGTTTCATCGGTGAAAGAGGAGTATCGTCATGGTTCAAGTGTAATTGGCTATGTGCTAAACACGCTTCATATTGTTGTTGATCGATGAACTGAAACTTGACCTTAACAAGCAAAATTTGCATACCCATTGATCCAAGTAGTGGAATATCACTTCGCTATCATGTATGCTGAAACTAGTGATGGATGTGTCAGGTACGGAAATATCTTGTTGGTGGCGGATGGTCGTTCTCTGAAAGACGTTTGCAAGGAGCTGGCACATAAGAACAAGCTGGGTGAGAAAGAAAAACGTGTTGCACGTGCCGGAAAGGTCAACTCCTGCTATGAATGTGGCACTAGAGGGGAACTGAAGAACTGCCACGGTTGTGTAGAAACATGGTGTAACAGTTGTACCAAAGGTGGGGTCAAATGATCCAGCGAGAAATCGCTTAATGTATGTCTCTGCGTTTTGATTCTGTCTAAAGGAGTACCTGCACATATTCATAGAAACGAAGCAGGAATTTTTCGGCGATGTTCTTGGTCCGAAATTTCGGTAAAGAGAAACTGCGGTTCTTGTATGGTGTCGACTCTCACGTCTGTTGGAACAAGGCTTTAATTGGAATATTTTCAATTTTTGTGTGTCCCGAGAAATGGTGATGGGTACGTATGGAATGGATTGATCGATTAGCTCAGTGTTGATAATTTGTCTACAATTATATTACAGGATTGGAGACAGATTCCGATGGCAAGTGGTACTGCCGAATGTGCCGACAGGACACTCTCAACGTGGCACAGATTGAACAAAAACGTTCTAATAAGCACATAGAGGGAATGTCTAACATTGCAGAAACCGATGAGCGAGATCGTTGCGTACGCCATTTAGAAGGGCATCGAGAAGTTGGGGGTTGCGCAATCTGCAAGTAAGTAGTGTATATTTGCGTTTCATTTAAGAATTTTTAGTGAGGTTAATATCTTTATAAAGATGTTCACTCAAGTGTTTTGGTCATAAAGATGTCAAATCCGTGATGTTTGGCTTTTTTTCTTTGCGTGAGGTGTGATCATAGAATGGCCTCTTCTTGACTTGCCTTGATAGCTGACTTCATTGCTTCACTTGCAGGAAATGGAATCTGAGCAAGACAGGTTTCGTTGATGGCATGACGATTCTAGTTTGTGATCAGGTGAGGACCCTGAACAAAATTCGCTAGGTAGCATTTATTGTTACATAATGATATTTACCTAGTTGTTGGATCGTGCCTAGAATCCTTGAGGAAAAAGTGTGGAAATTTGTCGCATCCTGTACAGTTCAAGGTTTGCGTGTTAGTTTTATTTGTTGGTAGCGGAGGCTTGGAATGGTGAGTGACATCAATTACTGAACTCGTAATATTACCAACAGTGTGGACGAGAATATCATGTTAGCTGCCTTAAAGATTCAGGCGTGGACGACCTTAATGTGAGTACCGTTTCCTAACATTTGTAGCACTATCTGAGATTCGGATGTGGGTAGTCTCTCTTTTGTGCAGCCTTGGAAGCTTGTTCAAATGCATGATTACCTGAGCAACGGCTAAATTTACTAACCCCAGTTTTCCCACGTCACGATGATAATGTTTGTTACCAGGAGCTGCCAGAGGGAGAATGGTTCTGTCAGAAGGATTGCAAGGTAATAGATGAAATCTTGACACAGTTAGTAGCCAACGGGCCAGAGTTGCTAACAGACAGCATAATAAGTGAATTGCTAGAGAGTCGGCAGCAGCAAACCGGTGCGAAGGATAAAGCTGAGTCCAGTTGCCCGAGTTTTGCATGGCAAATTCTTTGTGGCAAAAGTGGCAACACCGCTAATACTCAGACTCTTGCCGAAGCTATAAATATTTTTACAGTAAGTGTCATTCGTCCTTGTCTTCGTTTTCTTTTTTAAGTCATTTAAATGCCCTTCAAGGTTTTTCTCGAAAAGATACGATGCTTGCTATCTACTGCTTGCTGTGGATAGCGTCTTATCGAGGAGGCAAAATTCAGAGCGAAGGAATAATGGTGTTCAGTATGTTTCGTTTACAGGAGTGCTCGGATCCAATCAGGGATGCGAAAACTGGGAAGAATTTGATTCCTCTCATGGTTCAGAGGTTTGTCCTGTTGCAAAGTTTTTATATTAAGATTATGCGTGATGTGATATTGAGCAGTAATGTTCCAGTGAAAAGCTAGAGTTTTGTGATGTGAACGATTACTTCCTTAAACTTGTGAACTTATACGTGGACGCTCATATATACTAAATGTAGCTTTTTATAATGTACAGTCGAAGGTCAAAAGACCACGATTTTGAAGGTGTTTTTTGCATCGTTCTCAAGCTCAAGTAAGCTCCCCTCTCTAAATTGCCCTGTGGATATTCGTGAAGAAAGTCAGTCTAATCTGTTAAATAGATAATGCTATGGTTTCAATAGTAACAGGATTTTATAAAATAGAATGTTATGTTTTGGATTATATTTCGTAAACTCTGCTTCTGTTGATTCCAAATCAAAAATTGATTATCCTCATGTTCATACGTAACTAAAATTGGGTGTTATACGGATTGCAGCGAGAAGGTGGTTTCAGCAGCTCTGCTGCAAATTTTTGGTGGAGAAATCGCGGAAGTTCCTTTGGTTGCAACTAGCCTTACACACCAGGGCCAGGTAAAGTGTCTCCAATTCAGTTGATGGTTGGAGACTGGTATTTTGGGCATAGGGTTATAGAAGTCAGGTCTACGCTTGTTAAAACATGGAATGTAGAAACGATTTTAATCAAGAAACCATAGTTCTATGGAACTGGAGATAGGAGAGGAGTAGAATGTCTACCTGCACGTCTGCAATGTTGGACGAAAGTTAAAAATTTAAACGTGTAAAGATCGGAACGGACCTTTGAGTTATTTTGTTGAATCACATGCAATGGTGACGATGCATCTGGGTATTTGATCTTGTGACAGTGTTCTGTTTCAATTGTGCTGGGTATTGATTGACAGGGTTTCTGTAAAGCACTTATGACAACAATTGAAAGACTTCTTGGGGTGCTAAGTGTGGAGCGGTTGGTGCTCCCCACGGCCAAGAATACAGAATCTATTTGGATCAACAAGTTTGGCTTCAGTCGGGTTCCAGACGACGAGGTTAGTAATTCCTTTCTTTCAAAATAGTATTACACAGTGGTCCATGGAAGCGGAAACGATTATTTTTATTTTTATTGGAATTTTTTTTTTTGAAAAAGTTAAATAATTTCTTCTGTAATATTTTGTTCTAGTCTTATATAAACTGAGAGGGACTAATTTGTGCAGCTGAAAAAAATTTGTACAACTATACGTTTGATGACATTTACGGGCACGTGTATGCTGGGGAAGGCGATCACTCCAATGACTGTGTAGGGAGCGATGGGCAAGAATGCTCATTGCAGAACAAAGACGGACATTATTCTTGAAGTCTCCCAAGCATCCATTTTCTGTACAGAAAGAGGTTGTATCAAAGACATAAGATTCGTGATGGTTGTGTTTGTGCACACCCTGTAGGGCTCTTTCTTAAGGTGCACTTTCACAGGACTGCAGCCTCCCCCAGTTTTGGGTACATTGATGAGGAGATTTTTCTGGGTCTTTACATGGATAGTTAGAAAATACTTTCACACGGATGGTACTTGCTTCTGGCTCAAATGCAACGCGTGTCTAAATGGTCTGTAAAGAGCTCATTTTTCCTTCAAGTGTGCAAATTGTCTGGACTTGCTGATAGTCCCACGTCCAGTTAGGCTTCTCAACTGAATCCTTCTTCAAGGACTCATTTTCTGTGACGCCAAATACAGATGACTGGATACATTTTGGGACTACGACCAATCAATTTGTTTCTTTCCAGCATTATGTACCTGACGAATGTAGTTTCATGTTCACTTCAGATCCTCTACGTCACTAAACTTTCTGTTCGACTCTATTATAATTTTCTTGGAAAAAGGTGAAGACGGAATGGTGTTCAATGCTAGTGGTCGTTTGCTCGAGCGACCAGAGGGTGTAGGCTCCTGCATGTCTGTTCATGGTGGTGACCTAACATGCTAGTACCATTTATGTGCCCTATGGATTCTTCACTGATGAGCAATCAGAACCTAAATGATCTGTGGTGAAATTACACTCAGTAGCTTCAAATACCCCTCTATCTCGGGGTAGAACTGATCAGATCACAACTGAGAAAGTGTTCCACCAGCAAATTATCCAAAATTATGGGCCCCATTTTGTGAAACCACTTCTGAATGGAAGCCAATACTGAAAACACTGTCATTTCGTTTTGCAAGATTATTTGATACATGTTTATTAATACTCCATTTTCATTTTGGGAATGAACTTTTAGGTAGTAGCTATGTATGCTAATTTACAAGATAATGGTAATGAAAAACATTTTAATAATTTCATTTTCCAAATAGTAAAAAATTAAAATACTACTTTTCTAGATACAAGCTTTCAAATGAAAAGATAGACTTCTTTTCATAATTCACTTAAGTTTGTAATCAAACCTTCCACATGCATAACTCATCAAATATTGATAGAACTTTCAACCAAAGCTTTTTGTAATGAATAAATGAACAAACCCTAAACTGTAAACCTGATTGCTTTGGCAAAATCTCTCCTAGAACCATAGAATACAAGTAATAATACTAGGTTTTTATCCATCCACATAATATGGTATGGATGTTGCCCACCTCATTGTAGGTGGACATTAAACTGGGTAGCACTTAGATCAATTTAAATCAAGTGAGATAAAACTAGTACATTAGTTGAGAAAAAGCTTGTATAGTTCATAGTATGCAAGTCTAGTGTTCATAATCCCATGTGTGTGTTACATATTTGCTTGGCTTTGCTTTGCATTTTGATCCCTCCTCTCACTACTACTATTTATTAGTGGCTTCTCCCCATCTCTCTCTCTTTCTCTCCCTCCTCCTTGGCTTTGTTTTAGTCTTTGCTCCCCTTGGCCCAAATTTTGGAGGCATTAATAAACTTTTGTTAATATCACCCAACATCGTTCGAAAGCCCACTACGGCCTCAAACACCGCGGGACGGAAAGGTGGAGGAAGGAATGCAAATTGGGCGATGGTGGAACGGGAATGAATCATGTTGGGTTGTGGATTTTTCTTATTTTTGTTTTTCGTTTTATTCTTTTTTGAGGTGTTGAATTCGGTTTGGTGAAATCGGAGCCTTGATTTGGAGCTTTTATCCCAGACGCGTCATGTGATGAAACAAAGACATTGTGATGTCAAGCTTGTTCTCGAAGACATTGACGACAGAGTGGTACATTGTGCTCCCGGAATCAGAGTCTTTTGAAACCTAGTGATCTGTGTGTGTCTGGGTGGTTGCAACGTTGATCTAATCCTGTTTCGGTATCCTTGCCTATGAAGCGTAGTTAGGTTGGATGAGGGATGCCGATCTCCTGTGGAAATTTGACCTCCATTGTTTGCTTTAGGTTTTGTGGACATGTGCATGTAATTTAGCTATTTTTTGAGAAGCGTCTGAAGTGATTACAGGCTTTCAATTGAAAAGATAGAGTTATGCTCATCTGCGCAGCTGAGATGGGTTTCAACGTGGTAGTGCCTATTAGATTTTTCTCAAAAAGACGCAACTTCGCTCCGTACTTCTCATTCTTGATCAGTCGATGTCACATTTAACAGGGATCGTGTATTGTCTGAAACACAACGTTTTCATCCGATTCAAATTCGTGCTCCGATTTCAGTCAAGGTTGCAGTATGTGATTGTGTCGTGGAATTTTGAATTGTGGGTTGTAGTCTGGTCTCTGCTGAATATGGGCGATTGTTTGTGTAGCTTGCATTTTTTTTCTAATGATCCAAGACCTGAAACTCTCATGACTTGATACTTGGGAAATCCAAACTCGTTAGGAAAGAGTTAGCTTGAGAAAGTTAGTCATTCTATTAATCTTTTACCAATAGGTTTAGAATAAGTGGGTTCGTGCACATAGACTCCTCTGTGCAATATTACCGTGTCGGACGGGTGCCAAAACTGATGAAGCTTAAGCACCTGGTCCTTCAGTCTCTGATTTATCTTGTTCAAGGAAAAAATGCAAAGTAGATTTACACGATTAGTTTCACAGGAACGCAATCACGATACCGAAAAGGACGAACGAGCTACTAGAATACTCCGATAAATGTGAATGAATGAATCACAACAATCTTACTGTTTATGTGAATGTACACACACAATAGGACATGCCCTTCGACTTAAAGAGATTGTCTGAGTTTTATACCAAGTTTCAAGGTTCGTTTCCATCTTGAAGCCGTCGTCTCGGGAAGTCTTATTGTGGTATCCCTTACTTGTAGGTATCAATTGATCTCAGCTTGTACTTGCTTCTTTGATGTGCTTCCTTCTAGGTCTGTTTCACATGTACCAATTCACTGCTGAAACCTAAACCTTGTTTTCTGAATGGCTGCAGTGGAAATGCCAGAGGACTTGCCGAAGGAGGTGGTGCCACCGTCAAAAAAAGGAAGAGGGCTGAGACAATGAGTTCCCGAATTAGTTCGATACTTCTTTTTCTTTTTTGAAGTGTACTCTCCTCCTCTTGGTGGGTGAGAACACTAATTAGGTGTCATTACGTTGCACATAAACAATTAATTTCGACCCGTTGTGTGTCTGATTTCGACATGTATTCTGCTGCATCTCATTTCTGCCCCCGCGTGATTTGGAAATGCCCATTCAACACAGCCTGATATTCGGATCCTGGAAAGTTTTGATTCAAAGTTTCATTTCCTTGGTATCCGACTTGGCACAGCATGGCAACAACGTGCATGATTCTAGTCAAAATCTGTTGAATTTCGCATGCAGTCCACTGCTACACAAAACATATAAACGAACTAACAATCAAAAACAGAAATGCTATAATGTTGAAGGAATCCCATCGTCACACCTAATAGACAGGAAGTTCGGCCACTGAAGTGAGACATATTTTCCAATGTACGAATAAAATCTGTCACCCGTGAGAGAAAACAAGACCCACGCACAATCCAACAGAGTGATGACGTTGAAAGTCCTTGGCTGATCTGTCCGCTCGGTAGATGCAGTGAAATGGGTGCGTCACGCAATGTGGGCGGAGAGGGAGAGAAGAGCCGCGGAAACAGACATATCCAGAAACGGTGACTTGTAGAGAGCAAGAATCCCTAAACGATTCCCGAGCCCGTTCGGCACTGGAACCGTCGTCGTCTACATGCTCCCGGGACCCATTTCTAGGCTTGGAAAATCCATCGCCATAACGCTAACATTACCCATCATCGCAGGGTTTATGCAACTGTGTGTTCTGTTTCACGCCAGGGTTGCTTGCATGTGCGAGGTGTTTTGCCGCTCTCGCTTTTTAGTACTCTTTTGCGCGTTAGAGAGTTAGACAAGTAGCGGAAGGATGAGAGGAATCGGTGGCATTGCTCGGCAGCTCCAGCGGTTGGCAGCGCAGAGAGATGGCGCACGGAGACAGCTCACTACAGGGCCGGCTGTTTTTGTGGACAAGACGACGAGAGTGATTTGCCAGGGGATTACAGGGAAGAATGGGACGTTTCACACGGAGCAAGCGATTGATTATGGCACTAACATGGTGGGAGGTGTGACGCCGAAGAAGGGCGGGACGGAGCATTTAGGCTTGCCCGTGTTTAACACCGTGGCGGAAGCGAAGAAGGAGACGAGAGCGAATGCATCGGTTATTTACGTGCCCGCGTCGCTGGCGGCGAATGCGATCTTGGAGGCTCTGGATGCAGAGCTGGATTTGGTCGTGTGCATCACGGAGGGTATTCCGCAGCACGACATGGTGAAGGTGAAGTCGGCGCTGCTGCAGCAATCGAAGACGCGGCTGATCGGGCCTAATTGTCCTGGTATCATCAAGCCAGGCGAGTGCAAGATAGGTATCATGCCGGGGTACATCCACAAGCCGGGACGCATCGGGATTGTGTCTCGATCGGGGACTTTGACGTATGAGGCAGTGTTCCAGACGACGGCAGTTGGGCTAGGGCAGTCGACGTGCGTGGGGATCGGCGGCGATCCTTTTAATGGAACGAATTTTGTAGATTGTCTTGAGAAGTTCGTGAATGATCCGCAAACTGAAGGAATAGTGTTGATTGGTGAAATCGGGGGCTCTGCTGAAGAGGATGCAGCTGCATTCATCAAGGAAAGTGGTACACAGAAGCCGGTGGTGTCATTTATCGCTGGTTTGACTGCTCCCCCTGGTAGGCGAATGGGGCATGCGGGAGCTATCATCTCTGGAGGAAAGGGGACTGCCACAGATAAGATTAACGCTCTGAGAGCAGCTGGTGTGACGGTGTGCGAATCTCCTGCTCAAATTGGATCGACTATGCTGAGGGTTTTCCAAGAGCGCGCCCTAATTTGATCTGCATGCACACAAATTAAATTGGTGAACACTCTTGATGGCGATGAGCTACTTGAAGCACTTTTACTTTCACCTGGCACATGAAAGCTATGCGCTTACTGGCATCTGTAAGTTTTGAATTTCAATATTTAAAACTTACAGCTGAGACAATTGAAGCAGTCCTGCTTACACCTTTTCTTTTCCGAATTGGATGTGAGTTTTTTGAGCGGCATATGGAAGCCACAAGATGAGGGGAATTCTAATGAATTCATTGCTGTCTCGTAATTAATGTTGTGATATGTATTGAATAATGCAGAAACTGAATAATCTTACTTTGGCGTACACTCTTGTGCTGTCACATTACGAAGACTTTGTTGGTGTACCTCTCAGCTGAGCATCTGCCGTATTACTCATCAATATTACTCTGATACATGAGAGTTGGTTAATCACTTTCTATTGATGCGTTTTGAGGACAGTTGCAGTTGTCTCAGCTGTATGTTTCTTCTGGGCCCAGCTTTTTGATGTTCGATTATGTTAGCGCTAAGGTTGAAATCTACGTCCACAGTCGCAGTTTTACAGTTATTTGCAAAGCGCGTGCTGTTTTTGACTTGTATAGTGGATGATTACTAGTTGGAAACGTGTTGGGATTGCAGTATATGATCATAAACGCATCATTAGAAACGCCTCCGGCATGAATTCGGCATGGTTAGGGGAATGTACAGACCAGGACTGAATTCCTCTCTAAATGATTCGCTGTTGCCAGCTTCTCTATCTTGCCCATTGCTGTAAACGCATTATTTGCACACCATCGAGTTAATAACATGTCAATGGAGGGAAGGAATGGTGGCAAAACTTGAGTTTCCATAATCAAGAAATTCAATTAACTGGTGAAAGAGCTGCACAATTCGATGTACATAGCGTTGATGGTACGCATAAAAAATGGTCCTGCAGAGGATAAACTTCTACCTCTGTGTACTTACCATACTATCTCTTGCCCGTCCCAAGCGAAGAACTTCCCGTTGTCCTTGGCATCTATCCTATTAATGATACCTAGCAACCTCTCCACTGAGTATTCTCTTGTGAACAGCTTGCCTTCTGGTACGTTTCGTTGGAAGGGTTTGGAAAGGTCAGTGTCCACTGTTCCTGGATGAAGTAAGATGCTAACGATAGGGTCCCTTTTCCTTGCAAATTCTAACGACGCTGTCTTGGTCACTGTACAAAGCAACACCCACAGTTAAACATCAAATTTCCGACCCAACGTTGATATGAACACAAATAAGTAGATCCTATACCTAGGAAGACTGCATTATTGAACAAGTTTTGCGCAAATGGACGATGACTAGTTCCACATTGATCTAAGAACTTTTTGAACACCTGATATCTTTCCTAGATCTATTCAATCTTTTCACATCAAAATTTCACATACACAGCTTGAAAATATTGGATACTGTACTTACATTGATTTAGTGCGGATTTTGATGCACGGTAAGCATACCATCCTCCTGTTCCATTATCCCCAATGGATCCCACCCGAGCACTGAGATTTGCTATGATTGCTGCGGGCCTGCTAGTCCCCTTTCCTCCTCCCTTCTTCAACAAAGCTGCCATGTGCTGCAAGTGCACCAATATGCAACTCATTAGGTGCAGTCTACGACACCATCAAGGTGAAGACAGAATCCTATCTGATAGAAAGTTTGAGTTAAGTGCTAATGTTTGACAGCAAAGGAATTCCTTTACAATAGTCAATGGACTAGAAACTATATTTAAGCTAACAGCATTTGTAGAGGCAAAAGGGGAAGAACTGGTTTTACACCTTCATTACAAGAAGTGGCCCAACTGCATTAATCTGATACACAAGCGTCATAGCCTCTGGATTCACTTTGAGCAATGCAGTCTCTGCAATTGTTATCGTCAACACAGCCTCGTCAAAGACTACAAATAGTTACACCACTTTTCGCATCTCTCCGGTGTACATGTATAATCCATTTCTAAGTGAATTCTCTCAGGCACACTCTTGAAGATACGGATGTAAAATACAAAGGCAAACCGTGTCTTATGGCATTCAGAAAATACCTTATTAAGGTGAAGTCAGGCAATGACATATGGGGAAAATAGCGCTTACCAGGCTGAATTTTGAGACTACTAACATGGAGGATTCCAGCTGTGTTTATGAGCAGATCCAGCCTTCCGTGCTCTTTGGAAATAAGCTTTGCCGCTTCCTACTATCGTCACAGGATCCAGTTAATTCCTTACGTGGTTTTATACTAAAATTGAGCTGAATTTCCATGCTCATCGTTTCTGGGGGATGCATGGGCTCACATATGACTCTTACTCTATCACAATAAGTAATACATGACTAGGTTGTTGAAATGATTTACCTCAATAGTATTCTCCTTCGTCACATCTAGAGGTAGCAGTGTCAGTCTGCCTGCATGCTGGTCCTTCAGCGACGATAAGTCAGCAGCACTCAGAGGGTCCCTGCAAGATGCAATAACGTGACCCTTTTCTTTCTGTAGAAGCTGTCGTACCTGATAATAACCACAAACAAGTCGCAAATCAGACAACAGCCAACGCTTCACTGCACTACAGCATTTTAGGAACACCATAAAATGTAAAAGTTTGTAATTCAAGGGTTAACGTGCGTTCATGACCCTCGACAGACCTCTCTCTCTCTCTCTCTCTCTCTCTCTCACTCACTCACTCTGCCCCCACCCCACTCCAACTTAACAAGATTATTCAATAATCAAATTGTTTTTAACCGCTAATCCAAAATTTTGATGCAAACAAGCATACTCCCTAGCTTGCAAACACTAAATTTCTAACAAACCAACATGTAAGCAGAGGAAATTGTTCCCAATAGTCACAAATTACGTGCATTGTCCTAAAATTATTCTCTGGGACAAATTGATTGCACTGTAAATTTCTGCAGCGCTCAAGGTTGACGATTTCAGGCAACCAATTTGAAGAGAGAGCGACAGAGAATGACTCTCCCTGCAGCAAGTGTGCCATAATTCAAACTTCCACACACGAAACGAAGCCAATGCAAAAAGGTCAAAGAGAATGCGAGGGATGTAATTGAAAGAAAAAGAATACTGACAAACTCCAGACCGAGGCCCCGAGACGCTCCTTGCACTAGCGACACACCAGCATCGACGCCCCCTACTCCATCTCCACCCAGTCCCTCTGCAGCTATCACCGGTCTCCCAGAATGAATTGTCATTCTGGAGCTCCATCCCCAGCTCCCCAATTGTGTGTGCCTCCCACACAGACCCTCCGTTGCCGGAACTGCCCCCAACTTGAAAATGGCTTTGGGAATTCTTAAGAGTGCCATAGCCAAGCAAATCAGAGCTCGACCTCCTACTCAAAAGTACAGCAGCCTGAGACCCAATACTTCTCCCCTTGTCAATCCACAATCACACAACCGACTATTCCTTGAAGCATTCACCTTCTCCGAAACCTTAATAAAAAAAAGAATGTAGTTAACCCTCAAACTTCTTCCTCCCAGTGACACAAGCACGGGAAACTTCAACTCTTCATCAATACAAACACACATGTGCTGAAAAAAAAATACAACACCCACTTTCTTATGATCACCAACTTCAGTCCAGAGTGAACCCCTCCTGTCAACTGCACATCCAGCCCCATCTCCAGGTCCAGAATGACACACGTCGTGCTGGGATGTAGATCACCCAAAAGCTCAAAAACAGAATTAGGGCCTTTACAAACTCTTCTCCGCATTCTTCATCCAAAAGATATAAAAGAGAGAAATAAATAAGTGCCGATTATACAGTTCCGCAAAAGTGCACTTATGTGAATGAAAGCTGACAATGTTGATATGATTCTTGTGGTTTGATCGACTTCTGAGTAATTCTTCACAACCAAGTGATACAAGTAATCCTACATTTTGTCTAAATAAAAACCCATCAAATCGTTAATGATGTATAGCAGGCATTGATTGTGCACACCAGGACGACACTCACCGATCTATCTCCCCACGTCTACTACTGAAATTTGTGCAGCGAGGTCTCCAATTGATGGACCTAATTTATCTCCGTGCTATATCCTTAAGATTTCGACTCTTACTCTTCTTCTTCTTCTTCTTTTTTCTTTCTTTTATTAACACAAAATCAGAGTACATCCGATAATAGAGTGAAAAAGTACAACAAACTACATACAACATTTATGTGATCATATCATACTAAGGTATTTTAAAGTTTAATTTAATTACTATCTCATTTCAAGAACCAAGTATGTGATTTGTCATTTGTAAGTTATTGTTTGAGAACAAAAGAGTCAAATTATGGATTTTTTCTAATATCTTTTAGACAAATTTCCAACAAATTTGTTCATATTTAATAAGCACTTTTTAAACCAAGCTTCTAATATGGAGTGTACACCACACTTCATTTTTAAAGACAAATTTGTTTCTTTGAATCCAAATAATACAAAGACAAAGATCTCTTAATAAAGATCAGATCTTACAAACATTTGAATCTAAAAGAATAGCTTTTGCAAAAATAACTTCTTGCTAAGCATATGACTTCTAACAATTCCAATTCTAAGAATTAAATGTTAGTTTATATAAAAGAAAGATTGTCTAGTTCCAAATGTAATAGGCTTGATGACAATTTCAAAACCAATAGAAAATAGATTCAAGCATATGAGATTGACACACAATGCAATAAGTATCAATACTAAGGCTAATTTTTCTCTTCAAAGTATTAACTGCTATATCTTTGTGCTATATAAGTCAACTAAACATGGCCTCTTTATAGGAAAAAAAAGTTGGACCAAGTGTTTTTTCAATTAAATGAAAAGTCTTGATCTAGGACATTGCTCCATTTATGTGCCACTAAATTAGTTGTAGAATTACTACTTTAAAGTAAATTTTTACCAATTTTAACAAAATATATTATAAATTCTTCTCTAATAACCTAGATATATGATAGAAGGCCAGAGGTCAAATTAATAATTAGACCATAGCAAAAAAAAACACCAATTTGATTTTAATTTTAATTTTTTGAAAAACAACTCTAAAAAAAAATCAAAAACCTTCCATTGATTCCTATTGTCTTTTAAGTCGTATTCAAGGAAAAAAATATCATAATAGAAGGTTCTAAATTATATGTTTATTCAAAAAAAAAAAAAAAAAAAAATAGTAGAGCGAGATAAGAGATACCATTTTATTTTCTTCACCACCAACATATTTCAAAGGAAGTTAGAATGTCATAACTAGAAGTTCATTTATTTCCAAATTTCTATAATCTAATTCTATCATTGGATTTTGGAAGCCTATTATTGTAAAGAAGTATATATTTAAGAAATCAAAAAATAAATATGAAGAAAATTTCAAATATAGCTATAAAATAACAAAATATAGTATGTGGATATTGATTCTTTTGTAGTGAAAGGAGTCATTGGTCCTTTAAAGATTTTTTTTACCATTGTAAAAAAATATTGAATAGAAAATTGTAGCTTGTTGGGATCATAGATGAATGTCAATTAAAGAAATTTGAGAATCTAACTATAAGAAACAATTCTATATGTTATGAAATGAGATAGGAGGATTTAGTCAAAAAATTGTATACATATGTATCTATATTTTATTAACTTTCTTCCATCTTTTACATCCAATATTCTATTTGGGATGAGAGATTAGACTAGATTTGGTATTCAAGTTCCATATCTAGTAGCTTAAGCATTCATCATTCTAAATCTAAAAAATTGTTAAATATTGGCTTAACAAAGTTGAAGAATCACTTACATTCATTTGAACAAGAGTGTTTTGGTGGCTTCTTCTAAATAAATAGTATTAAAACCACCTTTTGTACAATTGGTTTAGATATATCAATTTGGTTGGACATGAACATTTAATATAAATACTAATAAACTCTTTAGAACCTTCATTAATATTTCTTTAAATACTTATTACATTGATAAATATGTTCGCAATTAAATAGCACAAACAAAAGATTATTGGTGCTCTATCTAATTCAATATAGCAAGCAGAACTATCATTATGAATAACATTCTACTTCTCTTGTTATATTTATTTTTAGCCAAATAGATTAAATTGGCTAAGCTATTTAAAGTTTTAAGTCTATGGCAAAAACTTTTTGTAGAGAAATATCATGTCGTGAATACAATCTAATGTGGCTTGCTTTGTGTATTATGATATTTATCAAGTAAGTAACATTCTCTTTTTTTCTTTTTTTCTTTTTTATTAAGATGGTAGAGTCATTATTATATTTGCTAATAACTCACTTATAAGGACTCTAAACAATATAAATATTTCATAGATAGTGTTGTTGGACCACATTTTGAATAATAATATTAAGAATTTTGTCAACTAAGATGAATGGATATGGTGTCAAAGAATACCCTTTTTTCACTATTCTTTCTATTAGAAAATATTTTATTATAGCCCTATTCATGCCAACTATTGTAGTTGCACATTGGAAGCTAATTTTAATCATTTGATAGAAGAACTCAAGACCAAGTTTTTTTAAAGTTTTAAATATAAACTCCCAAGAAACTTTGTAATAAGCTTTAAAAAAGTCCATTTTTTAAAAGAAAAGAGTTTGTTTGGAAATTATAGTCTAATTTATAGTGTCTTGAATAACTAATACATTATATACAATAAAATGTAGAAGGAAGAAAGTGGTTTGGTCAAAGTAAATAACCTCCATAGAAATTGCTTAGAGCCTCTTTGAAATACTTTAGTATAAAGTTTTTAGAAGGTATTTATTATTGTGATAGATCTCCAATTGCCAAACTTCAATTTATCATCACATATGTGCAAAATTCTATGTAAGATTTGACCTTTAACTAAAACATTATAAATTATAGAAATATAGTCATTACAAATGATATGCCAAAAGATCTAGTAAAATTCAATATCTACTTTGTTTGGACTAAGTGCATTTGTTTTAGTTATATTCATAATAACCTCTTCAATTTCATATATATTTAATGTCTTTGATGAATTCTTATTTATATTCTCAATAAACTTATGTGGAATATTATTAAGCAAGATAGTCTTGGCTTCTTTAGATTCTTTAAATCCTTAAAGTTTTTGTAAAAATTAAAGAAATCAAATGAAAATGTTTTGTAAATCTTTAGGGTTTCTTTGTAATTTACCTCAAGAATTTTTGAGTTTGGTGATAATAAATTTAGAATGACAAATTTTAATCAAAATAATTAATATTTTTTTATTTATCTCTAATTAATCAAAGTATGCATTATTTTTTATTTTTTCTTGTTACTAATCTTTAAGTTGATTGAAGAATACTTCAACTTATTTAAGACAAGCTTAAAGGCCAGTGTTGTAAGGACTTAAGTTGATTGAAGAATACTTCAACTTATTTAAGACAAGTGTAAAGGCCAATGTTGTAAGGACTTAAGTTGATTGAAGAATACTTCAACTTATTTAAGACAAGCTTAAAGGCCAATGTTGTAAGGACTTAAGTTGATTGAAGAATACTTCAACTTATTTAAGACAAGCTTAAAGGCCAATGTTGTAAGGACTTGTTTAAAGAGAAATCTAATAGAAGATATAATTGAATTTATAGTTGAGTATTAAAAACAAATTTCATCATTGGAGAACTTAAAATTTATTTAAATAAAAAATAATCATTTTGAAATTAGAAGGTTTAGATATTAATTATTTGAGTTGAAATTGAAATTCAATAAAGAATTGATTAGAAAGTGCACAGTTACATCTATTATAATAATCTTGAATTTAATCAATTTGTAATGAAAAAAAACTAATGTAGACTCTTACTAACTTAAAAAAAATACACCTTCTTCATCTCTTTTATAATTCTAAGAATAGTTTATAAGATTGATGTATTCAAAGGCATCAATAAAAAAGAAGTGTGATTTGAAATAATTCCAATTATTATTTTTATCCACAAAAAGAAGTTTTATCTCTTGCATATTCAACCTTATTCTAATCACTATAAATGTAAGTGGTATCGGAAGGTAATAATTTTGTAAGATTTGGACACATCTTACTATATTCTTGATACTTACTAGAAGTATATGTTAACAATGTGTACAGATTTGCCAAATATACAATTAATAGTAATCAAAAGAATCTTATTATGTATAAGATCTAAACAATATTGTCTTATTGAAAAAGAAACAAGTATACAAACTCCACCAACACTTGTATTGTCCAAGTTGTTTACATAGTTAGGTACAACTTTTAATATAAAAACAAAAAAATCCACACATTTGGCCATAAAATCCATCCCAGATATCGTACTCTAGAGCCACGTAGTTTATGCTCTTGAATGAGAAGCATATTTATTATTGCACATAGAAATACAAAAACTTAACATATGAAATGCTTATCGACACACTTAACTTGCTCAAGCCTTTGCTACACTGCAATTCGAAAACCAGAACAATCCATGATTGCCCTGGACGAGCTTAAGGTCACAGTTCTGAATTCATGTAAGTTGCTGCAGATGCTAACAATAAGTAACAAAATATGAACTGCGCAAGTGCTGTGGGGAACTATATCAAAGCCAAAAAATACTTTAGCGCAAAATAACAAAAATCTAAAATAAGACTTGATTGCTAAGTGGAGGAGGTGCAAGTGAAAACAAGAACCAATTTGAACTCGTGAGGATAACTCTACTTCCGGTCACGTTGATCAAAATTCCGACACATGAGACTTAACTACACAAAACAATAATGTAAATTATCGTTATTGAGCAATTATGTCAATCCTACCAAAGGGCTTCAAAGAAATATTTCATTTCAGCTCGTTCAACGCCTTTTTGGCGGCAATATCATCACCATGACAGTTGTGAAGCGCGAACAAAATACAAAATAATGAAATAATATAAATAAATAAATAATTGCCGGTGCTAGAAATCAAACCTTCACCTTAAAACAAAGTGATTCAAAATCATGTCAGTAACAGGTTGATTCAATCTTAAGAGGAACTCACAAAGGTCCGAAAACTAATTTGAGAACCGCACCGAACGCAGAACACTCAAACCACTGACGACAGCACGCCCTGAATTAGCTATGGCCATGGCCAAGTTCTAGTGGTATTCTCATACTCCAAATCTATTGATTCCTTGAGCTCCACTAGACCTTCGAAAAACCATCAAATACATTTCACTACATACGAAAGCGGAAAAAAAAAAAAAAAACAAACAAACAAACAAACAAAACAAAACAAAACAACAAACACACATACACACACAGCAATTGGATCGATACGGAAGCAGAAAACAACGCCAAGCAAAAGTTGCCGTGATGGAAAATGACCACAACGCAAACGAGAACGCTCGAGCGGGAGCGTCAATGGCAGCAGCAGCAGCACGGCGTGGCCTGATGACAGCAAAAGACCTCTCTCTCTCTCTCGGGTTTCAAATCCCAATTCAGAGGCGAAACCCTTTTCTTCAAAGAAACCCTTAGTCCACATTTGGCAGGGCTGCTTAGAGGTCCTCTTTATCCCCACCCATCCCACTTGTAAGTGCCACGCTAACTTGGATTTTGCGCCGGAGCACACCTACTTGGCCCGTTTTGTTTTGCAGTGGTTTACATCCGTTTGCAATTGATGCAAGTCTAAATACCACTTACAATGGGGTAAAATCACGGTTTCCCTCTTATTACGAAAATAAATAAAATATTAATAGTAATGAACATAATAGTATTAATTATGTTTTTGAATAAATATATAAACACACATATAATTATATACTCATTTGTTTTTATATAAACTTTAAAACTTCTATTGTTACTTGTGTAAATTTTTAAAAATGAAAGAATTTACATATTTACTAATATTTTACTTTGGATTCCACTTATTATAATTAAATTTTTGTTGGAATGATTAGCCTATCAATTGAAATTTTAGTGCTTTTACAATGATAATAGCAATAACATATAATAGCAATAAAAAATAATTTAAGTTGCATGTATATATATATATATATATATATATATATATATATTCTATTTTTAAATATCATACCTTTGATTATGTTATTGGAAAAACTATTAACTTTTAAAACACTAATATTGCAATCTTTTTTGTCAGATTTAATTAGTTGTTCGGCCTTTAAATTGTATATTTCATCATTTTTTATAATGAAGTATATAAAAAATATCTATAGAAAATTTATATATGTTGATAGTATACAATAAAAAAAAGATAAATAGGATTATGTTTATTGTAAGCATAAGTGTCAAAATAAAGTTTTATTTATCAATGACCTCAACACTAATATAAAATTTACATTAATTAATTAACTCTCAATTATTTTTAAAAAGTGAAATTTAATTATTTTCAGAATAATTAATAATTTATTAAATATCTTCTTAACTATTTTCATGTACATATATATATACATAGAGAGAGAGAGAGATATGTGTCCTTTTAAACAATAGTTATTGTATGGGTATGGCTTATAATTTAGCAACATATAATTATTTAGGAAGAAATATTGATTTGAGCATATAGAGCTTGTTTTTGAGATTTGTTAATAGTTACAAAATATAATATCTTTTTTTTTACAGATTAATTGTTTCTAAAAAAAGAAAACAGATATTAATGCCTTAATCCAGATACTGATTTAGATAAGGATCCTAATTTCATAGATTAGATTCTCATTTTTTTAATTTTAATTTTTACCCTTAATAAAATACATCAGCTTTGTTTTGAAATATCTCACACTATATTTATATCCATCATTACATGTAATTTTGGCACCAACAGCCGAACTACGGTAATTCTATAAGCAATTTAAATGATATTATTATTATTATTATTATTATTATTTTCTCATTATGATTGTATTCTAAATAAGCAGCAATTTAAATTGCTTGTAGAATCAGTGTGTATTGATCTAAAAATTGATGATTCTTTTTGTATCCATGGAATATTGTAGAGGTGTCAAGTGATAAAATCTCCTCTTTAGAAGAACAAGTATTTAAGCATGTGGCACCTGTAGATGGGTGATTAAATTGTGGCAATTGAACTTTAGATTTTAAGCTCTTCTTTGTTGTGAAGGATCTCTTCGGTATTGCTGTTCATGCTAAAATTTCTAAGAATGGAGTAAAACTTCATTGGAACTATTTATTAAACATGTAATAAGTACTCAACATCTACTCTCTTAAAACATTTATGCTTGTTTGGTTTCTTAAGAAATTATATCTCTTTACTTAAAAGACTTTTTTGAAAAAAATCCAATTGTCTATGCCATATACAAATTTACAAATACAAGAGTACTGCAAGTTATATCTTGTGTTTACTGTAACTTTAATATCAATCATGTATAATTCATATCTTGAGATGTTTTAACCTTAAAAATTCTCTAAACAATTTATGATCATTGAAACATCATGTGTGTTTCTTGTGCACATATTTGCAACACAAGTCTATTTGTGTAAATCTCCTCAAAATACAATACATATGTGTATATATATATATATATATATGTGATGATGATGATGACATTGTTTGCCCTTCTACACATTTCTTTATAACTCTTCTTCATCAAAGCAAATATTTCTTTCTTTCTTTCTTTCTTTCTTTCTTTATTTTTTTGTAATAATTCAGAAGATTTATAGATGGATGAGTAGGTGCTTAAATATAAACATAAATAGATATTTGGCTCTTTAGATAAACCAAAAAAAAAAAACACAAACAAACAATATTACTTTTAATATACAAATGTACATTTTAAAGTAGACAATTAGATTTTTTAACAAAATACTTATGGCATGGTAGTTCTAGATCCAATAATATGGTATCAACAATATTATTAAAAGTTTATATCATAGTGATTGAAATTTAAAGCCAATTATTTTTTTTTTTTTAATGTTTAATATAAAACTTTTAGATAAAAGAATAATTTTAGATACTACTAAGTTTCATGCATATTACAAAAAAAAAAAAAAAACAAAACAAAACAAAACAAAAAAAGAATACATACATACATACATACATACATACATGCACACACACACACACACACACTTGTATATAGAATATTTTTAAAACTATTTACAAAACTTCAAAAAACCAAATTTGCAAAATAGAAACAAAAGGCACACATCCCACCGTAGAGCGTGCCTAATATGGAAATTGTAGAAATTGATACTCGTGAACACTGAATCTATCCCAAACCCCAAAATCCAAACAACTTCGAAATTATCCAAAACTTCATCATCTTTGTGTTGAGCGGGTGGTTATAGAAAATTTGGGATCGAGGGTCCATGACAATGAGTCGGATGAATGAAAACATGAGACCAATGGAAGATCACCATGGATGAATGTATCGAATGAACGCAACCGATAAAGGCCAGGACGAATGAAGCAGAAGCAGTGGGGGGGGAGTGAGTGGGTGATGTGGAGCTCCTGACTAGCTGACAACGCATGTGGGGGCAATGAAGACGCCGGGGGACGTGACCTAAGCCCAGCTGCCAACTGGGATCCAGAGAGAGGTTCGGGGACAGGGTCTTCTCTCTCCCCTGCAACAAGAGAGAGAGCAAAACTTTCTATTCTGCCCGACCCCGCGGGCACCTGGAAAGTCATGGACTTATCGTCACAGGTCCTCCACCGTTATCAAATCCCGCGTAGACTTTTCTTAACCCGTTATCGTGGATGAATACCATCCCCAAGGATGGCGGCAGATGACGGGGTCCATGGATGGGATGCGATGACGCTTAGGCATGCATGGACATGGTGGCATGGGGTCATTCAAGGCGGGGGGAGGAGTAAGAAGCGGCGCGGGAGGCGGGCGGAGTCAATTCCTGTGTGCACCAATTCATTCATCCCCCCCCCCCCCTGCGCGGCATCGGACGCTGCTCATTCATATTGCTCTCTCGAATCTGCTGGCGCCGGGCCTTTTTTGCGTTGTAGCCCTTCCGCCGTGTTGCACCGGGTGCCTCGGCCGCCTTGCCACGGAAAGCTAGCGGTTCCGTTCCATCACTCACCCCACTTGTTGCGGCCCTCGAGCGTGATCCACGTCCGCTCGAATTCTTGATTTGGAGTGTGATGCTTCCTTTGCTTCTGTCTGGATGCAGCGTCCCTGTAGTTGAGCTGTCGGTGAGGGCAACGTAACTGTTGTGTTTGGTTCCGGATGCGGTGAAGGTCACTGGCAGGAGTCAAAGGAGGGGGAGGGGAAGTTTAAATGGTTGTGCACATGAGGGGAATTGTGTCAACAGTGCCAATATACTCTGGCGGTAGAACCGTTGTGTAGAGGATTTTAGGGGTCCCCCCCCCTTTTTTTTTTTTTTTTTTTTTTTTTTTTTGCAGGGGAGTGGCAGCTGCCGGTTGAGAGTGAAGGTAGGTGAGTGATCTCCCAGGTTATAACGAAGCGGATATTTAGATATCAATTTGTTGATTCGGTTGTTGGAGAAGATTGCGAGGGGAGAATGGTTTTGGACTCTATCCTAGAAGACTTGAAGGATTTACGCCAAGGAATGGGATTTTGTGAGCTCGCTGAGTAATCTCGTGCAATTGCATTCTCGGATGGTGATGGATCAATGCTTAATCTTGAGTGCTTCAAACGGTCAAATGACCTGAGGGGTGAACGGAATGCGCTAGCTAGCTCTAGCGTCATAGGAGTGAATATAGATATGGAATCATTACAGGTACAAGTGGCTCAGGCCGTTCACATACTGAATCACGACACACAATCAGTCAATCGTGTTGCTGCAAATCAATGGCTGGTGCAATTTCAGAACACGGATGCTGCTTGGGAAGTGGCTACTACGATTTTGGCCATGGATTCGTCTCCAACGATTGATTTTGAGGTCGAGCTCTTTGCTGGCCAAGTCCTCAAACGAAAGGTTTGTATCACTTTCTTTCTCTTCTACCCTATTCTGCTCAATCTAAAATATGTTACTCAATGCATACATAGCATTTTGTGAGTTTGAACTGTGTGGGATGCACCCGTGCCACCATGTTCTTTTCTTTCTGTTAATGCCGATCTTGAGCAAAAAATGTGTTTCAGTTTTGTTGCATTCGACAAAGTGGACTTATTTAGGTCAGCATTTGGGAGACGGTTTAGGGACTCTAGCAAAGCGCATTCATATATTCTATTATGCTCACTATTTTAATAATGAGCACGGATTGGAGGCATGTCTACGCCCAACTTAATTTTTGCGCTCTCTATGGTTGATGATCAAGCAGGGCTGTTATTTTTCAATATTTGCCCTCTGTCCTTGTTGCGGAGTAGGCATTGATCTTAGAGTTTTATACTTCGGAGTTCATTAATACTCTGGAGATATTTGATAGCTGTTACAGATTTATAGCTTGAGAATTAGTCTGAACTACTGCGATATACTTACCATGGCTTCTTGCACTTGCCATCAATTCATATTTCTCACAGATACAGTGCGATTTTGGAAATCTATCTCGAGAAGGGCGGGCTGCTTTGCAAAACGCATTGCTCGTATCTGCCAAGAAGTTTAGTAATGGGCCTTCTCAGGTGTATGTCTTTTGCCTTCCACAATTAAATAAGTCAAGAGATGAATCATTTGTGCTTTAGGACATGTATTACCAGCAGTTCTTTTATCTTCCAAGCCCGTGTGTCTATGCACAATAGAAGGTGATAAGTTTCAGTGAGGTACATTTTGTTGTCTTACAAGTGAATCGTCATCCTGCTTTCCTGCTTGCTGCTTACTTGGGTTTATCGAGGACAGCAAGACAGCACTCTATAAGACAGCTGGACAGGGATGAAAGACTTCAATTCGTTGTTGTTGTGGGCAGCTTTTGACCCAGATATGTGTCGCCCTATCAGCCCTAGTGTTACGTGCAACTGAGGCGAGGAAGCCAGTTGAACAATTATTTGCAAGCCTGAACGAGCTGCAGGGTCAAGGCACTGGTAGCAATGCAGTGTTGGAGCTTCTCACAGTCCTACCTGAGGAGGCTCTCGAGGATCAATCCTTGCTTTCCAGTGTTGATCCTGGTAGAAGGACGCAGTTTTCTAGAGAAGTAAGTATACCTGAATTACTAATCCGTCCATTGTCTGAAATAGGTTTTTGATGGAGTTTATGATTGACAAGGCGTGTTCTCTCTGATGCTGACAGTAAGCATTTTCAGGATTGGAATAGTTTTCATATGCTATCTCTCACTGGGTTTTTCTTGGTTGTTTTTGTGGGCCCTTACTATGACTCACAGTGATTTGTCGATCGTTATTTCCATGTTGACATGTTACTACGCTTTGATTCTGTCTAAGCTCATGAGAAGGTTAAGTAAATTGCAGGGTTATTACTTTTCAATTATCTTACTTCCCCATTTTGTATATGTTCTGGCAGATTCTTTCTCACACAGGTGCGGTGCTTGAGTTTCTTCTTCAGCAAAGCGCCAATGAAGGCTTAGATAAGCACAATAGGCGGTCTAAGGTCCTTCGTTGCCTTCTTAGCTGGGTACGAGAGTTTCTTCTTTCTAAAGAAACCGACAACTAACATTTTGGCTTAGTTGGACCAAAGCCGCCTACACTTCTTCGCTCGCGTAAATTTTTCTAGTATCATCCTCATCTTAGCTTGGGATCTTGAATAATTTTTCGAGTCTTTTAGCCAACAATCGTGCGCTTGACAAGTATATTGGGACGAATTTTTTTTGATTGAAATTTTGTTCATGGGTACATTTTCTATTATACAGGTGCGTCTTGGATGCTTCTTGGAAATTCCTCAAAGCGCTATACCTAGTCATCCACTCTTGGGGTTTGTGTACGGTTCCTTGCAGGTAGCGGCTGCTTCGCATATTTTCCTCTAGATTTTTCTACGATATTCCAACTTTGAACCTGCTGAATTTGATCATAGAAGGAATCATGGCTGTTTATAATAACGCAGAAGTTGTGTATTTGTGCAAGCTTAGATATCCAATCTGTAGAGTAGTGTATTTCATATAATTAAGCATAGTATGTCCTTGCAAGTTTTATAAATATTGGATATTGTTCAGGACCCAAGCTCGTTTGAATTGGCAGTGGAGGTGCTTACAGAACTTGTCAGTCGTCATGAGGTATTTTTTTTTTTTTTTTTTTTTTTTTTTTTTTTCTGTTAATGGTGATGCTTAGTTTTAGACGATTTCATCAGTGGTGAAACACTATTCAGTATCCACTTATACTAAGGTCCTCTACATTCTTGAGGTTTATAAGGCTTTGGTCATATTTTCGTTTGTGCTCTAATAGATAGACTGCCAGTAAGTCCTTTCCTCCTGACCTGTGCAGGGTTTACCTCAAGTATTGCTTCCGCGGATGCTTGATGTGAAGGATGTGCTTTTAATGCCAGCCCTGGCTGCGCGTGAAGAAAATGTTGTTAGTGGTTTGGCTAATCTTATGGCAGAGCTGGGCCAGGCGGTACAGAATCGTGCATCGCCTTTTCTCTCTGTCCATCAATGTATCTTAACCTCCTTGAGTATCAATTATTGTACTAGTCGTGTAAGATGGATATGTATACAAATATTAGAGATGCCTCTGTGTGCTACAAATCATGGATTCAAATGCTGAACAATCAATTTTTTCACTGAGAAAGTCATGGAAGCTGTCACCTTGTCAAGTGTTACTGTCGCGCAGCCCAGTCAGCGTTAATGAATTTGTTTGCAGGCTCCAGCATTGATTGCGCAAGGGAGCAGAGAAGCTTTGGATTTGGCTGATTCTCTTTTGCGGTGTGTTAGTTATCTAAATCATTTCCTATTTCTCTTTTTGTGCTGAGATTGTTTTGGGGCTAGCGTCATTGCATGAATGCTCAGCTTTTGCCGAATTTTTTTGCCATAGAATTCAGCAACTTCATTATTTTTTACATGCCGAATAACTGCGTTACAATTGATGTCACCATGAACGACTTGGGTATGCTTGCAGACTCGTTGTACTTTCCTTGTGGTGTTGTTCGTTGATCTGACATTTCTGTGCATCTAGATGTGTCTCATTTCCAAGTTGTGACTGGGAGATTGCGGAATCTACTCTTCAGTTTTGGTAAATTAACTTTTTTTTCGCTCCTATTATGTTTTTATTCTACTACTAAACATTTTTATGTCTTAGACCGATTTTATATTCGGAGAGAATGCATCAACGCTTTTGCTCAAGCGTAAGTCTTTTACTGTGGACGGGCGTCAATGAATGCTGAACTATTTTTTGAAACTTGTTTTACGATTTCTGATACTGGTATGGGGCACTTTGAATTGTGAAGGTGCGCACTTGCTGAATTTTTGCTCTCCTCTGCGGATACTACCGCAGCGGTCCAAATGTTTACACCTGTGTACAGTGCCCTTCTCGAGGCCCTGATTGCAAGGGCTCAGGTGAGTAGATAAGTGTATAAAGTTGGTATTGGTATGAATTCATGAGAAGTATCTGGTTTAATCCTATGAAGCGTTCAAGAAAGTTTTAGTGCCCGCAAACATCGAGTTCCTTAGATCCAGCTTTTAGCGATTGAAAATGATTTATTCGATACATTTAAGATGTATTTTTTGGTTCTATAGGTGCCAGATCAGCTCGGAGAGGGTGGTTATGCTGAAGATGACCTTGATCGTGCTAGTGGACTTCCTGATGGTCTTGCTCTATTTCGAAAGAATCTAGACGAACCCCTTGTTGATATTTGCCGCTTATTGGGGCCAAATCAATTCCTTGCATTGGTGTGAATCGAATTCCCCCTGCTTTTCAATATCTGGTGTGTTGTAACAATTCATTGAATCTGAGTTTGGGATGTGTGAAGTGATGTATTTCCCTTCACGTTAACGGTCGTTAGCCCGTTTCCTTCAAGAACTGAATGTGAAGTCTTTTGTAGTTTCTTTGATTAGTAGGGCGTAGCTGCTTTGAACAGTTATTAATTCTATATTCGTTTTTGTAGAGGTCCATGGAGGCTAACGAAGTCTGTCGTATTTATGTACCCTCCTTATATGTGTCGACTTTGGTTGCTGAATTTTTTCTGTGAGGAATTCCTGGGAATATTTTGACTGTGGAAGTTGGTCCTGTGCTTGCAGTTACTTAGTGGAGCTGAGACATGGTCTCAATTTGAGACTTCAACACCTTGGCGATCAGTGGAAGCACGCCTCTTTGCATTACACATGGTCCACCACCGACAACCACCTGGTTTTGGATTTAAGGGCCAAATATTATCTTTGGCATATTTTGATGCATTAGAAGGTGAACCCTGTCTTGTTTTGATATCTTCCTTGATGTGGTTGCTGCATGACACTTTTTCTGTCACTGTTGTACAGGCATCAGAGGTGGTGTTGTCAGAAGGACAACTTTCGGACATCAGGCCTGTAATGCACCTAATTATTGTTCTTCAGTCCAGGTCTTCCCAGATTGATCCAAACTTGTTGCACTTGGTACTTTCTTTTAAACCATTTTGAGATTTTTTTAAACAAATTAAACTTGTTTAGGCTTAGAATTTTAGATGATGGATGCATGCCTGTTATTTCCATAAATGTATGTGGTCAGATTCTCTACTGTGTATCTGGATAAGTTTAATGCACTCGAAGCCCTTGTATTACTTTATTTTGATATGAAAATATTTCTTGATTGTTTTCTTATCAAGCGAATGTTTTCTTTGTTCTCCCTTTATGTTTGAGCTTTTGTGAGTTCTGCGGAGTTTGGACGATCGGCTGTTTATTTTTGAAAAGCTCAATTGCTGAGTTGTACAACCCTTTGGTTTGATGTCGTTCAGGTCCAAAAGTCAGCTGCCGAAGTTGTTGGATCGTATTCTGGGTGGTTACAAAGCTTTCCTACTGTTGTCACGCCTCTATTGTAAGTAATATAGCACAAATCATTGTATGTTTTGAATTGTTGTTTTCCTTTCAATCTTGTCTTCATTATGAAAAGCAACATGTAGCCCTGGGCAGTGCTCATTGATTTTGACATGGTCTAACTCTCAGCAAATAAAGTCATTGTGCTGCAGCTGAAGTCTGGTATAGTTTCATAGGCACTTGTAATTTTTCTTTGATAATAAGGGTTGTTAATCTAATAGCAGTGGTTTTCGTGTTGTATAAGTATTCCACCACATGCAGTCCCTTTTTGACAGGTGTGTGTGCACTATGTGCAGGGCATTTTTGGCAAGCGGTTTGACGGTTCCAGTAGCAGTAAGTTCTTGTGCTGCTGCTTTGCGGAAAGTTTGTGAAGATTTGCCCAGTCTTTCACATGAATCATCCAACATTGCTGGGCTACTACGTATTGGCGAGGTAGTTGCTCATCCATGCCTTCTTTTTTTTAGTATTATTTACTTTTTAAAACTAAAAACTGAAATAACAATACATGGTATAAAGTTTAAAACAAATTAAAATAAATTTACCCTTAATTTTCTTTCACAAGTCTCATATATATAAATATATATATTTATATTTTTGAGATGTCAGGGCAACGTGGTTTTCTGTTGGAGATGATCTGTGGATGTGATTATTCCTAGTTGATTCCAACATCAATCTTGTTTCACTTCAGGAGCTGCATGCTGTGCCATTGTCTCTTGAGGAAGAGGAAGATGTAATGTGTGCGATTGGCCGAGTATTGTCTTCCCTGACAAGTGTAGCTGATTTGAACGCTGCTCTAGAGCGGTTGCTGAAACCCAGCCATGATGCAATCGAAGCATTGGTATGATTTTATTTCCAATGTTGTATTATCTTGAATATTTGTTATCAAACGTGATATGGTTCCATCAAAATGAGCTCCGGAATTGTGCTTATCTACGAGTTAGAGGGAATTGATTGTATCTTTCAAATCTTTGCTGCAGCAAGGCGAGTTCTGGGATTTGGCTTGCAAATACGTCTTAGATTTTCGAAGCTTCTTTAGTGATTTCAGTGTGAGGAATTGGTTATTGAGCGACTTTGTGGATTGCCGTACCTAGAGAAAGTTTTTTGATTATTTGGATATGGTACTATCAAAATGAATGTTTGCAGTTGAGTTCAGACAGTGAGGGTTCACTCAGACTTCATTCAACAGCATATTCGGCTGCTTTAGAAGCTGGCATCAGGGCTGTTCATAGGTAAAGACTTGACCTTCAAAAAATGTTCTGTGCTGTTCTCTTTTGAATGTCTCGAAATGTTTTGGATAGTGCATGATGTAATCTACAACAGCATATTTTAATATTTCTGGTGTTGCTACTATGAAGTAAAAATATTTTTAGGAAGTTTATTTGACTTAAATGTTGGAGTCACGTAAGTGTAACTGGGGATGAGTCACTCGAGAAGTCTACGTGATACACTAAAGCAGATAAATGAAGACTTTGAGGATTAGTTTTTGAGGATCCGAATATGAAATTTTGAACTTTTAATACATTTTGGTATACCTTTACATTGTTTCACTGGACATTTTTGTGTCGTTACAGAATAGGTCAGTTGACAGCAGCTCTTTCTTTACCAGCCAATGGTGATGAGCCAATTTTGAGAATTATAGCACATTTCTGGCCCTTATTTGAGCGACTGCTTGCTTCCCGTCACATGGAAGACTCTAGTTTGGCTTCTGCAACTTGCAAGTCTCTTTCACAGGCTATTCAAGCATCAGGTTCGATTGGTTTGTTCTTGCTTAATTAGTTATTGTGAGTATTTCGTTTTCTTTCCGGTTGTTTGGGTTCTAAGTAAACGAACTTCAGTTTGGCAAGCTCTGTTTTCTTTCTGGCTGTTAAGCTGATCGTCTCAGTTCGGCGTGCATGTATTGAAAGGAAGTTTCTCTTGCTGTGTGCCCTGATAGTTTGGTTGCTCACGAAGAACAGATAATAGTATGTCACTTGTTCTGCTTGGCCTCTTGGTCGTAAACTAGTTTTACGGTGAAAATGCAGGTCGGCTATTTTCTTCTTTGCTTCCTAATATCATGGCAGCCATGTCCAATGATTTTCTATCATTCCAATCGCACGTGTGCTTCTTAAAAACAGGTGCGACCATCTTTGTAGTTTGTTCTTATGAAACCCGACAAAATCTTAGTAGGGGTTCCATTACTTCATCATATGCTTGAAAATATGGACCTATACTCAATTTGGGGGGGGGGGATTGCTGATACATCTACTATTGCTTTCAGGTTAACATGGATTTTTGCTACATTTTCATTCTGTATTCGTCTTTAATGTCCTAACCTTAATACCCGCTGGGAATGTAAATGGCAAATTACAGCTGGGATAGCTGTGGAGGAGTTTGGTCAGGAAAAAGAACATGGGGCTCTTATTGTGGAGACATTACTTGTTTTGACGTCCTCTGAAGCTATGGCTGCAATGACTACATCGTATTCATGCGATCAGGAACCCGAGCTTGCCGAGGCTTACTTTGGTTTATTATCAACATTTGTGCGCAGCTGTCCTCATGTAATGAGCTTTCCTGAATCACTCTTTCTGGCATATCTACAACTATCTGTCATATTTATCACACTGAAGTTCGCATTTTGTGAGTCTTTGCATGAGGAATTCTGAAACAAGAAATCACTGCAGTATTTTTTTGGCTGGTCCTCAAGTACAGATGATACTCTATGTGTTGAATTGTGAATAAAACTAAAAAAGTGTACTGTTGATGGCACGCCTACTTGGATTTATTTTTTAGCCTTAATATGATTGTATGCATACAGGAAGTTGTAGCCGCTGCAGATACTCTCCTGGAAATTTCATTCAACCGTGCTTCTATCTGCTGTACAGCAATGCATCGAGGGGCAGCTTTGGCTGCCATGTCCTATATGTCTAGTGCGTCTCTTTGACCTGTAGGCTTAGTATTAAGTTGTTGCCACCAAGGACCCTCGATTACCAGGACATGTGGTGATTATAGATACTCGAAGGAATTCTGTTTTTAAATATTATCTTTTGTATTCTTTTCGTGTCCTGGGTTACGAATTTAGGAACTAACCGATACCTTTGTCCCTGAACAGACTTCTTGGAAGTTGCATTGTCAGCAGTCACATCCCTTAGAGGTGTTTCTTCGGATGGATCACTTTTGGCTGCTGTCACTAGAATGTGTGTACAATGCGGTGAAAATGTTGTTTCAGGCATGATATATGCATTACTTGGAGTTTCCGCAATGACGAGGGTGAGTCTCAGCGAGCCCTGTGTTTTATCACCTATTCAGAACACCTACAAATTGATAGTTTCCAATGATTATAATTAAGCTGTAATTATCTGAATCAAATGTTTGGAAACTTTACGCAGGTTCACAAGGCAACTACCATACTTCAGCAAATTTCAGCTTTGTGTTATTTCAGTGGAAACGTAGACAGCCAGTCTCCTCTAAATTCGTTAACTTTACAAGGCTGGCTAGTATCTGCGGTTAGTATTACTTCAACTTGGCTGTTATCATCTTCTCTTCTTCTTAAACTGCTCTATCTTAAGTTTTTTTTAAGGGCGTGAGTTCGGTCAAAATAGGTCTTTTCCTTCGAGTTTTACGTGATTGATGTGAAAGAGTACAAATTTCTTTAGTTTGAAGCACCTTTCTAATTGTATGCATACGATTAGTACTTTCGACAACTTTTCCTGAAGATAGGGTCTGTTGTGCTCAAATACTTACCAAATTCTCGTTCTACAATCCAGGTTCAAGCTTTGCCATCTGAGTACTTAAAACCTGGAGAGGTCGAGACACTGGTGCCTACATGGCTCAAAGCTATGGAGGCTGCGGCTGGTGACGTATACAAGTCCAAAACGTCATTGAGTAATGGAGGCCGGGCAAGTGGAGGTGGTTATCTTCAGGGAGACGGTGGCCGCATGCTGAAACGTGTGCTTCGGGATTTCGCAGATGCACATCGTTTCACTGCTCCTACATATGGGCCCAGCTGACACTAAGATTCTCGAGTCCACGTCATCTGTAGCAACGGAAGCAAGCAGGACAATGTGCACAACTAATGTCCGGTTTTGTGGGACCAGGAACAACCTTTTTCTGGATTCTTAAGCCTATTTCTCACTGCAGCGTCTGCTATGTTTTCAATATTTGGAATGTTACGACTTTCTGCTACCCGCTTGATGCAGATAATTCCGGCTTTCATTCTGTGTCTGTTGGTAGTTTTTTGTTCTCATGGAATTTTTGTGCACAATTCTATGCCAGAACAACAAGCTATCTATTTAAATTGTGAAGCCTCACATTTGTGTGAGTTTGTGGTGGAGCTGGTGTTTAGATGCCTTGAAACGGTGCGAAAAGTACCAATTAGATTCGGCATAGCAGAGAATGCAGCAGCTAGATCACTCAGGAAAGTAACGTGCTTGTTAGTTCATGATGTTTGTAGCAATCAACTACATTCAATGCAGCTGTTCCTTTGGATTGTCTTATATAAAGTGGTACCAAATCTGCTGCATCAGTTTTGGCAGCATGATTTTTTTGTGTAGTCGCATCTTCTGATTGACAAACTTCGTTTTCAACCTCCTTTTCTTTCCAAAATCAGTTGTTTCTATCGTCACTTTATCCTGGAAGTTAGAAACATGTGAATCCAAATGAACATTAAATACGTACTTCTACATACTCTTGGCTGAAACTATTAAAATTTCTATTTTGAGCTTATTAACATTGTATCGAACGGCGTATGCCCCAGTGTTTGCCAAACTCAATTCTTAAGTGCGTGTGATGAATTACCTCTATACACTTAGAAATAAATCACACCTCTTATCTTTCCCTTGGATGCGATGGTGTAGAACTCATTTCTCCGCGGTATGCAGTCGCTGATGGTCGATTCCTATACTACGGAATTCGCACTGAAATGTGGAAACCCAACAGAAAACAATGTTGAGCAAATATCAAACATTTCCTGACATTGGAATTAGTGGTACAGTTAGATTCAGGAATAACCTGTTTGCCGATAAACATATGCATCGGAGACAATTTCTGGGTGATGGGTAGATTGATACCCGCCTTAATGTAGTCTCTGCCTCTCTAGGTTCTGGCAGACGGAAGCATGGGCGTTGCACATGATTGACTCCATGTCGGAGCCACCGAAGGAGCCGGGTCATATCTCACCTGTTTCCTCGGTCGACCCGTTTCCAGGATATTGTTGAGAACCTGACGAACAACTCGGTGTTTTTTTTTTTTTTTTTTTTTTCGGGTGTTGGGTTTTGATTGTGGGAAGATTCTATTTCTGCGATTGTATGTGTTTTGGATTGAAGGTATAGGTTGGGAAGCTATGCCGAGCGAATTTTCAATGAAGCAAAATGGGGATGTGGCGAAGGCGCGGGAGCGCATTCGAGTACTCAACCGCGTGTTGGGTGCTTTCGATTCTTACAATGCTCTCCAGGTACGTTCGTTGGGTTGGACTTTGTTGTTCAGAGCTTTTCGATTGCTCGGATCCCGTTACGAAATGCTCTTGCTGCACCTTGTTGGGTTTTCGAGGTTGCTGAAAGATTTTTCGTAAATATTTTTTTTTCTCTGACCTAGGTTTCCTGAGGTTCCTTGACGAGCCGTAAGGTATTATTCGAGGTTTTGCATTATTTGCTTTTTGATATTAGCGGCATTCTGTTCTGCGTTTTCAAATGGGAAACGATGGTGTATTCTATCCATTGGAGAACGTGCTTTCTTATGTCATCAAGACGATTGTGTATTTGTAAGTGAGGAGGTTTATGATTTTTACTCGCATTGTATCAACATGTGGGTTCTCCAGGAATCTGAGCAACCTGCAAGAAAATTGCTCGATGATGACAACGTGGCGGACAAAATTTCCAGACTGTTATTGCAACCGACATCTGGGAAGGTTAGTCGCGGGGCACTGATGTTTGATGATGAGTGACACGGTCTACGAAAAATTAGATGCGGTTAATGGAGTTCAGTCTCGGTAAGGAATCAATAAAGCATCTGAATATTACGGTAAGCCATACCCGTACTTGAACCTTGGTAACGTTCTTTTGGTGTCGTTGCAGGGAAGTGATCTGGTGTGTCAATGGCTATTCGACACCTACCAAACGCAAGATCCGGAGTTACAACTTGTGGTGCTTCGATTCGTTCCGATTCTATGTGGGGTGTACCTGCCTCGCGTCACCACTAATCCAGACGAGCCCCTAGCAGGTACATTTATGTAAGTACTTGGAGCTGAATTGAACCCTTAAGTGTAGGATGCGAAAGGCTTGAAAGGATCCTTTTTTATTGTATTCGACACCTTTTGTTTTGCGATGTTGGTTTTTGCTTTATAGCTCTGAGGAGTTTATGCGTATTGCTACATACTGGAAATATAACTTTTTGTAGAGTAATTCATAAATTATTTTGCTGGTATATCTATACTGCTGCACTGATTTAATTAGTTGAATTTTAACGAAGTGACTTAGGTCAATGTTTTATGACTATTATTGTTGTTATTATTGTTGTTATTGTTGTTATTATTATTTTTCAATATGCTGCTGTTTGAACAAGCACGTGGTGCTGTGTTTACTGATTACAAGGCTTTAGAGTCCTAGTGCATTGCCTTGCTTTTGCTTTAGGTCTTTGTTTTTGACATGTGTATATCCTAGTTTGTCTTAGTTTGGTGGGTCCAAGTTCTAATTTTGACATCATGGCAGGTTTTGAGGCGGTCTTGCTAGCATTGTACACTGCTGAATGTAAGGCACGAGGGGGAAGGCCAGTGATGATCAACATTCCTGACCTTGGGCATGCCAGCCTTTACCACTCTCCGCGTCATATAGTTGGTTCTCCTCAACCTGTGAGTCCTCCATAGCCAACAATATTTCATATTTGTTGCCAGCTTCCATGTACAGAAACATCTATAATCTCCTGTTTTGTTTCCAACCTGATGTCTCATTAATAGCTTCATTATCGTCACCGTTCTTGATTCAGCACAGCATCTTTTGTTCCTTTAGAAGTACCTTGATCATCGGACACAAGTTTGAATGAAGGATTTAATTTTGGTGCACATGGTTTAATGTATGTTCCCAGCACGTCGAAATTGTTTCACCAGCACTTGAGCCACAAAGTGCAGTGAGGAGCACGAAACGGGCGGTGATCATAGGAGTTGCCCTTGAGCTGTTTTGCAAGCGGATCTCTATGATGCCATCAAAAGCGAAGCTTGATCTGTGTCATTATGCGAGAAGGTGTTGGAATTCATCTGCCATCTCATGTACCTTAAATAGTTTTTTTCATGTGTTTGTTGTACATTCACTGTTTCTGACATATAGTGCCTAATCTCAAATATTTTCTCAATATGGCAGCTGGGCAGTGAAGGGATGCGGTTGGAGCAACGAAGTAGAAACCTTAGCTAAGTCGGCACTGCCACCACCTCCTTCTCTGAACCAGACGCGAGGAGGGAGTGGATCTTGCTCTCTAGGTGTTGCATTAACTATTGGCGAAGCTCTCACTGTGGAGCAGGAGCCTGCTGATCCGCCTCTTCTAAGGAGGTCTAACCGGCCTGGAAGATGGGATGTTGCTGGTACGACAAAACGTGACCTCATGCTCTACTTTACCTCATGATTTCATCCGAGACATTTTCAATCAATTCGAGTCATTGATATTTGTCACGGTTTTGTGATACCAAGGAGATTTTGGGTGATTTCTACTAAGTTCTTAGTAGTGGTAGGTACGAAATTCTGCTCAAAGTACTTCAAAATGAGAGCATGTTCATCGTTGACTTGATGGATGTTGAACCTCATCACCTCATGGTTGACGTTGAAGCAAATTTGTTGCAAACCGACCATTCTGTTTGGACCCAAGTGATCGACAACCCTCACCATCACATCGTTGCCCCCAATTGTGCAGAGCCATCTTTGAGCAACGTTCTAGACTCTCGTGAAAACGATCGCGATGCAGTCTGGGAATTCGACTATCAAGATGACTCTACTGATGGGCCTCGTGTGTCCCTTGAGATAGAGGTGCTCCGTCCTATTTTCAAGGTTCTCGGACACTGCCTCATGGCCCCTGCAAGTACTCCGGCGCTCAAAGCTGCTGCTGTAGATGCCGCAAAGGCGTTGTATGCAAGGTCTTCTCAGTGCTTGCTTCCAGAAGCCATGCTAGCTTCCAGAAGTCTTATACGATTGAGTGTAGGTTCTTCTTTAGGTCCTACAAAGTCCCAGAGAGCAGATAAGCTGGTCAAGTCAACAAGGCATGGAAACTAGCATTATCTAGTTCACTCTTTTAGACGGTAGTTAGGAGGTTGTAGGTTCAAGAGCTGTATTTCTTCTTTGTGTTTGGCTTCTTTGTCTGTTCAGTGTCTGGGATACTAATGAAAGATATGCTGGTTAAAGATTCTAGAATATGCTTCATTTATTTCAAGAGATTCAAAGAGCTCTAGTGGCATCAATGGTTTTCTGTTTCAAAAGCTTCTGAAAACCCTGGAGTAATTACGTGACTTCCAAAAAAAATGTCGACTCTTGATTCTTATCCGTGGTTCCCTTAAGATTGATTTTTCTATTGAAGTCAATGATATATGAGAAGTAAAACATTTAAATATCAATCTTGGTTTAAGATTAATAGTTACTTTTAGTAACTATTAAAAGTAACTATGAATCTTAAATCAAGATTAAAAGTAACTATTAAGTGGATCATGAATAAAAAAATTTGAATTTTCAAAAGGTGGTTTGTTTTTGTATGTGTGAAGCAACAAATAGCATATACAAAGATGAAAGTTGCTTGTGTGAAATGAAAGAATCAAGGAATTGGTGATTGGAATTAGACATGTATGTGTTAAGTCATGTACATATTTTCTTCAATGATTCATGTTCAATTTACTATCATTACTTTAAACCTTATTGATGACTTTTTTATTTTAAAGGTGAGTCCAAAAATATTCTCACTATCAAGAAATTACATTGGATGAATTATACAAGGTTAGTTTGTTACATAAATCTAAATTTTGGTCTTTTTATTGGATGATTACATATAGCTATGAATATATAATTTTTGTAATAATGATATTATAAGGAGTGATTTTATATATGACTATTTTATTAACATAATAACAATTTAATAGCATATTGCAACTTATGACGTAAATTAAAAGGAACAAATTAATGTACAAATCTTTGTACAATCTATAAGTAAAAGCAATAATAACTTAATTGAAATCTTTTTAGTATTCATTGAGAATTGTTAAAAATCTCATTCTGATATCATATGAAAGAAGTTTAAAAAATTAATTATATAAAAATATAAAAATAATAATTCCTATAAAAGCTTGAATGTTCATATTTTCTTAATAATCTATTATTGGTGTTATCATCTTCTTCAGGATCATCAACATCACAACAAAATTGTACTTATCCATTGATCCATCCATCACCATTATAGTTGCAACAAAAAAATATGCTCATTGTAAATGAGGCCGCTCAATGCATTTGCCAAGGGCCAAATCTGGATCTGTTGCTTGGAAGGCAATTATCTTGACATTGAAATCTCCTTTTAGGTTAAAATAAAGCATCAAGGTACATTCCATGATGGATGTAAATCCATAGTCAATTTTCATTAGCCGTATAAGGATCATTGATCTTGACAAGAATAAGGTTAATTATTGTTGTCCTTTACCTTTCTACCATGGAGTAATCATAGCTAGTCTTTATGAACTCTATCCAGAAATATCTGGGAATTGTTCTTTGCATTCTCATTCCATGTGTACTAGAATCTCTTCTACTTCTCTATCCATTTACTTATTGGCCAACTATTCCATATGATTATTTCCTAATACAAGCTGATATGTAGATGCAATGCCATCTTGTCTAATTTGTGTGTGTTGTGATTGCGGTGCTATATATTTTTGATTATGTGCTTTTAGTAGATAAAGAAGATTGATGTCTCTATGTTGTAACATACTATCAAGGAGCTAGAGTTTATTGCCAACTTCATCATATCATCCATGGTGAGTTGTTTGGAGAGGATTGTAATCTAGAGATTTGCTCTATTGGTTTGATCTTTTGGGAGAGGCGAGGCCCTTCTCTACATAGTTATTGCCTAGTATTATTTGTTCAAAAAATATGTCTATGGCTACTAATAATTTTCTACTCTTTGTAGATGTATGTGTGTAAGTATTGGATCTATGTAAATGAATTGGTATATCCGTGGAAATTTGTGGGATAACTTTTGCTAGAGATTCTAAGAGAATTGTTACAAGTGGAAGCTAGTTTCACCATGGAGTGGTGGCATAGATTGCAAATACACCTTTTTCTATCTAGATTTTGTAAAAGATTTTTTTTAATTTTTTAATCTTATTTACTGAGTAAATGAAGCAGATGATGTTGCACCAAACTTTGGCACTGATGTTTATCACTATTTTTTAAGAATAAAATAATACTTTTTTTAGTGGAAAGGTGTATCTTGAAATTTCTTGGCCACATTTTTGAACTCAAATATTCCATAGGATGCTAGTACATAGCAAGTCCTAAGATCTATTCTTATTAATTAAAATCAAGTTTGATGAATTCTAAAAAAAATGCGGTATTGATGGAATTACATTCTACAAGGGCCAATACTCTAAATCAGATAGAGTGTCAAGGTGTATATAAATTATGTAGACGATGTGAGGACCATAAAAAAGTAAGATGATGCCATGCTAGAGAAACCTGAGGACATCCATATAATGTGTGTTCTATGTTTTCTATACCTTTAAAGTTACAAAGTCCACATCTATTGGCTTATGAGACTTTTGATCTTCATTTTCATATTGATAAGCTCCTAAATAGGTGTAGCAATTCTACAGCTATAATTTTTTGAAAAAACCATGGATACTATTTTTTATGAAGTAGTTGTTTCTATTCTTGAACAAAATATCTTAAATTTACCATATTTCTAAGCTCTTTCATTGCATTGATTAGGTGAACGTTATTAAGTAATTATTTTAAAAGAGATTATAAAATTTGACATTCTTTTGCATCAACTCTTCCAAAGTATGATCTACCATGTCCAAATTATTTTCAGAGAAGAAATTTGGTGCATTGTAATGAAATTCAATTTCAAAGATTATACAGACAACGACCAGCTTTAGCTCTTCTATTGGTATGTATTACATGGATGTGCAAAGTAAGGTCTTGAAAAATGATACTCATTGAATCAAAACAATCTTCAATTTAGTAGTTGTCATAATAAATAATTTAATGTACTATTGTCTTGTTGGCTGATGAAAAACATCTTTAATCTGAAATACCCCGTTGTTAGCCCAAGTTGAGAAGGTGGAAGTTGATTCAATTTTGAAAATAGTCCCTATTATTTGTTTGATGAGAGAGTTGCTAAAAAGTGGCTTTCTTAAGATTTCAGCTATATACTTTAGTGGATTTTTTTATAAGCCAATTTTAATTAAAATCCATGAAAAAAAAACTATTCTTTATAGAGGTGAAGAGCCACAGGGTGAGGTGCGTCTAGTTGAGATTTAGTGTAGGTTGCAAGGCCATCTTCCTGTCCTTGTGAATTTGATATAATTTAAGTAGTATCTTAAGAAAATCTTCTAAGGCTCGTTATCAAGTTTCAAACTTCTAATTAATAATTTTGTAATTAAAGTCTACATTTGTAATTTATGATCTAATATTTTGGCCCCTCCAAAATCTACCATTTGAATGAATGCTCTTTAGTTCAATTTATCTCTTTTTGTGCTACCTATTTTAGCATTGTTGTATTGTAAATGCTTATAGTATGTAAAAATTAGTAAAACATATTATATGTTAATAAATCTAGATGTGTGTTAGAGTGGTTAGTAGATTAAATTAAAAGGAGTTGGTATAAGAAACTTTACTTTGTTTTTTTTACTTGTTTTGATTTTGGCATCAAAAAAAATATAGGACCTAAATATTTAGTAAGAAGCCTTGAGAGAAGGTGGAAGCCTAAGGATGAAAATCTGAACTAGTAGGAGGCTAGTTGAGAGGGATGAAAGCAAGGCATGGTCGGATGAAGATAAGGAATGGAGAACTTCATTCCTATTGGTCGAATACCATGCCCAATGGACTTTGAGGAGGCTACCGACAATCTTAACAAGAATTTTGGCAACTTCAAAGAGAGCATTTGGAAATTAAAAGCTAGATTTGTAAATTTTAGAATTCAGAATATAATTTGTGTATAAAAATTAGAGGATTTGGAGTTATGATGAAGAAGATATAGCCATTTGAAATTAAGGTGTTAATTTAAGACATACTGTTACTCTTTTGAGGTTATCAAGAGTTATACAGTAGCTTTTGAAGATCGAAAGGTGCGGCTAGAACGGCGATTATAAGATCTACATATTCTTTGAAAGAATTATAGCTTTTAGAATTCAAGTAAAGGAGTTATAGGGAGTTGAAGGCGACACTTCCAAATCAAAGGCAGTAAGTGAATGGTTTTGTTTATAGTAATGGTTGGAGCCATAACTTAAGTTTTTGGAAAAATTTTTAGCTAAAACTTTTTAAAAAAATATAAATTTTTTTATTAAAAAGCTATAAATAAAAATTTCGTAGCATTTGAGCTTATATTTTGTGAGATATGAAGAAAGTTGCATGTAGGTATATAAATTCAAGGATATAAAGCGGCTGTAAGGATTTTCAAGATATCTCAAGATCCGCAATGAATTTGTAGTTGAAATTTATTAAAAAAATTAGTAAGAATACATCAATACCTCATATAAAATTTGAGTTTTTTTGGATAGTCGGATTAGGAGATATGAGGTGTTGAAGTTTGGAAAAATTTCCACATATGGATATACAAGGTTTTAGAGGATTTTATCATATTTTGAGTGTTGTTGGTTACTTGAGGCTTATGTATTTGGTGTAATTGTACAAAAAGAGAAATTTTATATATAAAATTGATATTTTTTATTTCAAGACTTGATTGAATAATTAGTGATAGCTAGGAGCCTAGTGCTTTCTTGACGCAAATTCTCTCTACCTTGATAGTGTCTCGTATGTAGTTTTTTATAAGAGTTATTATATTCTTAAATATATTGTTTGTAATTGTAGCACAAGAAAAAAGAAACCAAATGCTTATTAGTATTACTTGATTTTTTAGGATAATACCACTAATTAATAAAAGACCGTATACACTTTAGTTTGAAAGTGCAATAGTTAGGTATTTCAGGATCTTATTACAAATTGCTTTAAGTGGCACCTTAAAGCCTATTAGGAAATCTAAGTAGCTGATAGTATTGTCCAGTGGTAGCCACTTCATTACTAGATCTCTCAATCCATATTACATTCAAGGAAGGTGAGATGTCTAGATTCCAATGGACTTATTTCAATTGAGTTTTGTACTACTTTTAGTATTGTATATTGAAAGAATATCTATATACTATGCTAAAGTTGCTATCATTTCCTTTTAAAAAAAGCATTGTATGATTTGTGTACATCTAATTGTTTGAAGATCAATTGTCTAGAAGCTTGAGGCCTGTTGAAGATCTAATTGGGTTGGCTAGCATGTGCTCTAATACATCTCTTACTAGTAAATACAGGTAGAGTGCCAATGGGCACCTTTATTTGTTAGACTATTGAAGAAAAAATTGCTTACTTGAGATACCATTCAAGATGATTTTAGTTGAAACTTCAATATAAAGTGACATGATCAAAGTGATCTAATTTCAAGAAAAATCCATAGGTAGCATAGTCTTGGTGATCAAAGTCCAAGTAATTCTATTATAAGTTTTTTCAAAATCAAAAAGAAGAAGAGTCAATACTTGGTTGCACTCTACAATCCAATCCATTGCAGCTTGAACTATGAAGACATTGTCAAAAATGCATCTTCCATGTACAAATCTTTTTTGAGAATTTCAAATCAAACATATATAGGTATAGAATCATTTTGTTTACTAATTTTTTTGCAATTATCTTGTATGTTACACCTAATGTGGATATGCGACAAAAATTATTGAAAAATGTTAGCTTGCCATTTTTAGGCAATAGACTAATTTTACTAGTGTTGAAGGATTAATCAAGCAAATTAGTAGCAAAGACTTATTTGAGTAATTCAAAGAGATCCTCAATAAATTCATTCAAAAAGACATAAAAAAACTCTATTGGAATTCCATCGATCCTTACTACTTTACATTTTGGAAGCACTCTAATAGCTTTTATAATCTCTTATTTAGATGGACTCTAAATGAATTCTATCTCTTGTGTCCTAGTGACGCTTATTGAAATGCTTCAAAAATAGTTAAGTCAAGTTTTAGTGTTCATTTCTACACTATTATCCAATGAGTAGATCTTGATATAAAAATAATCAATATATCATTGTATGTTTTTGTGGTTTATTAGTATTATTCCATGCTTATTAAGCTCTCATATAAGTGACACTTTATTTTTTTTTGAATCCGATATATAATTCAAAAAAAATTCTTATACAACAATCTTTTATGCATGTCCATTTGAACATATATTAATCATGTTGGGATTCTAGTTTTTATTGTTTATAATTGTATAAGGTAAGTTGAGCCATGCTAAAAGAGTCATAAGCTTGTTGATTGTTCCAATTGACTTGAAGGAACTTTTTGGCTTCAAAAATAGGTTAGAATTGATGAAACAAGACCAGACTATGTCAAAAATCCAAGATCCTTTTATTCCATAGTAATATAAAAATTCATCACAAAAGAAGATAAAATAGACTAGAATAAAATTGAATGGAACTAAATAGAATAGGATATGAAAGACAAATTGAGCAAACAAAAATGGAACAGAACAATACTAAACAAAAAGATGCAAAACCAACCTTTACTAAGAGGAAGGGTTTGAAGCCATACTTGACTAAATTTCCTCAAAGGCCATAGCCACTCCTATTTATATCTTGTCCTATCACCCTAGACTTTTTTAGAATATTTCTAGGTGGTACATCATACCTAGATAATTGCCTTAAATTCTTTTTCTAAAAGATTCTATGGTAGATCCAACCTAGATAACCACCTTAAATTCTTTTTAGAATGTTCTACAATGGATCTTACGTGGTCTACTAATTTAATTCCAATTCTAAAAAGTTCCATAATTCTATCTATCTATACAATTATCTTATCTATACCTTGTTACTATTAATCTCTCTCTACTAATGTAGAACGTCCTCATTTTGCTCTTGATGGTATCTCAAAATTGTCTCTTGGCAATGGGTGAAGTTTTGTATAAGTTCTTACGTTGTATCGTGAATGGGATAATCTTTCTAAAGAACTTTGTATTAAAGTTGTGGACATCCACTGCCACAATAAAGATAACAATGTTCCAAAATATTGTCCATTTCATATTCTTGTTGGTCATCAACTACAATTGGTGGTAGTCATAGTGATTGATGTTGATCCAAAAAGTCATTTGGCTTGGTATGAAATTCCTTCAGTTGCAAAACATGAAAGATTGAATAGATCCAAATACATGGCAAAAGCTCAAGGTGGTATGTAACTCAGATATTACTATAGAAATGTGGAAAGATCCAAGCCACCGAGATGCTAGTTTACAGATTTGGATTGATGTAGCAAATAGCAAGTTGGTGTTGGAGAGTAACACTTCATCACCCTCTCAAAAGGTCTTGTGTTATCGATGGTTATCTGCATACTGTTTCTATCAATTCTATGCAGTAAGGAAGTGATGCCATACCTCTTGTAAGGCCATTGTAAGTCGTTGTATGAATTCTTCCATTATCAGGTTGTTGATGTCAATGGGACGATGAAACATTGCTGGTATAATTAAATGCTCAGTAGTATTCAAGAAACATGGTAAATGACCAATACTTTCTTGAATACTATTATTATAAGTAAACTCCAAGGACATCAAGTATTCATCCCAATCATTATGATGAACCACTACAAATGCCCACAACATATCCTCTAAGGTCCGATTAGTACGCTCTATTTGCTTATCTGTTTGGAAATGGAAGGCTATAGATATGACAAGTTATGTACCTTATAACTTGAATAAGGCTTGCCAAAAACTTCTCTTGAAGCGGGGATCTCAATCTAAAATGATGACACGAGGCAATCCATGGTGACAAAAGACGGTATCAAAGAAGACTTGTGCAAGCATTAGAACATCAATATTCGAGCATATCATGGCCAAGTAGAGTTACTTCAAGAGTCAATTCACAAAGACAGCAACCACAGTATGATTATGAGGTGTGTATGGCAAACATGTAATAAGATCTATAGTCACTTGCTTCTAATGTGCCATAGGTATCAAAATTGGCTACAATAATCTAGGAGACGCTACATTGCATGCTTTGTTATGTTGACATGACTCGCACGAGTATACAAAGGCTTGAACATGATAATCCAAACTTGTCCAAAGTCATGTCTTTGAGATCTGTTCTAAGGTCTTCTCTCATCCTAGATGTTTAGATATTGGAATATCATGTCTTTCTTGAAGTATGCATATTTGGATTTTAGCATTGTTGGATACATAAATTTGCTTCTTAAAATAGAGCAAGCCAACATTAAGAGTGTAATCTTGATATTGTATATTGTCCACTTTCAGCCGATCGCTAATTATCTTAAAATAAGCATCCCACTGCATAGCTTCCTTCTATTTTGCCTCCTTGATTAGATCTAAAATGATAGTATTAATGGTAGCGACTTCTGCCTTGTCTTCCAATTTGTCCTTTAAGTTTAGTCTTTGTGATAAACGATCTGGCATAGTATGTTGTCACCCTTGCTTGTATTCAAGCTGAATATCAAAAATTTGTAATTGTTCTTCCCAATAATGATGCCACAATTTCATATTTTTTAAATGCAAATCATATGGCAAGGATCAATGGTCAGTCTTAATAACCACTCGCTTTTCTAATAGATAGTATTGCCATACTTTTGTGGCATGTACAAATGCTAATTTCTCTCAATCACATGAAGAATAATTGCGCCCTATCCTTCTAAGCTTGTGTGATTCAAACCATACATATTGAAGGCCCCTATTAAAATCTTGTTGAACAATTATTTCAATAGAAAAGTTGGAAGCATCAATGTTAAGGATATAAGGAAGATTAAGATCATACGATTGTAATATTAGATCAGTAATAAGTGCCTCCTTCAACTTAAAAAAGTCATTTTTCTCTTCTAGTTTCTATTCAAATGAGGCACCTTTCTTCAATAGATTTGTCAATGAAGCAAAAATATGAACAAATCACTGAACAAAATAGATATAGTATCCAATAAGGCCTAAAAATGAGCAAACTTCAGAAGCATCTTTGAGGATTGGCCAATCCTCCACTGCTTTCATCTTATCTTGCTCCATATGCACGCCTTTGGAGGATACCACATGCCTCAAAAAAATGACTTTTAACTTCCAAAGTTTACATTTTGATTGCTTGCAATAGAAGAGACTATCTTGCAGTTGGCACAACACTTCTTGTAGGTGTTGCTTATGCTCTTTAGGAGTTTTATTATATATAAAGATATCATCAATAAAAACAATTACATACTTGTCCAAAAGATCTTGAAATAATCTATTCATGTGACCTATGAAAGAAGCTGGAGCATTGAGACCTCGATAATCAATGCAAAGATAAAGTTCACTATTTGTTTTTAGGTGCAAAAAGTATAGGTGCTTCCCATGGTGATTTGCTTTCTCGAATAAGACTTTTCTCTAAGAGTTCGTCTAATGTCTTCTATAGTTCTTTAAGTTCTTTTAATGCTAAGCAATAAATTAGTCAACTTATTGGTTTGGCTCCAAGCAATAGTTCTATTTAAAAAAGAGCACTTTGATTAAGAGGTACGCCACTAGATATGTCAATTGGAAAGACATCTTGATATTCTCATATGAGTTGCTCTACTCGTTCTATCCTTTTGGTTGTTGTTCCCACTATTGAAGCGAGATTTAGAACCACCATATATATATCGATTATTCATGCTATAGTTGCTTCTTCATAAACATCATCTCTATAAGTAAATCTTTAGTTGGATGTTATTTTTTCTCTTTACTTGATGTAGAGGTGTAAAGAATCACCTTGCATCTTCCATCTTTAAAAGAGATTGTTCTTGCTATTCAATCAACTTTCTTATTTTCCATCTGTAGCCATGGTATACTAAAAATAATATTATATCTTAGCTTTGTTACCTTGAATCTCTCTCTTAAGATGTAGGTGTCTATTAATCTCAAGATTTCTTCTTCACACATATCGCTTAATATGTTCTCTTGGTCATAAGATATGTACTTCTTCCCTTGATTTCCTTACTTTTAATTCTAAGCTCGTTGATAATTTTAGTTGAGATACAATTTTCTATAGAGCCACAATCTACAATCAATCAACATGGTTGTCTTCCTAGTAGTCCTGTTAGATGCACCGATTGACTCTTTTTATAGTTGTCCAAGGCTATGCCATTTGTCTTAAAGAGACAATAGCTACCTCCAGTATTAGCCTCCGATGCCTATATTGCAAAGCCCCGTTGTTGTGTTGTAATACGACTATATGGTGAAAGATGATAATATGGATCTTATTATAGAAGAGCCAAGTTAAAAGATAAAATAGAAAAATATGGATAAAAGATAGGGAGGTAGTAAAACTTTTAGTAGTAATACTATCTTTTAGAAAAAATAGCTTCTACTTACTTTGTAGGATCATAAATAAGACAAAATAAAGTAGATTGGAAAAATAAATGATATAAGCATCTTTAGAAGGAAGTTAAGAGTAAATTTTAGCAAAATTTTCTTAGAAAAACTAGATATTGATACCTAAAGAGGGCTGGTTATGAACTAGGGTCGAAATCAGACCCTGAGGCACAAAACAAGGTCTCGATGACGACTCCGGGATTCTTTGGCAGATCAAAGAGTAAGGTTTGATAGAAGATTGGATATGATTTTTATAAGCATTGGTTTTAAGTGATTTGGATTTGTATTGACTATATAAGAGCTTTGCAAAGTCAAGGTTTATTTTGGATGACTTGGATTTTATGAAATAAAATAGTATTTATGTTTTGGATGATTTCAAGAGTTTGTAATAGATCTATAGGTGAAATTTCGTGGATTAATGGTTATAGTTGTTTTCAATATGTGTTATAAATTTGAGCTCGATCTAACAATTAAATTGAGGATTATTGAGGTTTAAGAGAATCAAGGTCTTAGAAAGTAGAATTTTAGGTCCAGTGAGGATTTTCAAGATTTCTTGCAATCTACTAATTGGATTAGAGTGATATTTACATAAGAGGATATTAGACTTGTTTTTATATGTATATGAGAATTTTGAGATCAATCGAATGGCTAAAAAGAGAGATATTGGCTCTAGGAAATTGACATCAAGGTTGGAGAAGGAGGCCAACTAATACTTGAGCATATTTTTGAGGTTATCGTCTATTTGGTTATTTCAATCCTTTTCAAATTTTTTGTACTTTTTTTCAACTTAGTTTTTAAGAAGTGTGAAAAATTTGAGTTAAAATAAAGAATTCATTCATTAATTATTCAGTTTTAAATCTATTGTGGGAATTACTAGGATTTAGTTAGGGTTTAGTTTAGGGTTTATTTATGGATTGGTTAGAATTTCGTTTAGGATTTGATTAGGATTTGGTTTAGGGTTTAAGATTTAGTTAGGGTTTGATTTAGGATTTAAGATTTGGTTTAGGATTTGTTTAGGGATTGGTTAGAGTTTGGTTTAGGATTTGGTTAAGATTTAATTTAGGGTTTAGAGTTTAGTTAGGATTTGGTTTAAAATTTAGGATTTGATTTAGGGTTTAGGATTTTATTAGGATTTTTTTAGGATTTAAGATTTAATTAGTTTTGGCCTAAAGTTTGAATGAAGTCCAATAGGATTTTAACTAGGATTAAATTAAGATTAAATTGTGATGTACTTGAGATATATTTGTGATCATACTAATATTCTTTTAAGATTTCTTATTGTTTCTTTGAAATTTCTTTGAAGTTTCTTTGAATTTGATTAAAGCTTATTTGAAATTATTATGGTCTATCTAAAATTTAATTAGTATTCTATTAGAGTTAGGATTTTGTTGTTACAATTTTCATTCTACCTTCCACAACCAGGTCCCCGGAGCATTCTCAAGCAAGAGTTCACATATTATGATACCGTTTTCTTGCTCTAATACATTATTGGCTTGGTGAATTTTGAGACTATGAACTTGCCTTGTCTTGTTGATACTTGCACTTTGATATTTTGAATAATCTCTGATTTGATGGCCTAACTCTCAATAATAGAAATATAATCCTTTTTGTACCAATATTTGTTGTCTATGTAGTATCAATGATCCTTATAAAGAATCAATTTCTATTGAAATTTCTTGTTGTGCCATAATATTAGATAGTGGTATAGAACTTTGTGCTATAGATCATGCTCTATGATCTTTAAAATCTATAGCACCAACCTTCTTTATAATCCAAATTGCCTCTTTAAATGTTTGTGGATTCCTTAACTCTACCTCTCATTGGACTCTAGGTTTCAAACCTTGTAAGAATTGATCTATCATCTTTGCTTCCAAAACATTGTCAATTTGCAGACATAAAGACTTGAATTAGGAGACATAATTTTGCACTGACCTAGCTTGTGTAAGATTTACTAATTGATTGCATGCTATCTTTTTTACATTGATGGACCAAAATTGGTTCTCAAATTCGGTTTCAAACTTCTCCCAGTCACAAATCCACCTTAAGCTCCATAACTTTGAACTCAATGTTGTCACTAAATGGCTACCACATCTCTCAAATAGCTGATTGCATATATAATTCTTTTAGTGGTATTTGCCTCAAATAATTGGAGGTATTGTCACATATTGAAAAGCCATTGACATATATTTTCTTGTCTTGAAGATCTACAGTATATACTAGGCTTACTCAATTTCAACCTAACAGATATCGATTCTCTTATCTTTGAGGCTTCTATTTACTCTTAGAAAGTAGCTATCTGGCCTAAAAAGTGTTATATTTGAGCTTTTATCTAGGATTGCTCTGCCATATCTCTTATAGTATAATTTTTCCACTGGACTCCACTATTGTAATATATTTTTACTTCTCGATTGACCTTTTAAGAGTAGCCCGTGGTAGCTTCAATATAATACCCAATGTGACCACAACAACTGACCTTGGACTAAATGATGATTATTGACATGCTACCAAAAGTAAATAGTCTAATACTTGCTCTGATATCAATGAAACAGGACTAGATTATGACAAAAACCTAAGATCCTTCTATTCCTTTAGCAACATAAAACTTCATTACAAAATAGGACAAAATAGACGAGAATAAAATTGAACAAAATTAAATAGAATAGGACATGAAAGACAAACTAAACAAATGGAAATAAAATAGAATAGTACTGAACAAAAGGATGCAAAACCAACCTTTATTAAGAAGAAGGGTCTGAAGCCATAGTTGACCAAATGCCTCAAAAGGCCCTTGCGAGTCCTATTTATATCTTGTCCTACCACCCTGGACTTTCTAGAATGTTCCTAGGTCGTAGATTCTACTTAGATAATTACCTTAAATTTCTTTTTTAAAAGATTCTATGGTAGGTTCTACCTAGATAATTATCTTAAATCCTTTCTAGAATGTTCCACGATGGATCCTATGTGGTCCACTCACCTAACTCCAATTCTAAAAAATTCCATGGTTCTATCTATGTATACAATTATCTTATCTATATCATGTTATAATTGAGCTTTAAAATCTATTTACGCTTGAGTCTTTTAAGCAACAATCTTTTTATTGCTATATATTTTTATTGCTTTAAAGACCTTAATAAAACATGCTATCTATGATAGAGTAGCATTTACTTCTATTGTCTTTTACCATTTAGCTAAGAAGAGAAATTTTTTGTCTTTAATTGCGAACAAGTAGTAGAAAAATGTAGATATATGTCGGATTTTGGTCCGTCTTAGTTGTAGATAGAAAAATATGGATAAATGATTTGAGATATATACCAGCATTGGCCCAATTGATATTTGTCCACCAATTTGGATTAATATGTGATTCATGTAGAACCTATCAAATCTTAAACAAATCATTGAAGGTGAATCTCATCAATTATTCCATGTGAATTGTTTCTAAGATATTTTTCTCAACTTGTCAACTCTTTAATTAACTTGTAGCCCAAAATAGACTAAAAAAGCTCCACGCTATGAATTCTTTTTGTCCTCTCTTAATTATAGATTTTTATCTTGTGATATTAAATCTAAATCCTTATACGTTAAAAGATACAAAGATAAGATTGTCATTAATATAAAAAATTTGCTTGAAGGATTTTAGACTCTCTTGAGTTGATGTTTGGATTTGTATAAGTTGTAGATGTGATAGGATTGACTTCTTTTGGTACAATCAAAGTTTTATTTTTCTTAAAAAAAATACATATAATAATTCAATATCCCACAAATGTTTCTTGTGTTGAATGAATTGTAGAATTAATTCTTGAAGGATCATAGGAAGATTCATCCAATTTAATAAGTTTGAAGTTTTTTACTATGTAGATTTTTTTATTATAATGGATGAGAGCTATAATTTTTTTGAAGTTGACTATAACTAAATGTATAATCATTGAACATGCTTATAAATTTGTAATAGATTAATATGTTTCTATTTTATATTGATCCATCTATGGAGGTAAAATATTATTTCATTAATTGTGTGTGCTTGTGCTAAGGTTTGATTTTAATTTTAATTTTTTAATTTCTAAATTAAGTAAAATAAGAAGATGCTTTTTTTAATTATTTTATTATTTTTATAAGGGCTTTAAGTAAGTTTTTCTCTATTTCTATAAAAAATTGGCACTATTATTGTTGTTGATGTATGATTGAGAATCATATCAAGAATTAATGCAAATCAAAAACTTTTGTATATATTATATGTGTTATAGCAATGAGCTCTCTTAACACGTTGTGAGTAGATAATTGGTATTTTTCAATCCTACATATGTTTAGGTTGTTAAATGAATTGGATCTATTTGAGAGAACTTTTATTAGGTTTGGATAGAGATAAAGGTGTATTAGATACTATGTTGATTGTTATTCTTTGTTCTTGATATTTATTGCTAGTCTATTATATGCTTCTAGCTACTAGATATTTTTGGATTAGATAGTCAAAAGAATGAAATTGATTGCTTTGAATTAAAAGTTTGCTGTATTTTAATTCATACACTATCTCTTTTTTTCCATCTAGTCTAAGTAAATGAAGTTACTAGAAAAAAGCTTGTATGTCTTTGGCCAATATGTAAACACTTAGGGTAGATAATTTTGTAAGATATGCTTCTATATCATCCACAAAGAGAACTTCATAAAATATTTCATAGAATTTGTTGAAGAAGTCTTTGGTTTGTAAGAAAGGAGGCAACTTTAAAATCTACACCCACATTCCAACTTTGAGACATGATTTATTGTATGGTACATGAGAATTAAAATAAGATGACTAGCTATAGAAGAAGATGTGGCCTCAATCTAAAAAAAAAAGTATGATTCGCCAATGTCTTTTGGAAACTTTTTTCCTTGGAGAATTAGATCTTGAAATAATTATTGAATGTGACAATTAGTTGCTTGAAAGATCAATATGAATCTTGGCCTGTTATAAAGCAGTCAAGCACTTGGGATGCATCTTATTATGTAGCCTAGCACCATGTAGTTCTGCAAGCTAACCATTTTTTTTCTTATATGTATTGAAGCACTCTAATGGTGGTGTAATCTTATATCGTGGAGGTTTATCTAAACTGTTGTACATTATAGGAAGGTCTTTTTGAATTATTTGTATTTTTGAGCTATTTGTTATTTGATTGTTGTCTATAACCTATGATAGAAAAAAAGTAAGAACTTTTGTTTGAATAATTGGTAGATCTTTTAGGTAATGAGGTTTTTCTACTATAAGGGTAGTCACTACTAGGTGATGTTGAAGATAGTATGCTTATAAAAATCTTCATAGTTCTAATATTACTCTATTTATTAGTGTTGCCGCATCTTCATATTCTGAATTGATGAAGGTAAGACCTTGATAAAGATATTTCTATAGAATTTGTAGTCTTGCATTGTGTCTAACCTGAATTTGAGTTCTAATGGCTTGAAATTTTTTAGGTTTGAGTGGGTCCCAAATTTGAAATTATTGACATTTTTTTTTGTGGAAGATAAAAGACTTGTCTATCCAATTGAGGATAATAATGAAATTCTAGACATTTGAATGTTTGGACTTGAGATGTGGCAATTTTTGTCTTTCAAGCCAATAAGATGAGAAATTAAATTGAAAAAAGGATCATAGAGTACTTAAAGACTTGAAGAGGAATTTTAATACTGTGGTGTGTATTATTCCATTGTTGTAACTATTTGATGCTGTTTATTCTCTTTGGTTGTATCCTTGATGATATTGTATAAGTACATGTTTGTTTGTATTTTCTTGTGTTGTGAATCTATGTACATTTTGCTATTAAGGTTAATGTTGAGTACTTGCTTGTTCCTAGCTGGTTCTTGTATTAATGATGGTTTATTTTGTGATGTTCTCTCCTCTACAAATCTTGATGGCCTTATTAATATACTAGTGGCTAATGACTTGTCCTTTTGCATTACTCTAGGTCAATCAACTACTGTATAGGAGTCCATTATTGTGTATATTTACTTCTAATGGATGCAAATTGTTCCTCTATGGATACAATTCACAATATTGATAGTAACGCATAAGAAAAAAATCTCACTTAATTTACAAATCCTTTACCTATTGTCACTCCTAAAATATCGGATCTAAGATAAGATACAGTTCTAAGTTTCATAGAACTCTTCCAAAGCCAACTAAGTATCCAATTAAGTATTTTAGGCAATTATCTTGACTATTGGACTACAAAAGCTTGGTTCCAAAAATTACTTTGTTATTTATTATATTTATAGTTCCAAAAATAACTTTATTATTTATTATATTTATAATTTTAAAAATTATTCTTATATATAAACAATTATCATCAACAAAGAAAGATACAATATCTCATATGCATTCTATTCTAATCCACTCAAGCAACTCACCAAATTGCACCTACAAACTGATTATCTAGTGGGATCGAGTTATGGATTATCAAAGCTCTATAGCCACTTGATTGTTCATGAATTTATATGTTTTTGATGCAAAGCCCCTATAATTATTTTTGAATTTGTAATATTAGGTTGAAGGCCTCATATTCTATAAGATACTATTTAGTACAGTTAAGTCTTGACACATACCAAACCTTCCAAATATTTCAGGACATCCTTCCAAGCACCACAGAGGAGCTAGAAATAGTTTTTAACCAACAATTGATACATCTTGATTTAATCTTAGTAATTGCATCATTACTCCAAGTATAAAGATTATTTTTTGAGCCCTTCTTTTTGCTTAATATAATTCTCTAAATAGATTGCTTCTTTTCATTAATATGGAACAATCTACTACATTCACTCCATTTGACCAAACCTACTATAAAATTACACAATGACTCAAATTAAATGAATCTAATTTATGATTTATTAAGTTACCGCTTGGATATTTAATTACAGGGAGTATTTTTTTTCTTTTGAAATTATCAATCAATAAGAAGTTATAATTAGATTGCTTCTACGTGTGCCAACTTTTTGCTAAAAAGTTATTGATATGTTTGAATTAATTTTTTTTATAGATTATAAGTTTATTTTATTTTATTTAGATGGATTTTATGGAGTTTTGTATGTTTTTTCTTCTTTTGATGAAGAAAAAAGAAAGATGAAATAAATGATAAGGTGGAACCTTTAGAATTGAAACAAAGTAAATGTGTAAGTGTCAACAACTTTTTTTCATTTAGCCTAGAATTAGATACTTACAAAGAAGATCAAAAATTCATAATTAGGCTCATTGATATTTATCATAACAAGAAATAGAAGATATTGGTAGAAAATATTTAAAAAGAAATTTTAAATTTTCATTATGAATAAAATTATTTCTCAAATGATTTTATTTTAAGATATCAAATCTAGTATATTGGAGTATCTTATATTGCATAGGAATAGGTTACTAATATGATTATCATTAACTTATTAAATTTTCTTGAAGAATGTGACTAGGTTTTTAAATTTGTATAATTCTTTAAGTTGTTGGAGTGATAGTAGAGTCAAAAAGATAGCACATAGAAGTGAATGAGTGAATTTAGTAGAAAGTTATTAATTCCAATAAGAATTAGAAATAATAGCAATCTTCTAAAATGATTTTTAGAATTTTTACTTCTTAACTTGATTGTATAAGATTATTTTCTAGATTAAGCTAATGTTTTTTGAAGAATCTTTATCCAAGTAGTTTTATAAGTATATTAAGTATTTGTAAAAAAGATGGAAAAAATTTCAAGGAGGATTTTATTTGCTTAAATCTTCTCATTTGTAAAACAACAATATGTTGCTATGTACTTAGTTCTTAACTTGATTTGGAGCTTGTCATCATATAAATGAAGCTTTGATTTTCATAATAAATGACAATAGTTCTAAGATGTTGATGACAAAGTCATGTCTATATTCCATTTGCAATGGTCAACAAATTTGTATATTCAACCTCAATTGATAAGATATCAATTATAGCAACACTTATTTTTTTTTGAAGCATGGGTGATTAAAAAAACCTTCCAATATATATATATATTATTAGTTCGTCATAAGTAAAATCCTTCCTTTAATTGGTATTGAAAATTCTTCTAGATTCTTTTCTTACAAAAATTCATATATATATATATATATATATATATATATAATACTAAAACCATAAATGCCTATGATACAATACATACTTTATTTGAGAGCTTAAAGAAGTATTTTTGGAATTTAGAAAGAAACTTGGACACAATATTTACTACTAAATATATATATATATATATTATTAGTTCGTCATAAGTAAAATCCTTCCTCTAATTGGTATTGAAAATTCTTCTAGATTCTTTTCTTACAAAAATTCATATATATATATATATATATATATATAATACTAAAACCATAAATGCCTATGATACAATACATACTTTATTTGAGAGCTTAAAGAAGTATTTTTGGAATTTAGAAAGAAACTTGGACACAATATTTACTACTAAAAAATTATCAAGCTTAATATAAGTGAGGTGGTTGAATTTTTCTACTATACTTTGATATTTTACAACATTCATAAAATAAGGCTCGCATGTTATGTGTGAGCTTTAATTTCTCATTCATTGATGAGTTAAATAGCTAAGCATATTCAATGCATACATACGTCAAGTGAAGAATATTCTTAAAAGTAACCAAACACTCTCCATTTAGAGAAAGCAAGTGATGTTTCTTTTAGAGAGCTAAAACATTCAAAAGCAAATATTAAGCTTTTGTTTGAGCAATTGGACTCATGTCGAAATATCAAGAATACCTCTATATAATAGCATATATGCCCCTAGAACTTATGCCCCTAGAATTGTTAAAAATGACATACATATCTTCCACCTTGATAAAGTATTAGAAATCTGACAAATTCATTAGTGTTCATATGGACCAAATAGTGACTTTTGTGATTTAGTGTGTCGGAAAATAAGAAAAAAAATGAGAGTGCCGCAGTTGCCGGAGAGTGCACAGCATGCGGCTCTCTCCGCAGCATCCTGTCCACGTCGCCTCCAGGTAAGCGCCAACCTCCAAACCCACGCTAATACTGAGAATTCAACTCTGAGATCATGTCATCGTGAAGGCCTGGATGTTTTCCAGGGCCACCATATTACACAGGGAGAGAGTACCCTGCAGAGAATTGTTGGAGGGGGCGTTGGCGTTGATACGGCGCCTGGAGCCCGAAGTGACCCGAAGGTGCATGACTAGAGAAGATACTGAGACCATGTTGGAGTATTTGGTGAGCAATAATGTAGACTGTGCATAAGATTTGGGGGGAGGAACCCTTATGATGAGACAGGGGAGTTGATATCAATGTTGGTATACTGGTTGCCCGCTTTCTGTTGCATTTGAGGTCGGGGTAAGGACTTCCGCGGTGTAATCAGCTCCACAGAAGAGTTGAAATGATTGTCACCAGGAAAGGGGTACATCTGCTCAGCCTTGACACTGCGGGATTTGAACATGCTGCTGCCAGGGGTTGAAGAATATTCAAACTGCGTGAACATCAGGTCGTTGTCGAACTCGAAGGGTGAATCAAGTGGGCTCCTAGGCGAGTTCAACTGCTTGATTGTTGCTTCACCGTCGCAAGAATCAGTGACTAGAAACGCGGAGTTGTCGGAGAGAGAGGGCGAGCCACAATTGATTGTCGAAGATGACTCTGAGCCTGAAGATTGCACACAGAGAGAACGAAAAGGTCCGAGAAAAGCATTGTTTACGAGCGATAAGTCACTAGCTAAATTAGATTGATTTGAATGAAACACAGCGTGACAGAGCTAGTACTGACCTTGGCGCTCAAGAATCAAAGCAGATGCGGTCTGAACACCGATGTTCAATGCAGGTGTCAGGTCCTTGCGGTCCGCAGACTTCTCCTTCTTCGGAGACTTCTTCAATCGCAACCTTGTATCATTGGAGCCCGTGATAGATACAAGTAGATTTCTTCATCCTCTTTGTTTTGATTGCGTGCACAAGACGGGATGTTGCGGGGGAGAGAGAAGCGGGAGGCGACGGTGGGCGGGATGCTCCGGGGGAAAGAGCCGCATGCTGTGCACTCTCGGCCAGCTCCGGCACTCTCCTTTTTTTGACAATCTGCCCAAGAGTGCACATCATGCAGTACCCTTCTTCTTCTTTTTTTGACAATCTGCCCAAGAGTGCACATCATGCAGTACCCTTCTTCTTCTTTTTTTTTTTTTTTTTTTTTTTTTGACACATTAAATCACAAAAGTCACTATTTGGGCCCATATGAAGGCAAAAACACTAATGAAATGATAAGATTTTTAATACCTTATCAAGGTGGTATGTATGCTATTATTAGAAATTATAGGGGCATATATGCTATTATCAAGAATATAGGGGTATTCTTGATAGTTTGACATATTTGAGGGGTTTGTATGATATTTTCCCAAAAAGAAAAAAAATTAAAAATTTGAAGGGCCTTTTAAAATTGGCTATGTGGGTTGTAAGATTAAGTTGGAATAATTTGGTTAAGTTCCTAAGTCTTTTCAAAAATGCAAAGAGCTTTTCAAAAATGCTAAGCCTTCTTATTTCACAATAAAAATCTAGTTAATGGTATGGTATAAAGACTTATATGTTTATAGAAAAGATTGAATTATGGCGACTAATTTTAATGACACAATAATGTGCCAATTTTGAGCAAGAAATCACATAATTACTACAAAAGCAAAAATGCATTATAAAAAGTTATAAAAAATGGACTAGAAGATATTAGAAAATGTTGCAAATATAATTCACTCCAGATATTATGCCACTTTTCTCTTTAAAAACAAATATGATTTTAAGATTTTTTATCAAATTCAATAGCATAAAATAAGAATTTAATTTTTTCACTTTGAATAAATTATTAATAAAAGAAAAATCTCATATATTTTTAGTAAATAAACTATTCAAAATATAAAAATAATATAGTGGTTATATTAATAAAAGAGAAGTTAATAAGATACAAAAATGATTTAATATTATGTAACAAAGTTGGAAGCATATGGAAGTTAAGAAAATATTTTTACAAAAACCATGTGATACACATGAAACTAAAATCAACAAGGCTAATAGTATGTAAAAATAATAAAAATGATAATAATAAAAAATTTAACCAAATTTTTTTAAAATAAATTTATAGTAAGATATACTTAGTTCATCTAAAAGAATTGAAAGCAGATCAATCTATTGTGGTTACACATGATGGCCAAGACAAAGGAGAGAACAAGCTTGAAATGCTTACATAATTTTCAATGTGTTTAAAATAGAATAAAGGAATATAAAATGAAGTTGAACACAATCTGTTTCAAAAGCTTCTTTTAAAGTGAAGAATAGTAGCATGTTCTATCTTGTCCATTTTCTTGTATTTCATTTATGAGCATTATTTCTTAAAAAATACATACAAATTCTTGAAATGATGTCGGAAATTTTTTGGACTTTAAAATGAAGTTTGGAATTTTTTGACATTGATAGAATAAAACAAAAATTTGAGTAGATTGAGCTCTTATAGAATTAAAATGCAAAAATTCAATTTTGTTAAGAAATGTAAGTGAGATGTTATTAATCACCAAGAAGAGAGGTAGTAAGGGAATTGTACTAAGAAGCAAAAATTTATTTAGATCTCTGTAGTGGTCCCAAATGTTTAAAAATATATAACTTTCTCAAAATTTATCAAAATTTAAGAAGTAACAAACCTACTAACACTCACATATCATATTAAGAATGATAGAGTTTTTAAGTAAGACAAAAAAAGTTTCATAAAAAAAAGTACAACTTTAAAAGATTTAAAAATATCTATTAGAATTTTGGAATTTTTTTTCAAAACATAAAAATCCTTAGAAGTTGATTATTGTAATTAGACAAAGGAACATGTAGTCATATCTATATTATTTCATACATTTATATTTTTAAAAGTAAATTTGTAAGCCAAAATATAGAATTTAGTAGTTTTTTTTTTCTTATAAATATTTTTTGTATTGAATTATTCTTCATATAATAGACATCTAATAAAAATCCATTCTTTTATAATTACAATATAAAAATATTCATGAATTTAATAGATTTTTATATTATATATTTTATGAATTTTAAAAAATATTGTAATTCTTTTTTATGGTTATCTTTTAAAATTGATAACATCTAATTTAAGATCTTTTCATGCCTATTTTTAAGTAGAAAAAAAAATACATACACTTAAAATCTTATTAGTTTGTATGACTTATGTAGTTCAAAATACATTTAATAAAAAAGCTTGTACAACTATACAACTATAAGGGTTTTTAAATGTCTAAGATTGAATTGAATTTTTGACTATACAACTTATATCATAGTATCTTTTATTTTATTTTATTTTATTTTTATTTTTTTTATAATCCTCTACCAATTTTTTCCTTCAAATAAAGAAAGACATCACCATAACCACCTACAACTTAGAACATCCTCACATCTTACACACTTCATTTATTTACACATTTATTTATACATTTATTTATTTACTTTACATATATATATATATATATATATATATATATGTATATACACACACATAGTTTTTGTCTCCTTTGGTTTATTCCATTGGTTTATCTCCTAAGCTGTTTTATATAATAGAGATATATAAGAGAGATAAACCAATGGAATAAACCAAAAGAGACAAAAACCATCTCTAATTGGCTCCATCTCTCATTATTTTCATAAAAAAATCTCATCAAAAGTGAAGGAAAAGATGATTTCACAAGGCCATAACAAAACCATGTTAATATTGATGGTAACAAAAGATTATATACAAATGCATGATATTGATAATAATCCACACTTAAAGTGCAATCTTGTGTAGTGGATACTCACATTATGATGAGGTTACATCCTAGTTCCATTGATACAATTTTTTTTTTTGTTTTGTCTCTTAAGCTTAGGTCATCAACATTCTTTAGGGTCTTTGCTCCCATAAGCAATAATTACGTTGCCCCAATAAAAGTTTGTAGAATAAAAACTTTGTAATATTTTATTTGTAATCAATGTCTAAATACATTCTTATAAGCTTTTATATTGATTATTGTATGTTGTGGTTGATTATGCAATAGATGAGGCAGAGAAGTTGGGCTATACAATAAAAGCTCTAAAAAAATGGACATTGGATTCTAAACAAGAAATGGATATTATGGCTGCATTATGAAATCCATGCAAAATGCCAAAATAAAATCCATGTGAGTTGAATCTATGGATTGGATAACATGGCTATCGGGGTGTTATCATTCTTGTGGATATTTTTGATTCATTTAGTTTCAACCAATTAATATAAGAAGTTGTTCAACATTAAAGACATAGTTGACATACAAACTTAAAAAGGATATTGTTGCAACTTATCAAAATTATAATCTCGATTTTGTATTTTCACTGGATGGGAATCCAAAGTAATATCTTACTGCTCCATCACTAATTGTTTTTGAGAATGGTTTGGATAATGAAAAATGTGACCTTGTGATGTATTTCAACCATGTCTTTTATGAACAACAATGGTATTTGCAAGTAGATAGCAGTGAAGGAATTAAGATGTTAGAAGATTGTTTATTTTTATAATTTAGATTTGAAGGTGCATCATTGTTGAATTATTTGGCAAAAAAATTAAGATAAAGATTAAAATACAAAGTGGATGGTATTGGAGAGTATAATATATAAAAAAAACCATGCTTAATATATCCAAGTGCAATTTGAAATCAGGATTTTATACATGGTGTAGCATGACTTTTGTACATTAGGTTTGAACTTCTTATAGAGAATTTGTGAGTAAATCCTTAAAAATGATGATTGGCATGTATTTTCGGATTTTATTTATTTTATAATTGTAGATGAATAAAATACATATATAAGTGGTAGGGAAGCTTGTGATAATTTTGGTCTTTGATGATACGTCTTGAGATTTTGTCTTTTTGTATTTTTTTATATAAGTGTTGCTTTTGTTCATTTAATCTTGGCTTCATTCATAGTAGGTGCCTTAAATTCTTCAATTGTATTAGTTGGTTATGGTTATGTAGGTACAAGTTCTTAAAAGGGTATGTGTAAATAAAATCCATGCAAGTATGTTTTTTTGTCATTTCTATTGGTAACTAGTCTTGAAACATCTTTTTTTTTTCACTATGTGAAAGTGTGATGATCTGAAATATAATGGCAAGAGTAAAAAATAAATAAATAAATAAATAAAAAATAGTTTTAGTATTTTCTAGTTTTTTAAAGTTGTTTACGATGTACAATTGTTATATTGCTAACTGTCCACTATTTGAATAAGGTTTGCATAATCATGTTGAATTAAAAAAGTTTCAAATGGCTTTGCATTGTGACTCATACTTGAACATCTAATAATTATTATGAATAACAGTGTTCAAGATTGAAGAGAAATTCTTTGCCTTCATTACCATTGTAGAATAAGTAGTTATTTGCTGATTTGTAGATACTTAGTTTATAGTGTAAACAGGGATAGATGACTGTTGGAAAGGTAGTTCAGTAGTTAAAATGGATGAATAGTTAGGAAAAGCAGTTTTCATTAGAGATGTAGCAGTTGGTATCTCGTGGTAGGATAAGGAGGATGAGAGAGAGGAAGAAACGGCCATTACTGTAATAGTGTGAGCCGGGGTAAGCTTGGTGCTACCTCTTTTCTTTTGTTGTTATGTTCTTTGAAATAAGAGTATTGAGAGTTTCTGAATATTGTGAAGTGAATCATGGAATGAAAGTATGAATAGAATTATATGTTATTGAATGAGAAGAAGAGAGATTGAATGCTGAAATCTGAATGTAGTTCAGCAGAAAGAGTGAATCTGTGGTTGTGTGAAACACTGTAATGTGAATGGTAGTTCTGTGTGAAGAATTCCAGTAATTGGAATGAGGGTAATTGTGTGCCGAAGCTGTGATGTTGAGGTATTACAGTTGGAGATTATAAGAGTGAAGATATATTGGTGAAAATAACAGTTATTGGTATGACTGAATTGTTGTAAAGAAGAGATTGATAAGGTGAAAGGAGAGATTATAGTTTCCTTGTGTGCTTAGACAATGGAAATAGAGACGATATATTGGAGGTAATTAATTGTGTGACCCTAACGTGAACGCTCAAGCAACTAGTCACTCCCCGTGTTCGAATTCCCCTATACAGATTTATTCTGGGAGGTTTCTTTTGGAATAAGTAAAACGAGTAACCACAATCATGTATCTAGAACTATATTCTTGAATTATTTGAAAGAATGCTGCACGCCAATAAATTCAGCACATGTACAATGACTTAGTCAAATATACGTTCTAATATGCATATTGAAGCTAGCAAATTATTGTACATACAATCAATATGTGATTGAGGCAATATAAACATATAAAATAGACTAAAAAATATACTTCTTTAATTTTTTTATTTTATCATAATTTGTTATTTCGACAAAATGATATACACATTAAGATTTCTATAATTCAAAAAAAAAATCTTTGTAAAGCTATTTTGATATCTTTAAATTAATTGCTTCATCAATTCTCTTCATCACCTCATGAGTGAGCATAAGAAAAACTTACAAGGCTTTCATATTCTCAACGGTATGCACATTTGATCAATACAAATAAACAAGACAAATGTTATATTTTAAAGACAATTTTACTTTCATTCCTCAAAACAATCTAATGCATAGTAAGATCAAAACTTATTAAAAACTACATATTACTACTTGAAGATTATATATAATGAATACAACAATCATTAAGTTTTTAAACTAGGCAGACCGTCTTGATTATAGAAAAAAATTAAAATTCACAAATCCAAAATAAATTATTACAATTTGTATCATTGTGGTTAAAAGTACATAAATCAGTTTGATAGCTATAGTAATAATAAAACTGACATTGGGATTCTTAATGCATCAAGTTAGATCCAATTATGCTAAAGAAGCTTCAAGCTCCCCAGTAATAGGCTTCAAAGCTTCTACCTTAATTTCTCCAACAAGAGACTTGGTTGCTAAATGTTACGCATAAACAAATTAGTTATCAATATTTTGTTCTAGATTTACTCAAGAGAGAAAAAATCTCCAAGTCTATGTATGTTTACAGTTATCATAGCTATCATTGGGTGGACCATAACATATTGGTGTCTTCAAGAGTTTTTTATGACATTATTTTTGAAAAACTATTTTGACTTGATTCCTATTTATATGATTTATAGTCATATCATGTATTTATTTTTATTTATGATTAAATTTTCATTGAAGAAATTATTGAGCTTGTGTTATATACAACAAATCCATGTTGAACTTATAAAGCCTCGTGTGATGTGGAATTCATACAATCCAAGCAAATTTTTTATAGTATATCTGAGTTCTTTAATTTCTCTTTAAGTGCTTTGATGCTTTGATTTTGTTACTTTAGTATGAGGCTTTAATAATCAAAAAGCACCTTTGTAGTAACAAAAATTGGGTTTTTTGAATTTTTTTTGTATCTTTTATTTTTTTTTATTGATGGTGCTCTACAATGATGTTTTTTTTTAGTTTCATTAGGAAGAGAAAAATGAAACAATATAAATTTAATTTGATGAATGTAAATTTAAGCTATACAAACTTATTATCTTTATTATGAAAATTCATAAAATAAGTATAAACAAAATATCTACCAATATTCTTAAATAACATGATTTTATTGGAGTTTTAAAAGTATTACCAATTACAACAACAACTGTTATAAAAATCCTAATTATAAGAATTTGTATATATAAATTAGTAAATATTTTTTAATAAATACTTGTTAGATCATTTATTTATTTTGATTTAAAAAATATAATAACTTAAAAAAATTGAGTTTTTTTATTATAAAAAGTTATTATAAAAAGATGTTTAAACATAATCAATAGATATATATATATATATATATATATATATATATAGATGTATGATCTTTACTTTCATATTATTATAACATATTATTAATGCATTATGGTATTATAATTTAATTAATTAAGTTATATGTGCTTATTTTTATTTTACAAATACTATATAATCTTGCTCAAATACTCAAGCAATATGGTTGTATAAGAAATTTATTGAAGTGTAATTTTGATACTTATAATTTTTATTTTTATTTTTTGTAACAAACTCACTGTAATTATTTGGCAAAACTTATGCCATTATCACTAGTCTAGCTTTGACAATAATTGGAATTAATCAAAGAGAAATTTCTCAACAATAGTGTAGAGAATGTAACACAACACAAAGAAAAGCTAAAATAGTTTATTGCACAATACTTGCTTAATAATATCAAAGAAATTACAAGAGCAGTCAAAGAAAGGGTGTAACTATTGTAGATGAGAATGTTGATCCTAATTAGAGAGCAATTGATCTACAATATATGAAAGATTGTAAGAGAGATGAAGAAGAGAAAGAAGATATCAATCATTGGAACCAAAAAAGGATGCAACTACAATAAGGAAAAAATTATGAGGAATTGGGACAAAGAAGGATTGAAGCAATGTATAATCTAAGTAAGATGAAAGTTTTGTGTTAAGAAGTAGAAGGACATGCTACTATGATTAATGAAAATAATGGTGGTTGTAGAAAGTTTGTTCAACTTATGAATCTTTGAAAAAATATAGGCAAAAGACATGAAAAGAAGCAATCTTATGTTTACAATAAGAAGAAGAAGCAAGAGTGCATAATAGAATAAGAAAAATTAGTGAACAAATTGAGAAACTTTTTTATGAACATCATAATAAAAGAGAAAGATTAGAAGGTTGTCATAACATCGGAAATATAGACATTCAATGCCCTTATTGCAAGGCATTCTATTTGATGGATGACCAAACTATGCCATTAATAAAATTAAGTCTATAATTTGGTACATGTTGTCTTTATAGAAAGGTTTTCATACAAAGAATTTGGATGGCATGATGAAATGAGATATAGAGATATAAATGTTAATAAAAATAGAGATTAAAATATGCAGATTGCAAGTATTACTTAAATGTATCTTTATGCATGACAATTGTTTTTACAATATAATGAATACTTTATTGTCTTACAAGCTAAAATGTTGCTACAAGAATTTATTGTCGATGCTTAGGCAACAACAAAGTAGAATTAATTAAAATATTTGAATACAAATAAAGATTGATTACATGTAGATATATATCAAGGATTGGTAGCTATTTTTGGAGATGCACAAAACCAAGAAGTTGATGTGTAAAATCTAAAGTAGAAGATAATTCTTTCATCATTTCATATTAAAAGTACAAGAAACCTATTTGAGATTTTTCAAGATTTTATAACCATTTTTGGTATAATAACTGCAAATTTATGGTGGTCAAAGTTCTCAAGTGTATTTTTTTTAAGATAAAGGCTTAAAGATTGTTTGGACTTGGTAGCAAGATTATTTGTACTCAAACATTGTACATTAATTGAAGATGTTTATAATCATCATATTTTAGGACATACACTTATAAAAGTATATACTATTGATTTTGAAGAGCAATATTTTTTTTACATGGACTTTTTACTCTTTTCAATATAAAAAAAAACAAAGTAAAAAATTTGACCAATATTGATTGGATTATTTATGCAAAGTTCTTCCTTAAAAAAGAAGATTCATTGTTATTTAAAAGAATTAGTACTTGCATGGTTTATAGTCTATATGGACCTCAAAATATGCATGCTTTATGCATAAAGGATAGAATATGCCAAAGTAAATATCTAAAAAAATATTAAGAAGTAACATCAATAGATAAAGATAGCTATCTTCAATATTATAGAAAGAGTGATGGAAGAACTTTCAACATTAGAAATTATGTTCTACATAATTAAAATATTATTATATATAATACTATTTTTGATAAAAAATAAAATTATTATATTAAAATTGAAGTTTGAATTTCAATTTGTATTGTAATTTTTTTAAGCACATCTATTAAAAGTTTGATTATATAATAATACAAATTAGAAATGAAAAAGACGAGGTCAAGCAATATATTAGTAGGATATATTGAAGCTCCAAAGATAACATGGTCTTTATTTGGAATAAAAATGTATGAAAAAATTTCAAATGTAGTTAATTAGCATTGTATCTTCTTGAGATGCATCAAATAATTTTCAATCCAAATAATTATACAACAAAAGTCTAAGCTTGGCAAAATACAACTTTGTTGCTATTTTTTGAAATGTGTGAATCTATAGAGATTGCTTAGCAATACAATTATCAAGAGTTTGTACAACATTTCATATTGAACAAGACATCAAAAAAATAGACAATAAGACAATATAGATTTGTAATTAGAAGGTTAAATTTTGAAGATTAAGATTCTATTGCAAAAGAAAGATTCTATCTTTGGCTTTTTCTAATGGTAGTATGCATACTATGTTCATTTGAAGATTTATATAGTATAAATAGAGTGTTGCAACTAATTTTTAAGAATATATGCTTAGAAATGAGATTTTTAGAGAATGATAAATAGTAGAATCAATGTTTGGAAGAAAATTCCATAATAAAAATAAGGAAGCAATTATAAACATTGCTTGTTATTATTTTTCTTCAATGTTTACTTACACATCCAAAAGAGCTATAAAATAAGTTTAAAGAAAGTTTTTATGATGATGTATATTATCAATTGATTCAAAATTATGGAATTGAGATGCCAAAAGAAAGATATATATTAGATTATAGATTCTTTCTTCTTGATGAAATTCTTCAAGAATCAAGCAAAACAATAGCAAATTTTTCATTGATGGGGTTGTCAAAAAGAAATTAGAATGAAAAAACTACAAATCAATTGTTTATGGAGCATATAGCATAACATTGTGATGAACTAAAACAAATAGTAGAAGAATAAGTGCCAAAATTGAATAATGAACAATGTACCTTATATTTGGATATCTTTGTTTTAGTGGATAACAATCTTGAAAAGTTGTTGTTTTTAGAAAAACCAATAGGAAAAGGAAAAATATTTGTCTACAATATAGAAGCAATGAAGTTCCAAAGTGATGGAAAAATTATTTTGTGTGTTGCTTTCTCTAAAATTGCAACACAATTTTTATGTGGTGGATAGATTGCACAGTCTATGTTTAAAATTTTGCTCTATCTTAATAAAGAATTGTTTTGCAATATTACAAAGAATACACCATATGTAGATGTGTCAAAAAAGATAATTCTTATCATTTGAAATGTAATACCAATACAACATCACTTTTGAGAGTTGTTTTACAATACAATATTTTTGTGTAATTTATTTAATAATACTTTCTATTTACAGATTAAAAATGAATTAACAATTATAGATCCATTGAAAAGTATGGTGATTCTTCCAAAACGTATGAAAGTAGATCTAATATTAAATGATTTAATTCAAGTTGTGTATGTAGGATTAGATAAAGATGAGACACTTGGAGATGAAAATTTCATTAACATGTCTATTTTATCCACACAAAATTATGATGTTGATGATCTAAATAAGAGAGGAATGGAGAGATTTTGTAGAATTTCATGTATTTACTTTAGTGCAAATATAGCAATTATGGAAGATGGTGCCATTGCTATACTTAAACTATTCAAATACTTGCAAAACATTGCTCTATATGAAGGACTTTGCATGAAATTATGCCTAATCATTACACAACTCTTTAATTGAGTCATAGACACAAGATTTTTATCTATAGATTACAAGAGACAATTGATTTTTCTTCCAATGATGACATTATGCCCATTATATGCAAAGATTCAATTCAAGTTACATCAAAGGCAGTTTTCAATAAAGATGGGATTTATAATGACCATAAATAAATCTCATGGACTACTATTGAAGAATTTAGGAATAGATCTAAAATCCTAGCATTTACACATAGATAGTTGTATGTTGCCCTTTCATAATGCACTTCTCCAAATATGATCAAGATCCTATATCTTAAAAATAATTTAGATAAAAATACTACCATAAATGTGATTTATCTGGAAGTCCTTTTAATTTAGTTATTTTTATTTTTTTTAACAAATAAAATTTATGTTTACCAATTCCAATGAAGAAACATAAACAGTTGTATTGTGTATGTATGTATGTATGTATGTATGTATATATATGTATTTTTTTTTCTTTCTTGGTGAATATTTCTTTAAGAGTGGTTAATTTTTGACTTAGCAACCACAAATTAATCTTTTTCGTTTTTTTTTTGTGGCCAACAACAAGGGTTTCTGCTAGCAAGTATATATATATATATATATATATATCGCGAGAGATAGAGAGAGAGAGAGAGAGAGTTTTTTTTTTTTTTTTTTTTTTTTTCATATATAAACATATGCATATACACACCACATTTCTTTTAAGAAGACAAATGACTGAATTGACTAGAAAAGCAAGTGTCACCGTACAACAGGGCCAACGACCCACTAAACAACCAATTAACCGAAAAAAAATGGAATGTGAAATCCGACGTGGCAACAACCACAGAGCGAAACAGACTTGTTGTGTAACTGAGTGAGTGGGAAAGCGGCGATGACGTGGCCGAGCAAGCAACAAGGAGTGAATGGGTGTGGAGCTCCTCCCCGCGATTCTTCATCGCCGACGCGTCTTCAGTCGAAGCAACCAAAACCCCACTTGAGAGCCCAGCGCAAGTGTTGGAATTGTTCGTCGGTCCCGGCAGGATCAGGCTGGGAAGCAGCACAACCCTCGCTGGCTGTGAAGAATCTCTCCCATTCTCTCTCACGCCCCTTCGAAGTGTTGTAGTAAGCATCGCCGAATTGCTGTTGCAGGTTGAGTGCAGCTCTCGATTGCGTGCCTGGGTAAGCGCCCCTCGCATCGATGTTTGGAATGTCTGGGAAGCTTGTTTCGTTCTCTGATTCTGCTCGCCCTCACTGGGCCACGGGGTTGCTTCGCCCTGTAGCAGTTTGACTGTTCCCGTTGCGATTGATATGGTCTCGCTCGTGACGAGCCTCCCGAGGTGGCGTAGACGAAGATATTTGTAGTGGCGGAGGATTCTCCTCTCACTCTCTCTCTCTCTCTCTTTTTCTCCGGCTGGATGCCGAGAACTTTGGGAACTTTGTGAGGCAGACTCATCGGCTCCGCGTCCACCCATTCTCTTCGACATTGCGCTAGATTGCAGGAGATGGGTTGGAATTGGCGGGCCTAGTGACCACCTTCCTTTTGCATTTCCCTCATCCGCCCCAGATGTTCTGACTGTGGGTTGCGTCACAGCGTTGCTACATGGCGTTTTGATCACATAGGGGAGTCCCGAGCGTCTGCGCGAAAATTTGCGCCCCTCGACCAGGTACTGGGGTCTCTCCCTCTCTCTCTCTCTCCGTCTCTCAATTGGAATTGCTGGTGTAGGGTGACGAGGGTAGATTGTTTCGACTTCCTTGTTTATGGGTCAGTGAGGAATGAAATGGGGCATTTGTTGAGGCAACATTCGGAGAAAGTGTCGGTGTAATATTGATACGCGGACTGGCCAGGATGTTCCTGGTGCTGGATTTGAGGTCCGAGGTCGACACAAGGGTGTTTGGAAATATTTTTAGGGTTCTCGAGTAGGGCAAAAGAAGAATCATAGTAGTGAAACTTGAACATGCGCGGTTGCGTTGGGTGTGCCCTTAGTGCACATGCGATTTACTCGTTCAATTCTCTCGGGATTGTAATAACGATGGAAACGTGGAATTTATGCCGTGAGTTGTCAAGAATCAGCGAATTGTCCTGCTGAATTTGGGCTCAAGGACATTATCATCTGTCTGGGCTGCCCTTGCCATCAGCGGGTCTGAGCCATAATTGAATTGAAGCATGCTGCTCAGTGTTAAACTCAATATTATGCATCACTTGAAGCATAGTGTGCTGGTTTACTGGAAGTCGTCATAGGATTCGTTCTCTTGGTGGGTACTGTGGCCGGAGCTCTCACGCGTCAGTCCCGTTTGTTTTCTCGGTTGTTTGTCTCCTCCTTAGATGATGGCCACATTGGTGGGGGAGCTGGCACCAGCTCTCAAGCACAAAGGGACATTTTCCGTGGCGCCGACACCAAGTGAGAGGCGTTTGTGTCAAAATGGTTCGATCACATCTCGCAGCCGGGTCCACGTGCGGTCCAGCTCTTCCAATGAAAAAGTGGGATTTCGAGGCTGCGGCATGTTGGGGAAAGGATTAGGGTTTGTAGTGAATGCCACCAGGATTTCTCTGAGCTCCACCTCTAGTAATTTGACCGCAAGAGCTCGGTCATATGCAATTGGAAACCCAATGTTCAGACATTCAAGTGAATTCAAGGACTTTGTGGAAGAACTACGTTTTCAGGCCACGAGGTTGCACATCGAGGAGCAGGGAAACTCACAGGTTTTCAAATCTGCATCTTCTGCTGAAGAATACCTGAAGTTCTTAGTGGTCAGCAAGATGGTCTACGAAACGATGGAAGTGATTGTCATAAATTCCTCTCATCCTGCTTGTGAGTTAAATTTTATCATGCCTCCAACAGGTTGTGCATTTTGCTTAGCATTTCGGATCTAGCAGTAGAAGATAACGTGATCATGGAATCTCATGATCATAAGTAAAGTTCTGAATTTAGTTTTGATTTGCAAAATTGATGCGTTATGCAGATGATATTTTAAAAAAAGCCGAGTTGGTGAGAGTGAAAAGGTTGACACAAGAGCTGCATTGGTTCGCAAGCCAAGGTTATGCTATACCTGAGGCTGGACCAGCTGGAATTTCCTATGCGAATCATTTGATGAAGTTGTCCCAGACGAATGTACCTGCGTTTATTGGGCATCTTCACAATGTCTACTTTGCTCATTCGGCTGGTGATCAGTTTCTTGTACAAAAGGTGTGTGCCACATAGTGCAACCACGTCATATCTTTATTGAGTTTTGGCTGCTCACGCAGTAGACGTGATTTTTGACGACGTAAGTCGGAGTTCGTTTATTGAAAGATGGCCACTGTGTCTAACATCTCAAAGCAGGAAATAGCAGATTTGTTTGTGTAAATGTTGAACTAGCAGCAACCTCGGGTACTTCGCAACATGAGCAAGATGCTGTCTTTAACAATAGAGAACCTGTTCTTAGAGTTTGAAGTTGGAAACGCTTCTGTGTGCGGACTGTTATCGTTAAATTTGTATAAACCTAGATCAGCATTATTTACTTACTTTTACACTCTTCACTTTCATCAATGTGGAGTGTTTAGATGTGTAGACCATGGCTGCCATGCACCTTGGTTTGTGCTACATTTAAGTTGTGTATCTCTGGGGCATTGTATGCAATTTCAGTTGGTTTAGAATTTCATAATTAGTTTTGGCTTGAATTAACGAAAGTGAATGCTACAGTATAATAACCTCATTTTAGCAAATGACAGGTTTTTGCAAGGGTGGCTGAGGGACTGGCACGTGGCAACTTAGGGAATGTACAAAGAAAGGCAAAAAAGAGTTTACTACATTCGAATGGGGCTGGAAGAAAGACCGGAAGGACGCTGTTGTTTTGGGCTGCGACTGTGTGCTTGGCTCTGTGGGCAGGCGGTATGATTAAGCATCTTCTCCCACATTTCTAGCTTCTTACTGAAGATGGCATATTTTCTGTTTCTGCTGATACAAAGTGCTGAAGTGTTTTGTTCGAAGTAACCAATCAATGGCCTGACATGATGGTGAAGGTTTTTTTTTTCCAGTTCAGTAGCTTTGTGTTGCCTTCGTACTTGTGCGTATTTGTGTTATTCAGTTTCAATACAATGCGAAGCTGGCATTCTTTTTCAGTGAAGAACACTGTAGAATTGCACCATCGCAAACATCTTCATAGCTGTCTCTCTATTATGCAATCTGGACTTCGCATTGTTCAGCTTGTTTGGAATGCGGTGTCACTATCATATTGTCAGTCAGCTGATGGCACACTGGGGATTTTTGTCAGGTATTAGGCCAGCCTATGCAGGTGGAGATGGCTCAGGGGTGCTGGCGCCGCCTTCTATTGGGAACATGAAATCATCCGTGGTTGGGACGTTGAAAGCTATGTGGCCCAAGACACAACAGGTTCTGGAGGTGCTGAGGGATCAAGGGCTGTTTCTCTCTCTGTTGCTCGCCCTGTCTGCGTTTTTTTCTATGGCGGAGACTTCTATCACTACACTCTGGCCATGGAAGGTATGAAGTATTTACTTAAAATGTCTTATGTATCTTTGTAGTTTTGTTGGGTATGATAATCTATAGCTGGACAATCATCATCCAAGATGGTCGTATTTGTGATTTCTATGTCAGGTTGAGTTCCAGGGTATTTCGGATGTGTAGCTTACCGCCTCTGAATTATGTTTTCATACAAACCGCAGTTATTGGATAATTGAAGTGTATAAAAAATGCATTTACTTACAACAGCAGATATGGTAGTCCGTGTATCCATAGGATGGACTCTATTACGCTTCTGATGTATCATACAATCAGACCTATTGTTCAACTCTGGTGGACGGAATGTATTAGGTTCGTGAGCTTGCAGAGAAGGAAGGCGAAGGTGGGGTCTTCCAAGTGCTACGTCAAGATGTTACTCGCTTCTTGACCACCATTTTAATTGGCACAACGTACTGGCTTCTTCATATTGTTTTATTTTGCATTCTTGTGATTTTCTGTCTTGTCCACAATCCAGCAATACAGATTCTTGGTTGTGGAATTATGCCTGGACAAGTAGCATACATTTTTCCATAAAACGTGTATATTTATCATGTCGCACTCATCATGGTTAGTACTAAACAGAGCTGTGAAAGGTGTGAAGTTGGGTGTAGACCGGAGCTCGAAATCTAGCTCCGTTTGTATGATCAATCGTATCGGTACTTATTTGATTTTTCTTCTTTTGAACAGGGTTGTCAACATTGCAGCAACAGCATTGGTGACTGAAGCAGCAACAGCCTTATTTGGAGAAGCTGGAGTTACAGCTGCCACAGGTGTCATGACGGTGGGTGATATTTAATCATAATTGAAAAGAGCTCAGTCCTTAAGTTCCGAACTGTCATGAGTGAATGCCTTCTCATGCTCGTTTGTACTGACTTGTGCAGGTTGTTCTTCTTTTAGTGACAGAGATTGCTCCCAAGAGTATCGCTGTGCACAACGCTACAGAAGTTGCACGTATAGTGGTAATTGGTCGTCGAGTTACTGCTGTTCATGTTTAAGTTTCAATTTGATTTAGATATGTTACATGCCATTTCAATCAGTTTCATGATTTGCTCGCCACTCTCATGTTTTGAATTCTTGTCAAGCAGCTTACTTCAGTACTGAGATAAACATTCTTCGCTGCAGGTGAGACCTGTGGCGTGGCTTTCAGTAATTCTGTATCCTGTAGGTCGTGTTGTGACTACAATGTCTACGAGCCTATTGAAGCTTTTGGGTTTAAAGAGCAGTGGGTGAGTGTAATACCTCTTGGTAGATGTAAGCTCTACCTTTTTCATTATTATTACCATTTTGAGTGTAAATTGTAATTAAATCTAGGTTAGCCGTTATTTATTTGTGTGATTTTTGGTTTTCTTCTTCTACAATCAAATCTTGCAGATTTATTTGTTTTGTTTTGTTTTAGATTTACCTGGACTTGGTTACTCACGTAGACGCGTTGTCGGTGGAATTCTTTCCATGATTTCCAGTTAGTTTTTAAGCCGAGGGCAGATGCAACAGCTAATTCTGTTTATTTGATTTTACAGGGAGCCTTTCGTGAGTGAAGAGGAGCTTAAACTTATGCTGCGAGGAGCTGAACTTAGTGGAGCTATAGAAGAGGAGGAGCAGGTATAATCTCCATCATTTACATTTTTTGTTTCTGATATGAACTTTTCTGGATAATCTCATTTCTGAAAAAGTTATTGGTACATCAAAGCATGCAGCTGTCAAAGGTCGTGCTTTGAAAAGAAACTGTACCTTGTATTATAATTCAATTGGGACTACATGCTGACGTAGTCATGCAGGAAATGAATGATGAATATTTAAACGTAATGCATCTGGGTTGGAATAACTTGAATCAGCTTAGTAAGTAATTGAGTTTGGGTGTAATGATACAGGATATGATCGAGAACGTGCTCGAAATCAAAGATACATATGTCCGCGAAGTTATGACACCTTTGGTAGATGTGGTTGCCATTGATTCAGCTGCGACTTTGCTAGAATTCCGCAATCTGTGGGTCAAACATCAGTATTCAAGGTAGCAACTACTCTTTACAATGTTGATTTTCGTTAGCAGTATTACTAATGTCTCATTAAGGCTCATGATGTTTTTCCACCTCTCATTTATGCTCAAGATGCCATGACTATCCAGCAATTCTTTGTAACTCAAGGTTGTATTTGCGTGCCTGATTAGCTTCGGTTTCACTTAAAATATTTGTATGTATATGTCTCGTAATCAACTGCAGGGTCCCAGTATTTGAACGACGCATTGACAACATAGTTGGCATTGCATATGCTATGGATATGCTTGATTACGTGGAGCAGGTAATTCATCCAAGGATTGAATTGAATTGAGTCTATTCGGTTCCGGAATGGACTACCTTTGTTCCTGCATAGACTTAAATTGTGGTTTTTGTTACCTTGTCTTTGAGAGAATGGCTTGCTATATATGTTGCTCTTGAGACTTACTGTTGGCATTTCCTTTGGTGTAGGTGGAATTGTTGCAGAGGATGAATGTTGGACGAATCGCTCATAGGCCAGCTTATTTCGTTCCAGGTGAGTAGTCATTCAGGGGTCGTGTATGTATTCATGGAAATTTCATTTAACTCTGATGCAACTAGTTGGGACGTGCTAATAATGTATTTGTGCAGATCCTGAAAAACTAAATCCCAGCTGTTTGTGCAGACTCTATGTCAGTGTGGAACCTGTTGAGGGAGTTTAGGATACGTAAAGTACACATGGCCATCGTGCTCAATGAATATGGTGGCACTGTCGGAGTAAGATTTGAAAAGCACATGACAACTAATCTGATAGAATATTTATAGTCTCTGTTGTGAGCAATTTCAAGGGAGTCTATTTCAACTGTAAGAATAGGGCTTATAATTAGCCCCCTGCTTTCCTCACTTGATATTTGAATACTAATGGAATCAATTTACGTGATACGCTCACCAGGTTGTGACATTGGAAGACGTTGTTGAAGAAATTGTTGGTGAAATTTTTGATGAAAATGATTCGAAGGTTGGTGATTTCGTTTATTCAATGTTTATTCTTTGCTGTGGGAATTTCTTTTCTATTTGTTTGGATTCTCATAGAGCATTTCATGAGCTGTCAGGTTAAGAGAGCACTGGAGAGTTTTCATACAGAAACTTGTATATTTTTTTATATTGCGTTACATCACCAGGCGGTGCTTGGCATTTTGAATGCAGGAAGAGATAAGAAAGAAAACTGGCTACGTTGTTCAGAGGGCCGATGGGGTCTTTGACGTCGATGCCAACACGTCAGTTGAGGATCTGACTGAGGCTCTAGAGATCAAATTACCGCAGGCAAGCTATCAGACAAATTGATGCGAGTTTATCAGTGATTGTGGATGTTCCGGTTGTGGTTTATTCATGTTTTGACACGTATAATATACAAATTTGTTGCAATCTGACAAAATAATCGCTGGCAGGGTTCGAATCACTATGAGACTGTGTCAGGTTTTGTGTGTGAAGCGTTTGGCTATATTCCTCGTACTGGTGAAAGTACCAAAATCACACTTCGAAAAGCAGATGCTGAAGATAGTGACAGGCGTGATGGAGAGAACCAGGGTGAGAATCAGGATGATCGGGATCGCAGGGAGAAGGAGAAAGAGAAGTTCCAAAAGTATCGATTAGAGGTACTATTGATTCTCGGGGTGATTACTACTGTATTGGAATCTTGTTTTTAGGTTACAAATATGTTGATCTTAAACTAATCTGATTCTTGATGCTACACAGATTCTTGCTGGTAATGCCCGTAAGGTTGGATCGGTGCGGTTTGAGAGATTAGAGGGCACCACTCTGAGTCGGGAGGAGTCCGAGAGGAGCTTCCCTCGTACTTTACATGCGGATAGGTATGTGAATGTTAAATTGAACCCGGGACGTTTCATATGAAAACCTTGGGTCACGAGGTATTAGTGGGAGCATTTGTGCATCATATTCTAGACTATTCACAGTAGTTGGATTGCCTTGGTCCTATTGCTCTTACATTCGCCGAGTCTTGGTATGCAGAATCTTGCTGTGTGGTCGTTACTTTTTAACAGAGTTTTGTTGGACAGGCCTGCTGTTGAAGACGTTCGCTGGCAAGATCCTGAGGAAAACATTTCAGACGACGACGAGGGATGTATACCTGATGAGGACAATACAGACGGACCTAAATTGTATCTTCCAGGGAGTGTACGTTGCAGTGATGAGCTGGACAGCTTTTTGACATCTGACGGGTTACCCACAGTAGGTACTTACGACTGGGAAATGGACACAGTTGAGAAGATCCCAAAAGAGGTTGAAACAGATAGTGAAGCGGATGAAAGCACGGCGACTATTGTTGCCAGCTTGAGCGACAAGTGGGAAGAAGAAGAAGCACAAGTTGAGAGGCGTCGAAACAGGAGGCGGAAACAATCAGCTGAGGCTGCAATTGAACTTGACAGACAACAAAGGTCTAACCAACACAAGTGATTAACACTTGTAATGAAACTTAGGCGGGATTGAAAGGATCAATGAGCTTCGGACATAAACGAAGATTTTTGGAAAGGTAAAAAATCACTGTCTCAACCAACAATTATTAGGATTGCTATTATATGCAAGGATTTTATACCCTCCTAGTCCTATCTGGTCTGAGTTGCTTTGCATCTGTAGAAAGATATGTTTGTAAATTGTGGGAGCTCTGTGCTGAGACTGCTATGTCTTCACAATCATCTGTTTAAGTCATGAAGCGGTGCTCAGTAATCACTGCACTTGCTCTCCCCTGTTAGACGGGGACTTATGTGGTATTTCTTTATTTTCTTATTTCTTTTCTGTGATTACATTTTCTTTTTTCTTTTTCTGACCTGTATTTTTAACATACTAGAATTGTTTTTCTTCGAGACTAAAATATTACAGCTTTGCAGTCTGCTTGGAGTAATTTAAACAGTAATTATTTTTCTGAACAATGCTACTGGCTGTAATGACTCCACTGCGTTCTTCCGGTTTATGAGGACTGTAGCTGTTCATTCTAGTGTATTTGTATTGCCAATTATCTTAGTTATAAAGGTCATCCAGGAATAGGGTTTATGAGAAATCAGTTATGGATTATGAATGAGAACATGCATTTTGCAACTAATATTTTCCTTGAAAGCTTCGAAGTGTGTCCTGTTGTACGGAGTATATTAATACAACAGCTGTGTTTTAACAAGAAAATTTGGCTTTCTAGTTTAGACACGATCTGCTATGTTAATGAGGAGTCTTTCATGCTTGTATGGCTACATGTAAGTAAATCTGTATTGAATGACAAAATTATTGATAGTGATGGATCCACTGAAAAGCAAGGTGGCATTTATCTTCTGGTGGAACAGCGCCTCACACTCTTTCACAATGTGCAATTTCAGAGAGTATTCAACCTTCATCGCCAATCAAATCCCCAATCAGAAGCCGAGGACGCATGCTTTGTTTAGTCGTATATATATCTTTTTGTTCTTCTGGACAAAGGGTATATATCCCTATGTGTTTGGTACATGCACATTTCTGTACTAATTGTGTTTTAAGCCCTTTAGATACTAGCTCATCATTTTATATTAAGATGCTATTTAAGATCTGTGAATGTGGGGGAGAATGGCAACATTGTCAAGGAAGTAAAAATGTGCACACCAAGCAGAGAACACGTCTGTATTGTGCAGTATAGGGATAGTCTACTTTACTAGTGGGTGGGGCACAAGGAAGAACCCTGGTGACTATAGGCTTGAATCCGTGAACACATCCTTGGAAATAGAAGTCCCACCACCATTGTCCATTGATGGATTTCTATGACATTTGTACATTTATTCAGGTACAGATTGAATGATACTCTGTGCTTTAATCATTCAGTCTGTGTATTGGGTACTTGTGTATACTGAAAATGGTTGTATACCATTGCAGTGTCCTGATAAATATATGGTTATTTGTTAAGATAGATAGACCACGAAGAACATTTTATGTTGGGAACCACATCTAGTCTTTGAATACAAACACTTTATTAAAGTAAGATGTACATTTTAAAAATAAATATTAACTACTTTTATGCACATGCAATGATCTCTTGTTGATAAATTACTATATTTTAATGAATATTGTATTTTCATGATAACTAGTCGTCATTTTTTTAATTAAGGTTTTAGAAACAAATTACAGAGTTTCTTAGAGAAGATTTGAAATTCAAAGAAATAAACATATTTTAATTAGTACACCAAAAAATAATAATTTATTTCAATAAAAAATATTAAATAACCCAGTAAAAATAAAATTTGTTTTCAAACCACACAGAATATGCACAAAGGTTTTTGTACAGATTTTATGGCTTATGTACAATCTTTAGTCAAAGTGTAATAAAAAGTATTAGATAGAAATGGTGTTGGTATTACTAATTGTTTTCTATTATTAAAAATTATAAACAACATGAAGATATAACGAAAAAAACCATTCCAGGTAGACAAATAATTACTTGTTTTAACAGGTTAATTTTATTGATCTAAAAACATTAACTAGAATATGAAATTTTTGTGTGCTTATAAAACACATAAGTTTGATTATCATATTTTTTACAATAAATTAAAATTATATATATATATATATATATATATATATATATTCTTTATAATAAATCAGATTTTTTTTCCAAACTTAGTTCTATTTTGTTGTAAATTTGTTCCATTTTAATATCACAGAGTCATATTTTTCCTTGTGTAGATTGCAAAGAATATATATCTTGAAGCAGAATATTTTTATTAAAATTAAAAAATCTATTTTTATATCTAAAATAAAATATTAAACAAGTGATACCAAGTTTTTATTTTATTTAGTATATTAATGATTACCTTCAACATTGCTTCAATAATTAGAAACACTTTTCCTTTTCAACTAAAAATTGCAAGTTTGATAACAAAATAATGATACTAAATATTATGATTAAAAATGAAATACATAACCAACACCACGTTTTTTGAATAAAAAATAAATAGGTAATCTATTCCATACTATCTCACATTATTTTATTTTATTTTTATTTTTCCTTGTTTGAATCTGCCAATCAAGAAAGAAAGTGATACACTTAGTTTGACTTCAGTGCAGACGTATCCATACCTTAAAAAACACTGCATACTCACCCTACACACACACACACACACATATATATATATATATATATTTATTAATTTTTTATTGTACGATATTTTTTAGCAAGTCATTAGTCACAGCCACCCACTACACACACAGGATTCAATATCTCAAGGTGGCATATATATATATATATATATATATATACATATATATTCCAATCAATTCCCAACTCAATCAATTCTCCTACTAAACATTCAGAAATCAATCAAGAAAAACTAGAATCAACTTCATAGAAGCTATTTCAAAGAACCTCAGTGAAAACACCAAATCTTCGACCCATTAAATTCTATACATATTCCCACAGGGAAAATTTAAATATAAGAATAAAAACATAAACAGGAAAAGGCTCTATTCAGGAATCCAGGTTATCAACGAGGTAGCCAAGTTTAGCACATCAGTTATCCTGTTAGGCTAAATTTGGCTCCTTCAGTAATCCGCGCAGCTAAATTTGGCGACCACCCAGTAATTCCAGTTATCCCATAACGAACGCGGCTGCGCAAGAATGACCAGACAGAAGCGGTGCCGGATTTATCTCCTTTCCTGGTCATTCGGTAGCTTTGACCCGCTGCGACTGTTTGCGGCTGATTGTGGCCCCCTTTTGGGTCCGCTTTGCTTTGCTTTGCTGGTAGATAATTGATGAGCCCCCGTCGACAAACAATTTCACCAACTCCCTCCCTCTCATCCTCGTCGTCGTCGTCGTGATTTCTTCGGTAGTGGGGATATGGAGATCAATGGTGCTGGGGCCCAACTGTTGCTGTTGTTGCTGCAAGGAAAGTTTCCCATTCCATTCCAGCTGGGTCTTCGACTGTAGGGTGACTGCTGTGGCTGGTGGAGGGCTGTTCCGGGAAAGCCCCCCCCCCCCCCCCCCCCTCCCTCCTCCTGCTTCGTTTCGTTTCGTTTCGTTTCGTTTTCTTCCCTTTGACTGGACTACGTGGGGGGGGGGGGGGGGGGGGGGATCACGACCGGGAAGAATATATGGATGCGATCTGCTTCATAAGTAGGGAGGTTGTTCGCTGGGGCCTCATTCGCAGTTTAGCAAAGCTCATAGGAGTAGCTTGCAGTGTTGGGTTTTTTTTATTTCATTGGCTCGTCTCGAGAGTTGGTTTTTCTTTCTTTGGGGTACAATAATTGAATTGGGCCATTGTTGCGGGTTGTTTGCTTCGTCTGGGTGGCACGGGTTATGTTATCCCCCGTTTTGTTTTTCGGCTGCTAAGGGGAGGAGCTTGTGGAGAAGAACTGGGTTGGCACTGTTCTTGCTTTGTGGGTTGGGAAGTTTTCTCAAGTTGAAGGATACTTAGCATCGCCTTGTTGGTGGAAGAATAAGCGGTGGGATATTTACCTCTTCTCTTATCAACGCTGATTCCGCACTCGAAAACTCTGAATCCTTTCTGTGAGCAGGACAGCGAACGGGTTGGGTTATGTTTTGTTTGAAGTGTCCAGAACAAGGTTTCAAGAGTTGGTTACTAGATTCTTAACGCAGGTGTAGCGAAAGGGTCAGATCGGGGAGAGTCTAATCGGGGAGAGTTACATTTGAAAGATGGGTAACTATATGTGCGTCAGCGGCATAAAACAACAAGTGCAAGACGAGTGGGACGAGCCCCCGAGGAAGGTTATCCGACCCGATGGAACAATCGAGGTATTCAGGAGAGTAGTGACAGCTGGGATGCTAATGAAGCAGTATCCTGGTCACTCGGTGTGTCATTCAAGTGCCATGATATCTGCTCTCACTACAAAATCGGTCTTACCCGAAGATAAGGAGCTCGAAAGCGGGCGATTATACTACGTCCTTCCCTCTCACAAGTTTCAAGACAAGGAACCATCTTCGCCAGCCGGGGGTAGGGCTATGACCCAACGGCGTGGAACGCTCACAGTTGAGATCAAATCGTTACCCGGATTCGCACAAGTAACAGTCAAAGGCCGAGCTGAACTTATGGACGACGATTCTGATAGTCCGATCATCAGCTACTCCACACCCGACCTTCGAAGCATGTATTTGTCCCAAAGGTCGCAACCGAGCCTCACACGGTCGAATTCCTGGAAACCAAGGCTGGAGACTATCACCGAAGTTGGTAGCGCTTCACGTCGACATATTCGGAATTTCATGCGGGGCCGCGATGTGCTTAAGAGCTAAGCGCACAATTCCTCATGGAGAATACAACTCCATTTGCGTTATCGTCTGAGTTGAGCGCAGGTGTTCCTACGCATTCAACAACCATATGCACTTCGAATCGGAGCATGACAAGAATTTCGGCGACGACATTGAACCCACACCAGACCTAACCGTGGTCGTATTCGCTGGTATACGAAACATTAAACCGATGGTTTAGGATGAGCCTTCTTGAAATGAATTCTTTTTAATAATTACTGTCCCTTCATGGGGATATACGCACACCGCAGGAAGGGTTCGGTGAGTGTTTAAGATTTCGAGCACGTTTGTGAAGCTGAGACTCTTCGACAAATCGCAGCACACCACAAAACCCGGCGAGTTGACATGGATGTTCCACGTGAGCTATGTCTACTGTTTGCTGGATGAATCCAGTTCGGTCATGGCCATCACCGCCGTGCGGACGACGATCTGGTTTCCCCACCGAGAGACGAGATCATAAAGAAACAAAAACAGACAAACAAACAAATAACTAAACAATCTTTTGTAGGTGGGTGTTTGTGCCATGAGATCGAAATCTGAAGAAGCTCCGACGTGAACAATCATGAGTGTTAGCACCCACTTTGTCCCTCACACTTCCTCTTCCCTTGTACCCATCGTCTACCTGAAACGTTGCAACAGCAAACGCTCATGTTAGGAGGTTGGAGGTCCAGCTTGTGAACCACGTCTCCAACACTTCTTCCACCTTCGACATGTAAGCTGAAGAGCAAGCAACAAACGCTGGTTTCGCCCACTTCAAGAGTCCTGCTGTGCATCAACGCTAACGACGTCGTGACCTTGGTACCAGCCCAGTTCCTAATCACGAGAGTTGCATTTGTGGGTGGAAGCGGGAGCTGGCAGGATCAAGTGAGTAGATGTCAGAACACTGCTGACACTGGTGCCATGAATGATTGAGTGTCGCCCAGTGTATCGTGATGGCATGAAATCAAACTGGGCGAATCAGCAACAGCAACAGCAACTCTACACACTACACATAAGCACAAGCACTGTGGAGTGGTCCCGACAAGACAAATCTGCACACCCACACACACACACACAGAGACACACAGACAGAGAGAGAGAGTCAAGTGCGTGTTACGCTTGCTTCGTGCACCAGCATCATCGACAGTAGTAGCAGTAGCAGTAGTGCTGAGAGTCTCAAAACAATGCATCCAGATTGGATGTGCGCCATGCTGGCTTTGCGAAGCCCCCTTTGGAGTATTAAGGGTCAACCAGAAGGAATAATATGTCATATATTTGCAGTGTGAGTAAAGAGAATAGGACTTCATCGAGGATTTTGTTTTCCACTTCTGTATGTATCTATAAATAATTTTGTATATATATATATATATATACATATACATATATTGTAAATAACCACAAAATTTTTTGTTGTTTTTGGTTAATAACATTTGAGTTTTACATTTTGGGCTGATGGCTTAACAGATTTTTAGTTACATTTCTACGAAGTTTTATTTGATTCAACCATTATTCAAATGCAATGCATTCTAATTCATTGGCTGTATAATAACATTGCATGGTCCCGTCAAGGGTTTAAAAGTGCAATAAAATAATGTTTATTTATTTATTTATTTATTATTGTCATATTATCTTCATTCCAACCTTGAGTTTATCATTTTAATATACACAAATTCTAATGCCTAATTAACACTTTTTAAGATATTTATTCATTATCAAACTTGTTTAATGGAATAACAACACATTGATGCTACTTCTATCACATTACAGAAAAAATTCCATCTTGAATACATTTTATCAAGAATAAAATTAATTATTTAAATTTAAATTTATTTTTATTTTTTATAAAAGGAATATTAAAAAAATAGTCAAAATCTATTCATGGATTTTTCCTTAATATAGGATTAAAAAAAATCAATTTCTTCAATTATGATGTAATTTGCTTTGTAGAAAATTATAACTATCCAAATATGTATGCATATATAATTTCAAGTTCAAAATATGAATGAATCTTACAAACATATTGGATGTAGCTACCTTATAGTTTAGATATATTTAGTTTTTATATACAAAATATTATTTTGTATTAAATAAAGTATAATAAATTATATATATATATATATATATATATATATATATATATATGATTATTAATTTATTAGCTTTTAAATTTAATAATAAATTTATACCTTCACAAAAGTACAATAATATATTGCTAAATAGATTTTATTATCATTCTAATTATTAGTTTTTTATTTTAATATTAATTTATTCATAATTAATAAAATATATATTTTTAATTCGGTTTTTTTTAACATTATATATATATATATATATTTATAAATTTGAATCAAACACAAAACTTTAAAAGTTTTTTAAGCTTAAACATATCTTTTATAAGCAAAATACATAGCATTAAAATTAGTATTAATAGAATTTAAGATACCTATTATAAATTAAAATTATTTCATGCTTTTTAAATTTAAATAATTAAGATATTGATGTTATATTCTAATTTTTTCTTAATTTAATTTAAACTTAACATTTGCAACAAATCCCACTTCATTCACTATATTGCAAGTAATGATATGTTTTTTGCTATCTTGTAAATTTTTGGCTACCATATCTTTTTATGAGGCATTTAAAAAATATTGATTTATTTTTAAAGGAACTATAAAATCATGTATCAAAAGTCTATATATCAAAAAGAATTTTGACTTTACTTTAAACCGTTTGTAAAGAACCTTAAATTTAATTTTCTTTATTTCACTTTTTATATAAAAATTGAATACATAACAATGCCTTTATCCATATTATTGTTATCTATTACACTTGTTGTTGGAATAGTCTCATAAGAATTAAAAGAATACTTATAATATATCTTTTATATCTAAATCTATAATTTACTTACATATGACATTTATATATATTTCTATACTTGTTAATAGAACATAATCATGTATTTTTGACTTGACAATAAACATTGGTAGTATTTTCTCTTAAGTCTTAATGTCTTCAAGTAATTTTTGATAATAAGACTTGGTTTTTTACAAATAAATATGTTCTTAAATCATAATAATGATTAGAGTAGTTGTATTTCTTAGTAGAATGTAGGATCATATTCTCTCTTTAATTTTATATTTAATTATATATTTGATTTATTTTAATACTTGGTTAATTATTCGTCCAATCTTACTGTAATATTATCAATACTAAAGTCTTTTATGTTGGTTGACTTTAAATTAGTGATTAAAATATTGTAATACTCCATAAAAATCATTAACAAGATTATGACCACATCAACATTTTCTTAGAAGTTAGTTTATGAAGGCCTTCATTTTGTTGATATATACCATTAAGTCTTCACCTTTGAGCATGAAGAATTTTTATTTTGTAAAAATGATATTGAAAAATTTCTTATGTTTAAGATGTTTTAAAGAAGCTTCTATACTTTTATTGATTTGAATGCTTTTATTTTTTGTTGGCATTCAACCATTAGCAAACTAAATTCGTAATAACTTTTGTGTAGTAATTAGGTTAATATTTACCACTTATCTGCACCTAATTTAATACATAATAAGTTTACCTTGTATATATAAAGATTGCTTATTTTTAGAATCAAAACAAAAAAGAAACAATTGACATAGAGATTTGCTAATGCCATCTTGTTCACAAAAATCAAATTTTTCGGCCAACCAAGTTAGAAAAAAACTATACACAATCATACTATTTTTATCTTTTTCAAAAGAATTAAAACTTACATTCAAACAAAGTTCAAAAAATGGATTTAAGAATGATCTCAATGACCACAAGGAACTTAATACTAAGACAGTTTAGTCAACCTTTGAAAGCAGTTCCAAAAGAATCAGCTTACCAAATGATACCCACCACCACACACACACACACACCGTCCTCACAATCTCAAGGAAATAAATCATTTCCACTGCATACGAGCAGCCAACCAACCATGATGAACGATCACATGCAAATATTATAAAATCTTAGCACCTTTTACGACATCCGCAAATGGGATTCTTCTCTCCGTTTTCATACCAACTTGGTCCACTAGGAAAAACATCAAAGCTTCAATCACCCTACACACGAAGATGGGCCTACTTATTTTTTGTTTTTTGTTTTTGTTTTTCTATTGATTTCTTCCATCACCCGTTGCTCCCTCTTGAGAAAATCACATGGTGACGTAGCTTGTGAGAATGTTCCCATGCTCCCTGCGCTGCCGCGGCGTCACCACTGGCACCGCTTCCCAAGCTCCAGGTTTTGGAACTGGGTTGCGGCTGATGTTGCATTGGTGGGCGATGATGATGCGCCATCGCTCCTCCTCCTCCTCATGATCTGATCCACTCGGATGCACTAGACTGACTGACTGGTCTCTAGCAACAATAGAGGAGGCATCATCCTGGCAGCAGCAGAGACAGAGATTCTGGATACTTTAGAAGCGAGAGAGTGCGTTAATGGGTCAGGCAGGGCAGGGAAGTAGGGCAGGGCAGGGATACACTGGAGTGCACTGATACTCCACATTGTGATTGGATTGCTGTTCTCGTTTCCATACGACACCGTGCCTGTGTACCACTTCAACTCTCCGCTGCTGCTGCTTTACTTTTGTTTTATTTATTTTGTGTTTCCTCATTAATCTTCGGGGTATTGACCTTCCACGGAAGAAATCAGCGCTCAGGAAGCGGACACCTGATTCATGGACACCCACCCTCCTGACTGCAGGATACCTGGGGACTGACTATCTTAGGGAAGCGGAGCTCATTCTCTTCACAAGTGGCGGCCTCGTAGCCACAGTGGGCTTCGAAGTGTGGTGGTGGTGACTGTGGGGAGCCCCAGAGAGGCGTTGAACCGAGATACTCTGCCTGATGAAGCAACCTTTTCAGCAACTGCGACAGGTTTGCTGAATGTTTTTATTTTTTTATTTTTTTATTACTGCGCAGCTGGCATACTTCATTTTTTCTGATTTCTATGGCCAGATATTGCCCTTGGTGATGTCAAGGACTGAAACACCGGCACTGAAGTTTCAACTCGAGCCTTTCAAATCAGTCGTGACCCGGAGCTCCGTCGTCGATGTAGTCAAAGGGGGCTTTTGGTAGGCTCCGAGAGGGCACTGCTGCTCCGTGTGACCGCATCATTCCCTCTTTGACACTGGTTGCTTTTGTTGCATACTTTTCAGCTAGATTATGGAACATGGGGCTCTGACCAGTCAATGCCGGAGATCAATTGCCAACACATGAGCCTGTTGGTGGGGCCCTTCCAGTCAAAAGTGAGTGACGACGGCTCCTGGCCTTCCTTTGAGGCAGTTTCCTTTCACTGTTCCTCTGCAGAGAGACAGATGAAATTCCCATGCAAATGCCTAACCCTACGGGTTTCGTTTGTTGTGATTGCTTTAATATGAGCTTTGGAAGCCTCTAGGTCTTCATGTTGATAACCCAAGATAATAGTGGTTGAAGGCTCAAAAAAGCAAGGCACACTTCTCTCCTGTGGTAAAACATGTTGCAGCCTTTCAGCTGTAATTTATGGCTTTAAAAATGTTTTAAAAAACTTATTATTGTATGTATTTTAATTGAATCACTTAAAAAGAGAACCAAGTATCATTTTAAAACTAAAGTTTTGTTTTTCTTTTCTTTCCTTTTCTGAAGTGTCGATGACTGCAAGATTTGTTCTGTATGCTGCACAATGAATGAAAAAACAGTATCATTGACAGTATTATATCTTGACAATTAAATGTTAAAGAAATGGTTACTTTGTCCTCATAATTTGAGATTTAAAGTAAGAGGAATATTCATTGTTCCATGCATTTTATTGTACTACTTTACACAGGGGGGGTATCGTACAAATTCATAATGCTCCACTATACTAGCTTACCCATTAAAAAAATATAAAAATAACATATTATTGATAGCTCGGTTTTTGGCAAACAATATACTCGTTTTAGGAAACAAGTATATTGTTTTGGTAGATTATACTGGGAACTTTCATGTTATTTATTCTTTTTACAAAAAAACACTGAAGTGCATATGTCTACAAAAATAGACCTTTGGATATGTATATATTTATCAAAACTGAAAAAAATGGAGCGTACAATTTAAACATGAAAGATAAAAAAAATAATACTTCATATGCTTATTGTATAAAAGTCTTCCTACCACCTAATCTCTCTGATGCTTTGTATGATCATGTATGTAATTCTTTTTGCTGAATATCGCTACATATAGATCGGCAGCTTCTAAATTCAATCATGTGTAGACAAAACTTCATTTATAGAATGCAGTTTTTAGCATGCAGTGTTTCAGGATTACTTTATCCTTTGGAAGATTTTGCCCTTTGATACACAGTAGATCATTGCAACCAGCTATTGTTCATATATTTTTTAGCAGCCACAAAATGAATATATGAATATTGTTTAACAGGTGCCAAAGAAAATCCTCATGCATACAACTGTAAGTCTTGAAGATTCCAAAACTATACAACTCTGACACGTATTTGGAATGGATTTAAAAAAAATAGAAAAGAAAAGAAAAGAAAAGAAAAGATGTGCTTCCATGAAAATTGTAATCCACTGATACCATTCTAGTCTCTTATGAATTGCCTTCATAAGAGACTCCTTGAAACTTTTGTGATCTTTGAGTCAGCCAAATCTTCTGGACTTCAACACTTTTACACAAGCAACATCTATCACTAGTAGAAGACCTTCCTGAACCATCCATCAGGACGCCAACAATTGTAATCCACTGATACCATTCTAGAGCTGTACTTCCATGAAAATGAATACCTAACGTAATGTTGCACTCACCCTGCAGTAAAAGACTTCATCGCTTGTCCTTAATGTGCTGATAAATTTCATTATCAGACTGGCCGAACCGCCTAACATATTTGACCCAGTCAACAATTGGTCGTGGACTAGTTAACAAGATTATCGTAAACGAACATGGATCACTCCGCCTGACTGCTGGACTACTTCACAATTCCAGTCTAACTGAGAACTCCACAATGGGTGCTGTGCATGTACGCTACATGTGTCCAACTGACAATCCCAAGCAGTCCTTAACATAACTAGAAGTTAATCACATCCTGTGTGAACATCAAATGAACTGCACAAATCTCAATAATTCGAAAACCTGCAACACCAAATTGATGACATGCAGAAACTTCAGCGGAGTGTACGTCTCAAGAAAAGTAAGCTTGGAGTCAAGCAGGGTACTTAGGTGCTCTGGACTTAGGCAATGAAACTTGATGAGCAAGGGATCAAAGAGTATTTCTGACAACAAACCCCAGCAGAGGGTGTCTCGAGGTCTAGTTTGTCATCACATATCCACAAATGGGGTTCACGTTGCTAGCTGGACGATTGAGTTTGAGTTAGCAACTGAACATGAGGAGACGATGACCTAGACGATATGACGTAGGAGGACTTTCTGAAGAGTTAAGATGCTGCCCTAAGTGTTCAGTGCAAACGTCACATGTGTTGTATGGTCTTGCATTGGTACCAAGGATCTCGAATGAAGATGCTTTCTCAACTGAGCTGTTCTACATTGTAAACGAAAAAACCTGAATTGATTTCACGGACCAGTCGCTGAAAACTCAGAAGGTATTCCATTGTCTCGCCGGCGTCTGCTAAGGTTCTCCAAATGCCTGAACCTCGTGAGACGACGGAAGGTTTAAAAGGGGCTTCACAAGGCTCGTCCCTGACTTTGCACTGTTATTAGAAGCATTCTCAGCACCTTCTTCTGTTGAAAGCCGGTTATACTCCATGTATGCAAACCGATCCCATTAGGTCGATAATGAGTCCTCCCCCTCCTGTCCAGAAGATCTATAATTGAAAGACAGTTGATATATCATCGAAAGCATATAGAATGAGTAAAATCTACAGATTTAATGCAACCTGCACGCTGTTCTTCTGACAAGTCCTAACCCCAAGGAAGAAACTGTAATATCCTATCGGTGATGAGGAAGACTACATAATGATGGGCTTGGTATTCAAAGCTCTACCACTGGCAAAACAATATTTTGTGGATTATGGGAATGTTGAAATAATCGATCCACATATAATTCAAAAAATATTTGAGATCCTGAATTGAGATATGAACTGTTGTGATACATGATGAACAAGGAAGAGGTCACGAGTCTCAATTGCTACAAATTGAGCCAAGTTCAAGAGAACATTGAAAAAGCTGCCAGATAATTTGCACCGCTTTAGATCAAGAGATGTAAACTCTCTCTCTCTCTCTCTCTCTCTCTCTCTCCATCGGCATCCAGTGGAAAGGGACAATGTCAGCAGTATTCCCATGCCAATTGTCATTTAAGCTGGTGAAGAAGGCAAGACAGATCATGCAAAAAAATCACAAGCTTTTGTATTCTGCAGATCAATAAAAAGCTTACCGAAAGCTCTATTATGTCTGTCATTTTACAGACGACATTCTTAAAAAGCGTAGGCTCGTGAGCATTACATTCCACTCGATGCAATTGCTCCCTGTAAAAATTAAAAAAAAAAAAAAAAAAAAAAAAAAAACTGCATATCATTTGGTATTATCACATTATCACAATCCAAGTCCACATACTTGAACCTGAAATGATTAGCACAGATATCCATTAGATTTTTTGTTCAAGTTGATCTTTCTCCTCACTTCTAGTAATTTAGGACTAACTCTAACGCCTCGTTCTAGTTGCCAAATCCGCAAATAGAAAAAAAAAGAGCCACATGGAGCCATGTAAAGATGAACACCGGTATTCTAAGCTGGGTTCTGAAGATTTGTTTTCTTTTAAAAAAAACAAACCACAAACAATCTTCATAATCCATCATTCCCTCTACTTCGCTGAAAAACTTCCTTGGAGCCTGCCAATCACCACTTATCTTAATTTACACCTGGAATGGAACCACAATGGTCATTTACCAACAAAAGCGCTCAAAGCATTACACCAATTCAAAGTCTTTACAGCATTTTAGGCACAGTGAGTACGTCTAGATCGAATGCTAATTTGGGAAGTTCAACGGACCAGGGGATCACAAGATACGTTCAACTATTCGGTAAGTGAAACCATACTATCCACATCAAAGGAGACCATCCTCGTAAACAGAAAAGCCATGATCCGAATCTGGCCACGAGAACTTGCAATATTTGTCGTAAAGATGTTCATATGAGAAGTACCTGCACACGGCGTTCTCATGTTGTTCAGTCTAAACGATGATGATTGAAGCCCAAATTAGCATCATGCTGCACTCCACAAGTGCGACTGAATCAAAAGGACACCAGGTACTATCATGGGCCTGGAGTTTTTACAATGTAGAAAATTGTCAATCAGAGGTAACACTTTCCGGAACACTCGTTGTATATCCTCTTCTTCATCTACTTGCTGAAGAGCAGCAATTAAGTTACTCCTTTTTGGCTCTCTAAGTTAACGCCACGCATTTCAGCCTTGTCAACATGGTAAAATGTTCTGGACATCACAGTTTTCGGCATCCATTTCATACTCTTCGCAAGAATCTGGACACGTTTCAAGAGCCATAAGTACGAAATTGTCTCCATTACAATGTTCACAACTCTTTCTGCATCGAAGGACCTTCGATGTGTATATTTTCTCGAGTTCATTGCAAGTCCAGATTAGTGTACAGGATCCGAAAGGTTTACCATATCTGTCTTGATACTATGGGGTATCACAGAGGAAGTCCAAACTGCGACGCATCAGTAGTTGTTTGTTCAGTAAGACTCTAGGCCCATGTTACATCTATCTCATGTAACATCTCCAAAGTAACAAAACAATCATATAATCACATAACCAAATAACTAAAATGGATCCATGATCTTTAAGATTATATTCACAAAGCTAATATCTAATACATTCACAATAGTTGAACATTATCCAAAAATTATTGCAACATGATATTATACAATACAAAATCAAATCAAAACTTTCACCAATGTTATTCTATACAATCATAATCCATCAAACTTGGTTTTCTCTACATGCAAGTTTTATAATAATAATATTTTTTTAGTGTTGTCAAATCTATCACAATCCTAATTATAAAAAAAAAACTAAACATTATAATAAGTACAAAATTAACATCTGAAATATGCAATCACATTAATAAAAAATTAAAAATATTAATAATTTAATATAAAAAGAGTTGTAGTATCTTATATTTTGGATGAAATATTCTTATATTTTCTTAAAATAAAAAATCAATCATGATATTACAAAGCCCAATAAATGAATTAAATAAATTAAAATAAAAAATTGAATATCTATTATAATTACAATGTGTATATATATTTATTAGCAAAAATATATTCTATTGCAACATGCCATATATAAAAATCAAATATTTATCTCCTTCAAAAATCCATAGAGTATCAATACAACAAACTATTTTTTTCCATAAAAAATCTTTAAAAAAAATATAATTTTATCATATATTATATAAAATGTCCCAATTTCTTGTTGTAATTTTTTTTAACATCTTTATAATTCTACAACCTCACAAACATTTGCAACATATCAAAACTCTTCACACATTTAGTATATATGTCTTCTAAAATTAGATTAATTTTAAGTCCCTACATATCTAATATCCCACCTCTCTTACTATGCTAGGAGGCAATCCACACGAAAATTGATAGATCTTTCACACAAAGCTACATTACAAAGTTTATGTCTAATAATTCTCATGTATTCAATTCAATTTCTTAATGCATGCTACAAAATTGCATGCAAATCAAGTGTATTTACATCCCAAACTTATCCAAACTTCTAATCACTATTCAAATTTTATATGTGCATACATTTAACATCATTTTCAAATAGATTAAACAATCTAACATCTTTGACTGGAATTATATATTTTGATACATAGAATTGATGTTATTATCAAATAGAATAAAAACCTTACTTTTTTTACAACACTTAGCCTCTTTAAGTATTTAAGTTTTAGATTAATATCAAATGTATTTAGAAAATTTAAATATTTAACTAAACTTAATTTATTTAAAGAAGAATTTTTTATGTGTATTCATAATATAACACAAAATCTTACATCTTTAACTATGCTTTAAATATCTTGGTGTTTAAACTTGACATCATCGCCAAATAAACTACACAAACTTACATCTTTGACTATACTTGATACATCATGGTGTTCAAAGTTGACATCATTACCAAATAAACTGAACAATCTTATAAATTTGATTACTCTTAATATACCTTAGTATTCCAATCAAATATTATTGCTAAATAAATTAATTTACTATATCATGACCAAATGATATGACCAAATGAACCATGACCAAATTATTTTATTATAATTTATATATTAAAGTATTTAAGCTTTATAATAATTATAAAATTAATAATATATTATTTATAAAAATTTATTAATTAATGTTACTTTGTAATTTTTCTTGAAAGATGAATTTTACCTTCATATTACAAAATAAAGATTTTGATGCAATAGTGTATTTAATTGAAAGTTAGGCATTAATTCAAATAGTTTGAAAGTTAACTTTAAAGCCTATATAGAGTAAGTATAGTATTTTTTTCTTAATTTGATTTTAATTGGTGATTTCTAAGCTAAAAAGATACTTATATATGGTTGTTTAGTTGAAAAAAAATCTCTTTAGATTATAAAAAAATTATCATTCTAGTCAATGGTGTAAATTAAATTTTAAATTATTTAAAATTTGTAAGGTTAAAAAGATCAATTGTACCAACATAATAAACATTATTGATCAATAATATATATTTTTATTTTATTATTATTATTTTAAATTTCTTTTTAGTGAAGCCTTTTACTATATTATAGCAAAGAAAAACTTTTAGAATAGTAGCATTGAATCCAAATTAGCAACTTATCATAACAATGCATATTGTTTTATTGTCCATGATTTAGTCATGGTTATTAGCTTAATAATAGATATTTTGGGCATCAATTTATCAAGGGCAACCAAAGAAGATTTATTAATAGGATGTAATATTCTTATTTTTAGCCATCATAAGAATGACTTTGTATAGAATTCCATAAATATAAATGATACAATGACAAATAAGACTAAGAGGGTGAATGAAGAGTGTTTATTATTTTGATATTAAATGTTGCACATATTAGAGGAAAAAATCCAAAGTAGTATTAAAAAAAAAAAAAAAAAAAAAAAAAAAAATCTACAATAAAATTATCACCAAAGCTACTATTATATATAACTCTAGAAATTTTTGTGTTGTTGATATGAATAGTAATGAAAGAAAGGTGGCTACCTATAACAACAACAATAATTATCAAAATTGAAGTATTAACTAATGGGCGTTTGAAATCAAGATAGTTTATTTTAAAAAATAGCTACTATAGGTATGTAATAGATGAATTCACATATGATAAGGATGATTGGCATTACTTATATGCTATTAAGGATGTACTAAAATAAGCTTTTAAGCTATAATTTTGATTTTGGTTTTAATTTGACATCCAATTATAGTTTTAGATGTCAATTATTATTAATATTATAAATCAAACACCTATATGGTGGTGATTTTTTCTATGAATTTATTACAAAACTCTCATTTTATAGTTTGGTTGTATATAGAAGACTTTGACGAGAGAGCAATGGCAATAAGATTAGCTTTACAAAAATCTGTAGGACCAATGTTTTAAGAATTGATAGCATTGATTGGATATGAATTTGATGATGATGTAAGTATTTCTTGGTAGGAAATGATATCTAAGAACATATTAAGCTTTGTATTTTGTTAAAGAATTTTTTTTAGATAAAGTGGTCTAAAAGCTAATTTAATGTATTTAAAAATTATTGACAATTATTATAACTTAAGTAGGATGAAGTTTGCTTGTGGTACAAAATTAGGCAACTGCTACAAGTTTAGAAGAAGGAGTATCTAATTGATTATTTGAATTAAATACTTAAATTATAGAATTATGTTAATTAAATGTGCTTAAACTTATTATATTGTTGTAAGACATTTTTTGAGTGGAGCTTTGGATGAGAGAATAATTGGAATAAAGTGTGGATTAAATATTCCATCTTCAACCTTCTTTCTAAAAGATAAGATGTTTAATAAGGTGTTGCATTGAATACTAATTGTAGCAATGTAAATGTATTTTAGTAATTCAAGACAAAGATTACTTAATAAAAAAGACTAGAATAAAAAGGACTTATTTTTTTTAATTAATAATATTATACATCTTTAGTAATTATAGATTACTTTGGCTATGAATTGGTATATAATATAAAACCAAATACGTTCAAACACCTAATGCTAATGAAGCCATTCTACTTATCATTAATCAATTTATACTTGTTGCATTTAAAATGCCATAGATAAATAAATTATATACCAATGTTCTTTGTATCAATACTAGAGTAACATTGATATTTTTAATCATATATTATATTTATATTTAATTCATCTTTATATCATGTAAAAAGAAACAACTCTATATATATATATATATATATAAATATTTTAACTTCAAATCATAAAATATACTAATGTATTAATATACAACAAATAAAAGAGTATTATTCTTTATATATACATGTCTTATCACATGTTCTCTTTGATTTTTTGAAAAACTAGGTTATGGATACAATCATTAGAAATCATTGAATAAGAATATTTCTTTAATATCCATGATTTTTAAATATATAAAATTTGTATATTTATTTGTAGGATAATGCTAATACTATCACAATTTTTGCTATTGTTACCACAACCTCCATCCACCACATACCAGCTTGTCTTTAAAATTAATGAAACATTTTTTGTACAATATCTATCAAACCAATTGTTTGCTGGATACATAATCCAGCATACATCCTACAAATAAAATAATTATATTATTTTTCTTTATCTTATATTGTAACAAGTATGCGCAATTAAAAAAAATTATATTTATTTTTTATTGTAATTTAACTATTTGATTGTAATTTTATTATAAAATTAGATTTTTTATTCTTATATTAAATAAATTCTATAAATTTTCTTTTAATTAAAATTATTATTTATAATTATAAATAGATTAATAAATAATATTTATATCTATTAAGTTTTGTGATTATTTTTAAATTCTAAAAATATATTATTTTATATAGATTTATTTAATAAATAATATTATATATATATATATATATGTACATATATAAAAAAAATATTTTATTTATATAATTTAGATTATGATAGTACCTTTTTAGAAGATTTTTTAGTAGTATTTTTATCTATTTATGATAATATAATATAAAACTTAATAAGAAGATGTATAATTTTTTTTATGAAATTCTTAAATTTACAAGAAAAAATCATCTTACAAAGAAAGTATCAAAGACAAGAACTTGATGAAGAAAAATGAACAAGTGAGACTTTTTTCAAAGAAAGGTGATAAAATGGAAATAAGAAAGTGTATATATTCAAATAAAACTAGAATAGTTATTGCCAAAAAACAAAAAAAACTAGAAACCCTTGAAACTAAGTTGAAAGCAAGAATGGAGTTGATAAGAATAAAGAAGGCATCACTCTTGCCTCTATATATATTATTTATCTACAAGCTATATAACAACATTCTATAAGACCTTTGTCACGGACACAGAATACAGACTTGATATCTACCAAGAAGTTCAAGAAGAACTGGTAAGAACTAGATTAATCAGATAAATACAAGAACAATATCAGAGACGTGAGCTAGAGCTCCAAGAGATGTGTTGTCGAGACTGAAGAACTCTTCAGCCTCGATCCCAATATATACTCTTATTTAGGAAGCTTCTCAAGCAACTTCTACCAACTAGGAAGCTTCTAGTAGGTTCCAGAGACTTGCTTCTAGAAGGTTTTAAAAAACTTATCTCTAGAAGGTTCTAAAGACTATGTCCCTAACATCTTCTACCAACTAAGAAGCTTCTAGAAGGTTCCAGAGACTTGCTTCTAGAAGGTTCTAGAAGCTTGTCTCTAGAAGGTTCTAGAAACTTGTCTCTAGAAGGTTCTAAGGACTATGTCCCTAACATCACCCCCTCCTTTAGCTTCGAGGTCTCTGAGAAGCAATGTTGTTGTCAATCAGTACCAACGCAAGAAAATGAAGATCTGTCGCATAACGTCTACTATGAACTCCAACTGTTATTCACGAGGTAAGTGGTTCATCGGCCCTTGAAGCCAACGGTAGTGGCCCACTCCTTCAACTTCTGACCAAGCATGAACTTCCGTGTCTTCATTGTGAAATTGTCTTGCAAATATGCCTTCTGGTTGACCATCGTAAGCAGGCTCGGACTCAAATACAATCACCAGTGATCGGTTACTTAATATCCTCCGTCGTCGTCGTGGTGCAGGTGGTTCTTCATCTCGGAGTCGCTTTCGTGAACTAGTTGGTTGAGATAATCTGACTGGCATAGTATCTATCTCTTGGCTATCCATATCAGAAGACCAAACTATGGCTACTGAAAAAATTCTATTTTACCTTGGAGAAAATAACTACATCAACTACGAATTTTGGTCGTGCTCTCCCCCTTTCTTATATTCTTGGGTGAGCAAGCTTCAGAAAGAAGCTATTGTCAAACCGGCTTAGGTTTATGAGGATGTTGTTGATGAAACTCATGTACCTTTTGTGGCGCATTGGTGAGATTTTCAGCTGGCTCCCACGTTCGCTCATTAATGTCGTAGCCGCACCAATGAACAAGATATTCCAACTTGTCCCACCTTCACCGAGAATCCAGTACCTTTTCAACCTCGTATTCCTGGTGGTTCTCGATCTCAATACTAGGTGGCGGACATTGCACTCTTCCAGAAAAAGATGACTCTCGATAAGGCTCCAACAAAGAAACATGAAAGACTGGATGTACCTTCATAGAAGCTGGTAATTCCAGACGGTACGCCACTGGATTGATTTGCTTTTGGATGATAAATGGTCCCAATCTTTGATAGTCCAACTTATCACATGGTCGCTTGGTCTTGATATTCCGTTGAAGAAGCCATGCTTTATCTCCAATTTTGAAAGTAGGTGCTTGATTCCGAAATCTATCTACAGACGCCTTGTAGGATTCTTGAGCGGATTGTAATTGAAGCTTCAACGTATTTTGAAGCTCTGATAGTTGTTTCACAAATCCTTCAACTGTTGGATTGTTATTTGTTGATGGACTCAATAAATCAAGCTTTGGATGATATCCATAGTTGGAAAAGAATGGTGTGTATTGAGTCGACGCATGGAGGGTGTTGTTATATGCAAACTCGGCTAGCGGTAGATATGTGGTCCAATCGTCTTACTGATAGTTGATGCTGCATCGTAAGTATTGTTCCAAGACTTGGTTCACCCGTTCCATTTGACCGTCAGTTTGAGGATGAAAAGCCGAAGAAAGCTTGATATCCACCTTCAGTATCTCAAAGAGAGATCTCCAAAACTTTGATACGAACTGGGTTCCTCGATCTGATACGATATCATCTAGTAGTCCATGATATCAATATACATTATCGAGAAAGAGCCTTGTTGTAACTTCACTGCACGATGTCTTTTTGCAAGGGACAAAGTGTGCCATTTTTGTAAGCCGATCTACCACGACAAAGATGCTGTCAAATGAGTTCAATGATGGCAGGTCCGTGATGAAATCCATAGAAATTGAAGACCATGGTCGACGTGGAATCGGCAATGGCTGTAGGAGTCCATAAGGGCGATGCCGAGGATTCTTGGATCTTAAACAGATGCCGCAGGAGAGGACAAAATCTTTCACATCCTTCTACATTTGGAGCCACCAAAAATCTCGAGAAATAAGCTCCAAGGTCTTGTTGAATCCAAAATGTCCTGTAGCTGGAAAATCATAGCAAGATTGAAGAACTCGGACTCGTGCTGGTCCTTTTGGGATATATAATCACTCTTCAAAGTATAAAAGATCTCCCTCCACCTTGAACTTGTCGTCATTGGCACGCTGCTTAATATCAATGGCTACTGAATCTTCAATGGTTACGACACGTACCTGATTCAGGAAGTCAGCATCAATTGGCATAATAGTAGCGCAAAGCTGAAATTGCTCTGGCTTCAACAATGTCGTACATTGTTGATCAAACGCTGCTTCTCCAGCCTTTGGTACAAGATACAATCTCCTCGATAAGGCATCAGATAGTCCTTGCTACTTTCCAGGTCGATAAGTGATAATAAAATCGAACGTAGATAGCAACATACTCTATCGAGCTTGACGTCGATTTAAAACTCGAGCCAACATGAAATACTCCAAATTCTTGTTATCTGTATATACGGTCACTAGATGTGCAGCTCCTTCAAGAAAGTGACGCCATTCTTGGAAAGAATCCACTATAGCAAGAAGTTCCTTATCGTGGATCTCATAATTGATTTCAGCAGCAGAGAACTTTCAAGAATAGAATGCAATCGGATGGAGCTTCTTATCTTCTCCCATTTGTGAAAGTACAGCTCCCAAAGCAAAATCCGAAGCATCAGTTTCTAAATAGAAGGCCTTTGTAAAGTCTGGATGTATCAAGATTGGAGCCGTAGTAAATGCGGTCTTTAGGTTTTGAAATGCCTTCTCTGCTAGAGGTCCCCATTCCAACTTATCCTTGCATGTCAACAGAGTGAGAGGAGCAGCAACTTGAGAGTAATTCTTGATAAAGATCCGATAGAAGTTGGCAAAACCAAAAAAGCATTGTACATCTCTAACCGTCTTCGGAACCTCCCAGGACACGATTGCTTCCACTTTCTTGGGGTCCATCTTCAAGCCTTCCATAGTCGCAGCGAACCCCAGAAACTCCATCTCTATTTGGTGAAATAAACACTTCTCCAACTTGGCATATAGTCCTCGCTCGCGTAGTTTCTCCAATACCAAACGAACGTGTTTTTCAGGCACTGCTTCATTTTTGGAGAATATCAAAATATCATCCAAATAGATGACAACAAAATCATCAAGGTACTCTCGAAAAATGTCATTCATCATATGTTGAAAGACCGCTGGAGCATTGGTAAGACCAAAGGGCATGATATTATATTCAAAATGGCCATACCTTGTACGGAACGCTGTCTTCCACTCATCTCCTTCCTTGATTCGTACGAGGTTGTAAGCTCCCCTTAGATCAATTTTTATAAAGATCCTTGCACGTCCAAGTTGTTCTAAGAGACCAAATATCAAGGGTAACGGGTAACGATTCTTCTTTGTTACCTTGTTGAGGCCTCGATAGTCCGCGCACATCCGCAACAAGCCATCTTTCTTCTTCACAAATAAGATGGGTGCTCGAGCTGACGATTTTGAATGACGGATGAAGTTCTTGGCTAGATTCTCGTCGATGTACTTCCGCAACTCCGCCAACTCCATCTGCGATAGATTGTAGATTGGGCCAAAAGGCGGTTGTGCTCCTTCCTGTAAGTCTATGGCGCAATCATATGGTCTGTGTTCTGGTAGCATGTCAGCATTTTTCTTTTGAAACACGTCTTTAAAATCCTTATATTGCTCCAGTATACTTGCTGTTGAGATCTTCTCCTCGATAGTTGGAGCCGCATAAATGACAAATGGTGTGCCTCCCTTGGACAATCTTATAAATGCTCTTGCTCCAATAAATAAGGATTTCTCTATTCGGGGTTTTCTACTAGGCTTGCTCTTGGGTGGTTTTGTGAGAAAGGTCATCTTCCGCAACTTCCAATCTATGGATGGATTATGCTTTTCCAACCAAGAAAGTCCAAGAATAATAGGATTTGATGGGGTTCTAATAATATTGAAAATAATATGACTACTATGGTCCTTAAACGTCACTTCTATAGGTTCTGATTCATGGGTGACACTACCAGACAATAAAGGTCGTCCATCTATGACCTCAAAGTGAACAGATTTGGATTTTTGTACTAAAGGGATCTTACGACGCTTTGCAAATTCTTCATCTAAAAAACAAGCAGATGCTCCTGAATGTATTAATGCTAAGGTTCTCAGTTTTTGAGGGCCAATAAGCAAAGGGATTGTAAAACAAAGGGCAGGTTGAGTGGAAAGAAAGGAACCTGGTTGTTGTTGCGATATTTCACTATTCAGCCGCACGGTTCCTATTGTGGCTGGGCATCCTCGTTTTCCTGAATAAACGCACCCCTAGTCTTGATATTACGTCGATTTTGCTTCTTGGGGCAGTTTCCAACTTTGTGGCCTTCTTCACCGCAATACAAGCATAGACCTTCCTCCATATGCCGCTTTTTTTCTTCTAGAGTAAGAGATTTGACACGTACTGCATCAATTTGCATGTCTTCTACCTCTGAATGTGAATTCACGTTGCTTGTCGACATAGTTGGGGTGTGGCGAACCGTATGTTGTCTTGAACGTTGATCTTGGTGACGTTGGAATAGGCGGTTATCGCACTTCACAGCTTGGCTAATAGCTTCGTTGAGCGTTTACGGATCAGGAAGAGTTAATAGTAAATTCTTCACATCGTCCCTTAAACCCCAATAGAATTGACTCATCAACGCTTCTTCATCCCAATTGATGTCGCATGCTAATTGCCTGAAGTTCGATGCATAGACTGATGTAGAACGCATCCCTTGTCGTAGTGATCGGATCTTTGTTGTAGCCCATCGAACCTTATCGTGTTCACCAAATGCTTCCGCAAATGCCTCCAAAAAGGTTTCAAAGTTGTTTAGTATGGACGATCGTTTCTCAAACAAAGGAACAAACCATGATAGAGCTTGTCCTGTAAGTAAGGTTCTAACAAGCCTAACACGTGACTCCTCCGTTGGATAGCGTTCGGGCTGTAAAACTGTTATCAACCTGATTTGGTTGACGAATCCTCGAAACTTAGAACGTGTACCATCGAACTTGTCCGGAAGGCTAACTCGGGGTTCCTTATGTTGTAGAACCAGCGGTGCTTATCGAACCTGAGGCAAAGTTACTTCTCCAAGTGTAGAAGTTTGAGGCTGGTGCAACCTAGATTGTGCCATCCCAGATGCTCCATCATTATGAAGCCTTGCCACAACTCTTTTAATCTCTGCAGTTCTTTGCGATAATGTAGCGAGGGCATTCATGATAGCATCTAACTTGGACTCTGAACTTTCCGTCATACTAATGTCTTGGCTCCCGACCATTCTAAGAGAAGGACAGAAATGACTCTACAAGAAGACAATATTGGTTTAGAGGAGGGTACTCCGCAACCTCTAAAATGCCTTAAGAGCTTCAAGAAAAGGGGTAATCCACTCTCTCCAAGAAGAATAAGACTCCAATATTGTAACAAAAGAAGTATCAGTTTAGAGGAGGGTAATCTGCAACCTCTAAAGTGCTAGTACACTTCCAAGCAGAGGGATAATCCACACTCTAATAAAGAAGAAACTAGCTCTGATATCTGAGGTGAGTGAAGTCTCGACAAACTATCACGGACACAGAATACAGACTTGATATCTACCAAGAAGTTCAAGAAGAACTGGCAAGAACTAGATTAATCAGATGAATACAAGAACAACACTAGAGAGGTGAGCTAGAGCTCCAAGAGATGTGTTGTCGAGACTGAAGAACTCTTCAGCCTCGATCCCAATATATACTCTTATTTAGGAAGCTTCTCAAGCAACTTCTACCAACTAGAAAGCTTCTAGAAGGTTTTAAAAACTTATCTCTAGAAGGTTCTAAGGACTATGTCCCTAACATCTTCTACCAACTAAGAAGCTTCTAGAAGGTTCCAGAGACTTGCTTCTAGAAGGTTCTAGAAGCTTGTCTCTAGAAGGTTCTAGAAATTTGTCTCTAGAAGGTTCTAAGGACTATGTCCCTAATAACCTTTGACATTTGCCAAATTTGCGAAAAACATGTCTTAACTTACAAAACACTTTTCTTATATATATGCGAGATGATTACTTTATACTATAAGCTATCAATACTTACAACATATAGCTAATTTATTAGCTATGTTTTTAAACTACCAATCATATATAGATGCATAAAAAGATGAAATTGCATTAATGAAGCTTCTAGAAAATTTGTCTCAAAGATTTTATCAAATTAATCTACTTTTACTTACTTCTACATATTCATATTATTTAAGTAACTATTAGAGTAAATATATATATATATATATATATATATATATATGTTTCTGTCATGCCAATGAAAAAATATTTCAACTTATTTTAACTTTGTATTTAGTCTAAAACTTCTTTTACTTCAAACCATTCATTATTATCTACTTTTGTAAGAAGAAATAATATTTGTCTTCTTTTTAGAATATTCATTGTCTGATATGGCTCAAAAAAAGATAAGTAAAATATGAAATGAATCTTCATAGATTTTAATAGATATAATCAATATGCAACTAGATTGATTTATTTATAAATAGAAAATGATTCAAGTTTATAATATACCAACTTATTATAAAGAAAAATAGTCTTAATATTATAATAAAATAATTATACTTTATTATCAATATAAAATTGAGGTTGTTCCTTACAATAAGCATGTGCATTGATCTTTTGTCATTCTTGGGCTTCTTTTGATTGTATCTTTATTATTGTATGTAGTTCACATAAATAATTTTCTAAATCTTCCATCATAAGATTATCAACTTTTGAAAACTCAAAAGCATCAAGTTATAGATGATAACCATAAATAATAAAAGTAGTATTTATTAAATGAAAAATATACCATTTTATAATAAAAAAATTCTACTAATAGCAAAAAAATTGTCCAATCATGTTATTGGTAGTTGATGGTAAACGTCAAATATTCCTCCAAAATTTGATTTACTCACTTATTTTGTCCATCAATTTAAAGATAGAAAGTCAAAGATAGTTTTATGTCTACCTTCAAAATTTCGAAAAGAATTATCCAAAATCTTAATACAAATTGAGTCTTCCTATCTAATATAATATCTTTGGAAAATCCATGATAATAATATATGTTGTTCAAGAAGAATTTAGTTATTTTTTTCTTTTAATAGATTTTGTACATGGTAAAAAATATACCATCTTGGTGAAATGATCTACCATCATGAGTATAGAGTCATAAATATTTGAGAGTGGAAGATCCATAATAAAATCCATAGAAATAGAAGACTATGATTGTTGAAGAATAGATAATGCCTAAAGTCCATGAGATTGATGATAAGGAGTTTTTCATCTTGAACAAATGTCACATGATTATATAAAGTCTTTTATTGTCTTTTACATTTAAATCCACTAAAAATCTTTAGATATTAGCTCCAAAGTCTTATTATATCCAAAATATCATATTATTAAGAAGCCATGACAAGCTTGCACAACATATAATTGTGCTTCACCTTTTGGAATATATAAGTATCATTTCAAATAAAATAGATTGTTTTTGAATTCAAACTTGAAAGTATCATAAGATTTTGAAGATTTTTTTTTTAATATAAAAAATAGTAGGATCAAAGGACAAAATTTATTAAACTTACTTAAAAAAAATTGAATCAATAGTTAATATTGATTTCATTTCTCATAGATGAAATTGCTCTAAATTCAAAAAATATATATATTTTTAATCAAAAACTATATTTCTTTCTTTTGATATAAGATAATATTGTTTAAAAAGCATATTTTTTAAATCTTATTATTTTTTTGATCAATAAATAATCTTAAATTTGAATCTTAATAAGAACATATTTCAATGAGCTTAGCAATAACTCAAAATATATGCTAACATGAAATTCTTGAGATTTTTGTAATTTATATATATAGTGATTAGACTAAAAGCATCTTTTAGATGATAATGCTATGCTTAAAATAAATCTATAATTATAAGAAGTTCTTTATTGCAAACCTTATAGTTGATTTTGACTATTGAAAATTTTCTTGAATAAAAAGCTACTAGGTGAGGTTTGTCATCAACTCTCATTTGTGATAATATGACATCTTAAGCAAAGTTCAATGCATTTGTTTCATAAAAATATCTTAGAAATATTAATACAATATAAGATTGGTGTAAAAATAAAAATTATCTTTAAAGCTTCAAATGTTACTTTTATTTCTTTATTTTACTCAATTTTATCTTTATAAATCAAATACATAATTAGAGCTTTAATTTTAAAAAAAATCTAGATGAAGATTTAATATTTATTAAAAAATCTCAAAAAATATTAGATATCTTTTATTTTTTTTGGAACCTTCTAATCTATAATGGTCTGAATTTTTTTAAGATCCATCATAAGGCCATCAATTGAAATTATGTATCCTGAAAAATTATCTTCAATAGTATAAATTACATATTTTTTTTTATCTTGGCATATAGTCTTACATCTCTAAATTTTTGTAATATCCAATGAACATAAATTTTATATTATTTTATATTTTTATAATAAATTAAAGTATTTTCTAGATATTAGGTAATTAAATTATCCAAAAAATTTCAAAAAAAATCATTTATTAGATGTTTAAAAGCTATTTGTATATTTGTAAGTCCAAAAGATATGACATTATATTCAAAATATCTATACTTAGTTTAAAAAGTAGTCTTCCATTTATCTTCTTTTTTTTATGTATACCAAATTATATGCTCTTTATAGATCTATTTTGATGTAGATCTTAACTTGATTCAATTGATTAAAAAGTCTAGATATCAAGAATAGAAGATACATATTTTTTATGGTAAACTTATTGAACCTTTGATAATCCACATACATCTATAATGATCTATCTTTTTTTTAATTTACAAAGAAAATTAAAACTCATATTAGAGATTTTGAATAGCATATAGAATTTTTAGGTATATTTTTTTTTGTATATTCTTTGAGTTTAATTAATTCATTTTACAATAAAAGTTGAATTAAAAAATTATAAAAAAAAAAAACTAAAAAAAATTTATATATATATATTTTTTAAAGACATCTTGATAATCTTGGTATAGGCTTGAAATGCCACTTAAAGTCTTTCCACCATTAGAAATAGGTATCGCATAAATAATACAATGCAATCTTTCTTTTATAGCATACAAGAAAGCTCTTTCAACTACAAATAGGATTTGATTGTATTAAAATTTTGACTTTCTACTTGATTGAAAAAACTCTTAGTTTTACTTTGAAAAAATTTAAGACTACAATTAATTCCAATCTATTTATAAGTTATATTTTTTAGCCATGGTAAATCTAAAATGACTAAATTAAAAAAAAATCTAATTCTATTAAATATTACAAAGCTATTATAATCATTAGTTGTTATTTCTATAGGAAGGCTTTTATAAATAATATCTATAAATCAAAATAGATGACCATCTATGACTTTTATATGAATAAATTTAGTTTTTTTACTAAATATATGCTATAAATTTTAATAAATTTTTAATTAAAAAAACAAACTAAAGTTTTTGAATCTATTAAGGCTAAGATTTTATAATGTTTAGATCCTAAACCAACATCTATTATAAAACAAAGAGAAGATTTAGAGCAAAGAATAAGATCTTTACTAGATATTATACACGGTTCTAACTACATGATTTTTATTGTAGTTGATTAAATTAGTTTTTTAACATATTATCTTCTTTGGTAACCATACTCTTCATTTCTTGGTTGCATTGCTTCTGTGGATAATATTGAGTAGTATAATTAGATTCTCCATAATATAAGCACAATCCTTCTTGATGATGACAAGGATTTTCTTGCTCAATAAGAAGTTAAAAACATATTACATTAATTTATATATCTTCTAGTTTCAAATGTATATATTAAAAAGATGTTGATATTGCTATTAAATTATAATAATATTGATACCTACTTATATGACTCTTAGATTGAAATTCAAAAAGTTGTTTATTACATTTCACAATAAAATCAATTGCTTGACCCAATGTTTGAAAATCAAGTACGTTGAGCATTAATTTCTTTATTTTATATTTTAATTAGTAAAAAAATTGCCTTATAAATGCAACATCATTTCTTTTAGTATCAGTTATAAGCTAACAAAATTATAAAACATATAATTTTATATATCAATTTTTTTATTACAGAATATGAATCTTGTTGGTTACAATATGAATTGCTTCATATTTCTTGTAGATGGATCAAAACTTTGCCAAGAAAGCCCCCGTATTATCCAATATAGAATCATTTCATTCAAAAAAAGATAAAACTATAATAACAAAAAATCTAAAAATAATATTTTAATAAACTTGACTTATGATTTTAAAGTTGAATAGCTTTAGGATTGAAGTTCAATCACTAATTATACTTGATTGATAAATCTTCAAATCTTTGATCTTGTATAAGGTAATTTTTGATTCTTTAATACTTAAAAAATGTTCTACTATAAGAAGAGTAACATGATTTGATCTAGTTATCGAAGCAGCTTCAATCATTGCTACATCTTTATTATTTACTAATCTTATTACTTTTTGTGGTCATAAATTGAATTGATGTATTGTAAGCATTAATTCTTTCAACACCTCTTATATTTGTATCATTATATTGTTAAGGATATTAATTTCAAAGAAAGAAAATCCTCAATACAATCTTGCTTCATTAAAAGGAGCTAAAAAATCACTCAAAGATGATATGATATTGAACTAAAAAGGCTATTGCCAAAAACAAGAAGACTAAAAAGTCTTGGAACAAGATTAAGGACTAAAAAGGTATTGACAAGAGTGAAGAAGGCTTCATTCTTGCTTCTATATATACTCTTAATTAGGAGCTAAGTGGCCATGTTCTATGGAACCTCAAAAATATATTGACATTATAAGAGATATATCTTAACTTGCAAGACAAGTTTTTTATATGTGTACCACATAGTTAGCTTCTTTCGTAAGCTATCAATATGTGATTAAATTGTTGACAAAGTTTCTAACCTATCAATCAACTACAAATACATTTAAAATCAAAGCAATCTCTATGAAGCTTCTAGAAAGCTTCTCTAAAAGGTATTATGAAATTAACTTACTTTTATTTACTTCTAACTATTTCTACCAAATCATATAGATACTTATTAATATATTTATATATATATCCATAATGTTATCTCTCCTTTTTCGCAAAAAATTCCATGAAGAGTGGTCTTTATATGTTGAAAAAATCCAAAATGTTGCAAATTATAATTGCCACATACTCTAATCTTTGTTCCCTTCAAAGATGTTTGATAGATCCTCTCAGCCATCAATAGTGTCTCATACTAGGACAAGAAGACCACCTTGTTATTTGATCATTTTTGAGGCCTTTGTAACTTCCTTCAAATAAAACATTTGAAACACTGTCAGGAGTTGTTTCTACCTATAATAAAATCATCAAACATTGAGAGCCTCTTCCAACGTCGTGATACTAAACATGTTGTATCTTGCCATTTATTTGAGGAAGGACATATCATTCTTAAGGATCTTCATCTTAATTTTATCATTGTGAAGGTTGTGACAATCACAATGTCTCATTTGCTAAGTTCACAAATAAAAGCTCTTGAGTTAAATCTGCTGGTTGTTGATTCTTCATCTCTTTAATGTCACAAATATATAAAAGCTATAAAGAAAGATAGAAAATAGAGAATTACCTTCTTTTTATCTTATTTCTTTTATAGCAAAGCTTTGCTATTCTTCATCTTGGTTTTGATAGATGTTATTGATAAAAAGTTTCAACTCCCTTTACTATACTTGCAAGATTCTTTGTTGGCTTCTATATATATTTACTAATATCATATCTATACCAATAAACAAGATATTTTAAACTATTTTGGCATCACTTTGAATCTAAGACTTCTTCTACCTTGAACTCTTAATTATTATCTACTTCTATAAGAGGAGGTGGCATTTGTCTTCTTCTTGAGATATTTACTATTTTATATGGCTCAAGAAGAGACATGTTATCGTATTGTAACATAACTATATGGTAAAAGATAATAATATGGATCTTATTATAGAAGATCCAAGTTAAAAGATAAAGTAAAAAAATATGGATAAAAGATAGGAAGGTAGTAAAACTTTTAGTAGTAATGCTATGTTTTTAGAAAAGTAACTTCTACTTACTTTGTAAGACCATAAATAAGGCAAAACAAAGTAGATTGGAAAAATAAATAATATAGACATCTTTAGAAAGCCATTAAGAGTAAATTCTAGCAAAAAGTACCTAGGATAACTAGATATTGATATCCAAAGAGGGCCGATTATGAACTAGAATTGAAATTAGACTCTAAGACAAAAAATCAAGCCTTGATTATAATTTCAGAGATTTCAAAGATTACAGAATAAGATTAGAAAGAAGACTTGATAAAGTTTCAATAGGCATTAATTTGAGGTGATTTGGATTTGTATTGACTTTGTAAAAGCTTTACAAAGTTAGGATTTGTTTTGGATGACTCTGGATTTGTGAAATAAAATAGGAGATACTTTTTAGAAAATTTTGTAAGTTTGAAATTTTGAAGATTTGTGGATTTATATGTATTCAATATATGTTGTGAGTTTGAGCTTGATCAAAAGGGTGGATCGAGAGTTATTGAGGATTAAGTAGGTCAAGGTCTCAAAAAGTAGAATTTTAGGTCTAGTGAGAGTTTCTAAGATTTCTTGAAATCTATCAATTGAATTAAAGTAAAAATTATATGTATGGATAGTAGACTTATTTTTCTACATATATATAAAATTTGACATCAATTAAATAATTCAATAAGGAGATATTGGCATTAGAAATTTAGTATTTAGATTGGAGAATGAGGCCAACCAACGTGTGAGTAAATATTAGAGTCGATCTTCTTTTTGGTAAGTTTGATCTTCTTCAAATTTTTTGTGATTTTTTTCAACTTAATTTTTAAGAGGTGTACAAAGTTTGAGTTAAAATAAATAGTTCATTCATTAGTTATTGAGGTTTAAATTTTTTTGTAGGAATTACTAGGATTTATTTAGGATTTGGTTAGGATTTGTTTAAGATTTGGTTAAGTTTTTTTTAGAATTTGATTAGGATTTGGTTAAGATTTATTTAGTATTTTACTAGGATTTATTTAGGATTTTCTTAGGATTTATTTTGGATTTATTTAAAATTTATTTAAGATATGATTAGGATTTATTTAGGATTTATTTAGGATTTGATTAGGGTTTGTTTAGGATTTGGTTAATTTTTGGTTAGAATTTGATTAGGATTTATTAGGATTTGGTTAGGATTTATTTATTATTTATTTAGGATTTGATTAGGATTTATTTAGAATTTGATTAGGATTTGATTAAGGTTTTTTTAAGATTTGATTAGGATTTATTAGGATTTTACTAGGATTTAATTAAAATTTCTATTTTAATATTTTATTAATATTTTATTTTAATATATTTTTTAATTTTTTTTTATTTTTTTATGATTTCTTTAAAAGATCTTTAAGAATACTTTGTATTTCTTACATAATTCCTTTGAAATTTTGATTGAATTTGATTGATGTTTGATTATATTTGCTAATCTTTAATTATAATTTTTTTAAGAATTTATTAGAGTTGTTAAGACTTGTTGTTGCAATTTTCTTTTTATCCTCTACAACCAGGTGTTTGGTGCATTCTTAAGCCAAATGCCACGTAATATGACAATGTGAAATATAGAGTGGATCTTTGTAGTTTTTAGTAGATATAATCAATAAACAATAGGAATGACTTGTTTACTAATACAAAAAGGCATAAGCCTATAATATTCCAACTTATCAAAATAACAAGTAGTCTTTATATTGCAATGAAATAACTATATTCTATCACCTACATTGAATTGTGGTTGTTCTTTGCAATAGGTTTGTGTATTATTTTTTTGTCATTCTTGAGCTTCTTTTAATTGCGCCTTCATTGTTGCATATAGCTATGACAAATAATTTGTCAAAGCTTCTACCGCAAAATTATCAACTTTTAAAAAGTCAAAAGTATTAAATTGGAGATAATAATCATAATTGGCAAAGAAAGATGTTTGTTGAGTGGAAGAATGTTCCAAATTATTCTTTACAAACTATGCCAATGATAAAAGAATTGTCCAATCATCTTGATGATAATTGATGGTATACCTTAAGTATTGCTTCGAAACTTGATTTACTTGTTTTATTTGCCTATTAGTTTAAGAATGAAAAGTTGAAGAAAGTTTTATATCCACCTTGAAAATCTTGAAAACGATTCTTTAAAATCTTGATATAAATTGATTCTTTCTATTTGATATAATATCTTCAGACAATCCATGATAAAAATAGATATTGTTAAGAAAAAGCTTAGTCGTTTCTTTACCTGTGATAGATTTTGTACATAGTACAAAATGTGTCATCTTGATGAAATGATCTATTACTATAAATAAAGAATCATATAAACCCAAGACTAAAAGATTTGTGATAAAATCCATAGAAATGGAAGACCACGATTGTTCTAGAATAGGTAAAGGCTAACGAAGTCTATAATATTAATAGCAAGGAGTTTTAGATCTTGAACAAATATCATATGATTGTACAAAATCTTTAATTGCCTTCCATATTTAAAACCTCTAAAAATTTCTCAATATTAGCTCTCAAGACTTATTATATCCAAAATATTTGACTGCTGAAAAGTCATGATGAATTTAAAAAATATATAATCGTGCCTCATTTTTTGGAATGTATAATTTTTCCTTGAAATTATGTAAGTTATTCTTGATCTCAAACTTGGAAGTATCATGAAACTTAGAAGAATTATTTTTGATATTATGGATAAGATGATCAAAAGACATACTTGATTGAATTTGCTTAACAAATGTTGAATTAATAATCAATTTTAATTTTGTTGCTTAAAGGTGAAATGTTGTGGCTTCAAGAAAATCATTCTTTATTGATCAAAAGTTGCATTTCTTTCTTTTGGTATAAGATAAAAATGTCTAGAAAGAGCAGCCAACAAACTTTATTGTTTTTGTGTCAATAAATAATTTTAACATCAAATCTTAATAAAAACATGCTCCAATAAGCTTAGCAATGATTTAAAATATGTGTTAATATAAAATACTCAAGGTTCTTGTGATCTATATATATGGTAATTGGATTCGAGGTGCCTTCTAAAAAAAGTTACCATTCTTAAAATGAATCCACGATTGCAAAGAACTCTTTATTGTAGATGTCATAATTAATCTTAATTTCTGAAATATTTTTGGAATAGAAAGCTATTAGATGGAGTTTGTTATTTGCATCCATTTGTCATAATACTACACAGAAGGCAAAGTCTAATGCATCTATTTCTATGAAAAATGCTTGAAAGAAGTCAACGTAATAAAAAATTGGTACAAAAGTAAATTCTTTTTTTAAAGCATCAAAAATTGCTTTGCCTTCTTTACTCCACTGAAGTTTTTTTTTACAAATCAAACATGTAAGTGGCACTACAACTTGAGAAAAGTTCTTGATGAAGATCTGATAGTAATTGACAAAGTCCAAAAAGTATTACATGTCTCTTACTGTTTTTGAAATCTTCTAATCCATGATAGTCTGGACCTTCTTTGGATCCATTATTAGTCCTTCATTGGAAATGATGTATCCTAGGAAGTCAACTTGAATAGTATGGAATACAAAGTTTTTTAACTTTACATATAATCTTGCATCTTTAAGTTTTTGTAACACATGACAAACATGAACTTCATGCTCTTTTATATTTTTAGAATAAATTAAGATATTGTTTAAATAATAGATGATAAAATCATTAAGAAATCCATAAAAGATATCATTTATTAGATGTTGAAAAGTAATTGATGCATTTATAAGTCCAAAAGGCATTACATTATATTCAAAATATCTATAATTGATTCAAAATATAATTTTTTATTTGTCTCTTTTTTTAATGCGTACCAAATTATATGCTCTTCATAGATCTTTGCTTGATTTAATTGATAATAAAGTCCTAAAATAAAAGATAGAGGATACCTATTCTTGATGGTGATCTTGTTAAGTCTTCAATAGTCTACATACATCTGTAGAAATCCATCTTTTTTCTTCACAAATAAGATAGGAGCCCAGTTGGAGATTTAGAATGATGTATGAAATTTTTAGCTAAGTTTTCATCAATGTAATCTTTGAGTGCAATTAACTAGTTTTGTTATAAGTTAAGGATTGGTCTAAATGGTGGTTGAGCCTCTTCACGAAGATTGATAAAACAATCATAAGAACAATGCTTTAAAAGAATATCTATATTTTTTTTTTAAAAAAGGTTTTGAAAATCTTCATATTGACTAGGAATATTACTTCACATCTTCTTACTATCAAAAATGGGCATGGCATATAAAACAAAAAATAATCCTTCTTTTGCGACATGCATAAAAGCCCTTGTACCTACCAATAAGGGTTAAGATGTATAAAACTTATGTATTTTTACTTGACTAATGGAATTTTAGATTAAACTATTAAAAAAATTAAGATTATAAGAAATCCAATCTATCTAAATTTTATACTTTTTTAATCAAGATAATCCTAAAATAATTAAATTAGATAAAGATTTTATTACATTAAATATTACTATGCTATTATGATCTTTAATTGCTACATTTAAAAGAACAGTCTCATGTGTAACATCTCCAAAAGATATCAAATGACCATCTATGACTTCTACATGTATAGATTTAGTTTTTTTGACTAAAAATATCTCTTATTTTTTGACAAAATCTTTGTTTATAAAACAGGCTGAGGCTCTTAAATCTAACAAAGGTAAGACTTTGTGATTTTTTGGTCATAAATAAAATTCTATTGTAAAATAAGGTCGGAGATCTCAGGAGAGAATAAGACCTTAGCTAGGAGTTATCCAAGATTCTAGTCACGTGCTTCTTATTATAGCTGGAGAAACTTGTTTTTCAACACCTTGTTTTCTTCGGCAACATGCTTCTTATTTTGTGATTGTGTTGTTTCTTTAGATAATGTTGAGCAATGTATTTAGCTTCTCCATAATGTAAGCATAAGCCTTCTTGATGTCGTTGAATCTTTTTCTACTCTGTGAAGAATTTAAAATATAACATATTAATTTGCATTAGTTCTAGCCTCCATAAATAAGTTTATAAAAACTTATGAGCTACTATAATTATTTGATTTGTTCTTCTTCAATCAAATCTATATTTTTGACATCTTTTAAATAATTAATTGTTGCATAAAATAGCTTTAGTGATAAATTGTTCTTAAGATTTTATCTTTGGTATTGTGAATGACAAATCTTTGATATTATCCTTCAACCCATATCGAAATTGATTGATAAGAGCTTTGTCATTCCAATCCACATTGCACGCTAGATTTTAAAATTCAACAACATATGTAGTAATTAACCATGATTGTTGCTGTAAAAATAAGAGCTTGGTTTCTACTATTCTTTCTTGATTACTTTCTTTGAATGTAGGCATAAATACTTTTAGGAATGAATTCAAATTATAAAGAAGTCGTGAATCCTTTCTATCAAAGATGCAAACTAAGTGAAAATACTTTTAGATAGAAGTGCACTTATAAATTCAACTTGAATAAATCCATCCGAGATTTTGAAAAAGATGCAACTTTAGATAGACTTTGACTTCTTGCAAAAATTCTCAAAATTTTGATGTAATTCCATTAAATTTCTTAAGCATACTAATTCTTATCCCCCTCATACTTGTAGAAGCAAAATTCCTTGGATTTGATTACAAGATCAATCTACTTGCTTCCTTCAATTACACAACTTCTTGTTGTAGACTTTGAACTTCTTATATAGGCGTAGGCATAGTACCTCCATAATTCATATTAGAAATACATAAAATTTCTACTTTAGAATGTTGACAAGCTCATGAAGATTTGCAATAGTTGCAAATCTATTTTCACTTTTTTTGAAAGTAGCATCCATAATCTTTCCTTTCATAGACAATTTAAATAAATTCAAAAAGTTAAATTAGAGGAGGATAATTTGCAACCTCTAATATCAAATAAAAATTTCTACAAAGAAGGGTAATCCACTCTCTTTAAGAAAAATATTAGTATTAGAAAATAAAAAAAATTATTTCAAGATAGATAGTCCAAAACCCTCAAAATACAACAATAGAAGTGAGATAATTCACTCACTTCTAAAACAAGTCAAAAACATTAAATTAGTAATCTAGTCCAATTATCAAGGATATGAATCTTGAAGAAAGAAAATCCTCAATATATTCTTATGTCACTGAAAGGAACTAAAAAATTATTCAAAGATGATATAATATTAATCTAAAATAGAAATTACTAAAAATAAAAGACTAAAAAGTCTTAAAATAAGATTAAAGACTAAAAAGTTATTGACGAGAGTGAAGAAGGCTTCACTCTTGCTTCTATATATACTCTTAATTAGAAGCTCTTTGGCAATGTCCTATAGGACCTCCAAAATGTATTGACTTTGCAAGACACATATTTTAATTTACAAAGTAAGTTTTTTATATGTGTACCATATAATTAGCTTTTTTCGTAAGCTACCAACATGTGCTTAACTTACTGATGAAGTTTCTAATCTATCAATCAACTACAAATACATATAAAGTGAAAGTAGCATCTATGAAGCTTTTAAGTGTCACGGATATATACATTTACTTGAATAGTTACTTACATGATTAGATAGAAGTAGATAAATATAGATTAATTTCATAAAGTCTTCTAGAGAAGCTTTTTTGAAGCCTTACAAATCTGGTTTTGACTTTAGATGTATTTATAGGTTAGAAACTTGGCCAACAAGTCAACAACGTATTGGTAGCTTATAGAACAAGTTAAATCCATGTAGTAGCTTATAAAACAAGTTAACTATATTGTACATACATAAATAATTTACCTTGCAAGTTAAGACATGTGACTAAAAAAGTCAATACATGTTGGATGTTCTATAAAATATCACCATGTAGCTCCTAATTAGAGAATATATATAGAGGCAAGAGTGAAACCTTCTTCACTCTTATCAATACCTTTCTAGTCTTTAGTCTTATTTCAAGACTTTTTAGTCTTCTTGTTTTTAGCAATAGCCATTCTAGTTTAATATTATATCATCTTTAAGTGACTTTTTAATTCCATTCAATGATACAAGAGTGTATTAAAGATTTTCTTTCCTTGAGATTTATGTCCTTGATACTAAGAAGTTTCTCTAGAAGATATTATAAAATTAACTTACTTTTATCTACTTTTACCTACTTTTATTCAATTATATAGGTATTTATCAATATATCTATGTATATTTGTGACATATATTTTTTATTTTAATAAGCTATAAAATAATTATATAATAAAAATATATATATCAAATATCTCTTAAGATAGATAGAAGAAAGGACTTGGTATTTGTCACAAATATATCTATAGTTAATTAAATAATATGAATAGGAAAAAGTAGATAAAAATAAATAAATTTGATAATATCTTGTAGACAAGCTTCATAGATGTGGTTTCATCTTAATATATGTCTATAAAAAATTGATAGGTTAAAAATTTAACTATCAAGTTAGTTGCATGTCATATGTCGTTGTATTATATGTTGTCTTATTTGAGAATGCATCCAACACTTTTTTATTGAAGATAAAGTTATATTTTATAATTATTCAAGAAATTCTAATAGGTTTAAACTATCTAAATACAAATTAATTAGAATTTCAATGCAAAAGGCTTAAAATCAATAAAAGTGTTTAAAAAAATTCTTCTTATTTATCTTAAGTAAGCACAAATTCAAATTACTTTCTTACTTTCACTTCATTTTAACTTTTAATTTTCTTTTCAAATCCTAATCCTAAACAACAAGCTTCAATAAGCTATAATTCTTAATTTAATTATGCAATTGGTCCAAAAAAAATTAATTATTACTATTATAAGTCTTTTATATATATGAGAAGTTTCAAATTAATCCAACTTATAAATTATAAGAAAATGCCATAAATCCATGCTAATGTCCTTTAGTTGCTATCTTGAAAGTTGATAACGAATTTTGAATAGTAATTTCTTCGTCTCCAACCACTAACTTCTACTTAAAATTTGTACATAGCTTGGCCTTCAAGTCTTCTAATATCATGTCAAATTTCACTTTGCTCCAATTAATAGATCTTTAGATATGAAAAAATCCTAATCAATCCTAAATTGTCAACTTTTGATACATCCTTGCACCTATGATTGAATATTTCTAAATTTCATTGTTAAAATTATAAAAAAAATTATACACTAAAGACACCCAAACAAACACATATTAAAAAAATATGAACTATAGATGTTGGTTTGATTCCATAAATCAATTGAAAGTATTATCTTTAATTTTATTATATATATTCCAAATCACCAATACAAACCTTGAGTTTGAACATTGATTACAAAGTCCTTTCAAAACTTAAGAAAATAAGTCTTACACCTCTAGAATGAGCTTATTGCTAATACTCTGATTTCTTTGGTCAATCTTTGCAATCTCTCTTATTTTATCTTTTATCAATGTTTTAGTAGCTAGATATTTTATTTCAATTCCAACATATAAATAAACATCTCTTAAATATCAATCTAATCTATTTTTAGAATTTAAAAGAATAATTCTATTTTATCTTTATTTTATTATAAATTATATTAATTATTTATCTCATCTATCTTATTGTTATTAATCTAAGATAGTAAAGGAGTTTTTATAGAATAATAAGAAAAAATTATAATTAACTTTTATCTACTAGCTATTAAAGCAAGTAAATAATCTAAAAGACTTTCATAAAGCCTTTTTTAATTTTCTTGAGTTCTTATTGAACCAAGATAGTTGTCACGGATATATATTTATTGTAATTATTATCTAGGTAATATGAATAAGTAAAAATAGGTAAAAATAGATTAATTTTATAATACATTCTAAAGAAGCTTCTTAGAAGTAACTTAGATATTGTTTTGACTTTACATGTATTTATAGTTGATTATTAGATTAGAAACTTAGTCAACAAGCTAATCACGTATCATATGTATTGATAGCTTGCAAAAACAAGCTAACTATGTGGTACCTATATAGAAAACTTGCCTTGCAAGTTAAGATATGAGTCATGCAAAGTCAACATATTTTTGGAGGTCTTATAGAACATTACCACATAGATCCTAAATAGATAGTATATATAGAGGCAAGAGTGAAGACTTCTTCACTCTTATCAATTTCTTTCTTATTTCTAGTCTGGTTTCAAGCGTCTCTAGTTTCTTTGTCTTTTGGAAATAGCTATTTTAGTTTTTTTTTTAATATATATACTTCTCTATTTCTATTTTATCATATTTCTTTGAAAGAGCTTCATTTGATTATATGTTTTCATTAAGTTCTTGTCTTTGACAGATTGACAAGAATATACTTATAATACAATACTTTTGTCTTTTCTTGATTAAAAGTGAATAATCTCTTATTTTTTATAAGACTTAAGCATATTAGAAGTTGTAGATTATCGTTTTTTTAAAATTAATGATGTCTTTAATATTGATTTTTTTTTTCAAGTCTTTTCTTCTATTTGTCTTGAGTAATATCAAACATCTTTTTTTCTTTAAGTATTATCATGATAGAGCTTCTGAAAATGAAGAATGCAATGGTACAAATACAAAAATAATTGAAGAAGTTAATACTTGCGATGCATCAACTCAATTTATTGCCATAGAGAGTAATAAAAATGGCAGGGAGCAAAGATATAAGGATGATTGCAGTTGCTTCAACATTTGTACAAAATCATATTTCTTCTCTTATAGTGGAACACCCTTCTAGTATTAGAGAAGCAAGGATTACATTATTCAAAAAGTTTGATGGCACAAGATCCAAATTTTGACAATTTATCAATCAAGTACAACTAATGATTGATTTTTAATTCTAAAGCTATTCAACTCTAAGATCACAAATTAGATTCATTAGTACATTCCTTTTAAGTTAAGTATTATTATGATTTTCATCTCTTTTTAAATAATAAGATCCAATATTGAATAATTTGGAGGCTTTTTTGGTAGAGTTTTGATCTATGTATGAAAAACATGATGTAATTTGTATTACAACCAATAAAATCCATATTTTGTAATAAGATAGTTAATTGGTAACACTATATACTTCACAATTTCGACAACTTGCAACTAATATTAAGTGAGACAATGCTGCACTTATTAATCAATTTTTCTATAAATTATAATATGAGATAAAAAAATTGATGCTCAAATTATGTAATCCTCAAATATTGAATTAAGTAATTGAATTTGCTATAAGATGTGACAATTGAATTTTTGAATCAAAATTACATCAATGCTACTATAATTCAATGATAACATCAACACCTTTTTAACACACACATTCAAAAGTAGAAGATATGCAAATTAATGCGGTACATTTCAAACTTCTTACTGAGCAAGCAAAGACTTATTGTTGATACGAAGGATTGTGCTTATATTATAGAGAATCTAAGCACAATATTCAATATTTTCCAAAGAAGCAACGCAACCACAAAATAACAAGTACGCCTATCAAAAATGATAGTATATTAGAAAACAAGTTTGTTTAGCTATAATAGAGACGATGTGGCTAGAACCTTGCACAATACCTATTGAAGGTCTTATTTTCTCTTTAAAACCTTCTTCTTGTTTTACAATAAATATTATTTTAGGATTCAAATATCACAAAGCCTCTATCTTGTTAGATTCAAGAGCCTCAATATGTTTTTTAGATGAAAAATTTGTTAAAAGATATAGTGTATCTTTAGTAAAGAAAATTAAACTTATTCATATAAAAATCAAAGATGGTCGTCCATTGTCTTCAAAAATTATTAATCATGAAATCCTTCCTATAAAAATAATAATTAATGGTCATAATAGCGTTATAATATTTAATATCATTAAATCTCATTCTAATATAATTATTTTAGATTTATCATGGCTAAAAAATATAATCCAAAAATAGATTAGATTTTTTATAATCTTGATTATTTTCAAAATATAACTAAGAATATAGTTGATCAAATAAAAAGTCATAAGTCTTGTACAATTAAACCTATATTTGTACGTACAAGGGCTTTCTTGCATGTTACAAAAGAAGGATTATCTTTTATTATTTATGTTGCATAGTGAAAAGACTTCAAGTGGTATTCCAAGCCAATATCAAGTTTATCAAGATATATTTAAAAAGAAGAATGTAAATATTCTATTAGAACATTGTTCCTATGGCTACTCAATTGACTTCCAAGAAAAAGCTCAACTATCATTTGGACCAATTTAAAATTTATTATAAAATGAGTTGGCTGAATTCAAGGAATAAATTGAAAAAAAATCTAGCCTTGAATTTCATACATCATTCCAAATCTCCAATAAGAGCTCTAATTTTATTTATAAAAAAAAATGATGGATCATTGAGAATGTGTGTCGATTAACAAAAGCTTAACAAAATCACCATCAAGAATAGGTACCGACTACCTTTAATATTTGGACTTCTTGATCAATTGAATGAAACTAAGCTTCATACAAAAATAGAACTATAAGGAGCATATAATCTAATATACATCAAACAAGGAGATGAATGGAAGACTATATTTTGAATAATGTATGGACATTTTGAATACAATGTCATGCTTTTTAGACTTATAAATGCACCAATAGCTTTTCAATATTTAATAAATGATATTTTTTTAGAATTTTTAGATGAATTTTTTATCTATTACCTAAATAATTTTTAATCTATTCTAAGAACATAAAAAAATATAAAATTCATATTTGTCATATATTATAAAAATAAAGAGATATGAAACTCTATATCAAGATAGAAAAGTATGTATTCTACACTACTCAGGTCAAGTTTTTAGGATACATCATTTCAAATGATGGACTTATGATGGATCTTAAGAAAATTCAAACTATTATGGATTGAAAGATCCCAAAAACAATAAGAGATGTCAAATACTTTTTAGAATTTTCTAACTACTACTGAATCTTCATTAAGAACTTCTCTCAAGTTGTAGCTTTACTTATACATTTCACTTATAAAGACAAACTTCAATGGAATTAAAAAAACAAAAGCAGCATTTGAAGCTTTAAAGACAGTCTTTATTTTTGCACTAATCTTATATTGCGTCAATTTTTTTAAACTATTTTTTTATTAAAAAAATATATATTAGACTTTGCTTTAAGTATTATATTATCACAAATGGAAAAAGATGGTAAATTTCATCTAATAGCTTTGCATTTAAGAAAATTTTCAGCAACCAAGATCAACTATAAGATTCATGACAAAGAACTTTTTGCAATTGTAGATTCTTTTCAAGAATGGTGCCATTATCTTGAAGATTCTTTTAATCTAGTCATTATTTATACTAACAACAAGAATCTTAAATATTTTATGTCAATACAAATTTAGAAATGTTGCCAAGCCCATTAGAATATGTCTTTGTCAAAATTTGATTTTAAGATAATATATTGATTCAAAAAATAATAAGATTTATTATATGCCTTTTTTAGATATTCTTATCTTACACCAAAAGAAAGAAATGTATCTTTTAATTAACAAAGAATAATTCTTTTGAATTTGGAATACTTTCATCTTTGAGCAATAAAATCAACATTGATTGTTGATTCAATTCTTGTCAAACAAATTCAATCAAATATGTCCTCTAATCCTCTTGTTCATAATATTAAAGATCCTTCTTTTAATTCTTATAATGCTTATAAGTTTGAGTTCAAAAACAACCTACTCTATTTTGAAGGACATTTATACATTCCAGAGGGAGAACCATGTTTACATATTCTTTAAGCACATCATGACTTTTCAATGGCCAAATATTTTGGATACAATAAGACTTTAAAATTTATATCTAGAGATTTTTAGTGGCTACAAATGTGGAAGGCAATGAAAGACTTTGTTTAATCATGCGACATTTGTCCAAGGTCAAAAACTCCTTATCATCGATCCTATGGACTCTCCAACCATTATCCATTTTACAAAAATCATAATCTTTTATTTATATAGATTTTATCATCGATCTTTCAGTCTCAAGTTCTTATGACTATATTTGTAATAGTAGATTATTTTACAAATATGACACATTTTATATCATGTACAAAATCTATTATAAGTAAAAAAACAACCAAGATTTTCTTTGATAATATCTATTACAATCATAGATTGCTTAAAAACATTATATTCGATAAGAGAACTCAATTTGTATCAAGATTTTGGAGAACACTTTTTAAGATTCTAAAAGTAGATATTAAACTATCTTCAGCTTTTCATCTTCAAACTAATAGACAAATAGAGTATATAAATTAAATTTTGGAGTAGTGTTTGATGTGTAATATCAATTACTAATAAGATGATTGGATAATTCTTTTACCATTGGTAGAATTTTCTTATAATAATATAGTATATTTTTTTATACAACAAATATCTTTTTTTAGTAATTATAGATATTATCCATGACTTGATACTTTTGACTTTTCAAAAGTTTTAATCTTCTTACAAAAGATTTCAAAAATAATTTATTTGAATTTCATACAATAATGAAGGTGCAACTAAAAGAGGCTCAAAAACAACAAAAGAGCAATGTCGATGTTCACTGTAAGGAACAACTTCATTTCTACATTGTTGATAAAGTATGGTTACTTCATTGTAGTATTAAAACTATTTGTCCTTGAGACAAGTTGGATTATTATAGATTTAAAGCATTTCTTATTTGTGAATAAATCAATCCAATGACTTATTGATTACATCTATTAGGGACTATGAAAATCCATCTCATATTTCATGTATCTCTTTTAAAGCCATATAAGATAGTGAATATCTCAAAAAAAAAAAAAAAACAAATACTATTGCCTCTTATAGAAGTCAATAATAATAAAGAATTCAAGGTGAAAAAAGTCTTAGATTCAAAGTAGTGCCGACATAGATTTAAAATATCTTATTCATTGTTGTGGATAAAATTTTAACAAACACACATAAGAGCCAACAAAAAATCTTACAAATATAGCAGAGAAGATCAAAGCTTTTCATCAACAACATCTATTAAAATCAAGATGAAAGATAGAAAATCTTTGCTATAAAGAAATACAATTTAAAAAAAATATTATATTCTATCTTTTATCCTTGTTTGTAGTTTCTATATTATTGTGGTATTAAGGAAATGGGAAATCAATAGCCAATAGGTTTAATTCAAAAGCCATCATTTGTTGACTTATTATAGGAGACATTATGATTATCACAACCTTGAAGATGACATAATAGAAATAAAGACTTTTAAGAACGACATGTTTTTCTTTGAATAGATGGTAAGATACAATGCATTTGGTATTATGAACTGAGAAAAAATTCTCAATGTTTGGTGATTTTATTGGAGGTAAGAATGATTCTTGATAGTGTTACAAATTTTTTGTTTGAAGAAAATTACAAAAGTTTCAATAATGATTAAATATTAGGGTGGTCTTTCTACGCTAGAATAGGACATTATCAATGGCTGAGAAGTCTTATTTATTACTTTCAAAAGGAATAAAGATCAGAGTATGTAGCAAATACAATTTTCTACGTATTAGACTTCCTCAACATGTGATCACTACTCTTCTTGGAACTTGTTGCTAGAAGGAAAGGTAATGTCATGGATATATATCTATTAAAATTATTGTCTAGATAATATGAATAAATAGAAGTAGATAAAAATAGATTAATTTTATATTATCTTCTAGAAAAGCTTCTTATAAGTTTTTTAGATGTTGTTTTGACTTTATATATATTTATAGTTGATTGATAGATTAGAAACTTGGTCAACAAGCTAACCGTGTGTCACATGTATTGGTAGCTTGCAAAATAAGTTAATTATGTGGTACCTATATAGAAAACTTATCTTGCAAGTTAAGATACATGTCATGCAAAGTCAACATGTTTTTGGAGATCTTATAGAATGTCGCCATATAGATCCTAAGTAGATAGTATATATAAAGGCAAGAGTGAAGTCTTTTTTACTCTTATCAATTCTTTTCTTGCTTCTAGTCTGATTTCAAGAATCTCTACTTTCTTTATCTTTTGAAAATAGCCATTTTAATTTCTTTTTTAATATAGATGCTTCTCTATTTCTATTTTGTCATATTTCTTTGAAAGAGCCTTACTTGATTATTTGCTTTCATCAAATTTTTATCCTTGACAATAGTTGAATATTAATTAGAAATCAATTTTGTTTGTATTTTCACCATATAATTGTGTTATAATATGATATCTTATATATAGCTTGTAGTATAAATTAACAATGTGGCGCACATAAAGAAAAATTGTCTTGCAAGTTAAGACATGTGTTTCACAAATTAGATACATGTTGGAGGTCTTATAGAACATTATAATGTAGTTCTTAAATAGATGGTATATATAGAAGCAAGATAGAAGTGATCTTTGCTCTTATCAACTCTTTTCTTACATCTAGTCTAGTTTTAAGAGTCTCTAATTTTCTAGCCTTTGCTAATATCCATTCCAATTTCTTATTAAATATATTTACTTTCTCATTTCTAATTTTTCATCTTTTTTTTATTTATTTCTTATCTATTTATATATTTTCTTTGAATTCTTATCTTTGGCATAATCAAAAGAAAATTTAAAAAATAATATCAATTAAAAAGTGGATTATTTTTAATTTTTAATATACTTATGCTTTATCAAAAGAAAGAGGTAATCTATTCTTAATTAAAAAAAGATAAGACTTTCATATCGTAAGTATACTCTTATTAATTCAAGGGTGAAAATTCAATAAAGATAAATAAAGAAGTAAAACTTACTTCAAAGAAAGATTATAAAATGAAAAGAAAAAAAAAATGTATATTCAAAAGAAACTAGAATGGCTATTATCAAAAGACAACAAAACTAAAGACCCTTAAAACTAAACTAAAAGCAAGAATGGAGTTGATAGGAAGGAAGATGGTACCACTCTTACATCTATTTATATTATTTATAAAAGAACTATATAGCAACAGTCTATAGGACCTTTGATATGTGTTCAATTTGCAAAAAATGTGTCTTAATTTCCAAAGTAAGTTTCATATATGTTCACCACATAGTGAACTTGTACCACAAGCTATCAACTTAATGTTGTATTGTAATACAACTATATAGTGAAAATATAATTAAAAATAAAATTTTAATTAATATCTAATTATCTTGGTTTAATAATAATTCAAGATATTTAAATATGGCTTTTATAAAAGCCTTTTAGTTTATTTTCTTGTCTTAATAGTTAGTAGATTAAAGGTTGGTTAGTAATTTTACCTTTTAGGTTGTAGAAACTCTTTTATTGCTTTAGAAAGACCAAAAATTAATAGAATCAAGTTAGAAGAGATAAATAATTAGCATGGTTGATACTAGGATTAAGTTGAAAATTGAGTTGGGCTAAAAATTCCCTAGGATAAGTTAGATTGATGCCCGAGGATCAACCATTTGAGAGAAAGGGTCGAAATTAGACCTCTAACCACTAAAATGACTGCTTAGGACAAAATAGGAGGACATTTGAAGATTAGCAATTAGAATTAGTTAGCTAACTTAAAGCTTCTTCTAGAAACATAAGGCTTGCTTTTGTAGGAGTTGGTTTGACTTTGCAATTGGTGTTCAAAGTTAGGATTTGTATAAGTGATTTGGGATTTATATAATACAATTAAAGCTAGCACTCTTAGTTAGTTCATGAAATTGTTGTCACATCTATGATTCAAAATTTGATAGTGCTTGGTTAATTGGGTGTGTTAAGTATATGTAAAATTTTGACACAATCTAACAATGTAGTTGAGAGATATCTAGGTTTTGATACAATAAAGTATTAGAAGTTGGTAGTTTGAAATTAGGTGAAATTTCTATGAAATTTGAAGATCTACTAATCAGATCAAAGTGAAATTTGGCTTGGTCTAAGAAGACTTGAAGATCAAGCTATACACCAATTTCGAGTTGAAGTTAAGAATAAAAGAAGGAAAAATCACCACTCGAACATTTGTATCAATTTTCAAGTTGGCGGCCAAGTAACATCAATGTGGTTTTTGAGAATTTTCTCACAATTTGTACGTTTGATTGGGATGAATTCTTTTGGAAACATAGAAGACTTATGATAACATTTGTATGCAAAATTTTGCTGTAAGTAGATGATTAAATTAAGAATTATAGCTTGCTGAAGCTTACTAATTAGAATTAGGGCTTATAAAGTAAAATCAAAATTACCTAATTATGAAAGTAATAAGGCAATTGTAGTTTATATATGGTTGAGATTATTAAGAAGAGTGTGTTTGAGCACTTTGTATTGGATTTAAGCACTCTTGAATTAAAATTAAAATTACATTCTTCTTATAAAAGTGAAACATATTAGGATTCTTAGATACTTGTAAAATACAATCCTACCTTCTACAACTGGATGCTTGGTGCATTTCTGAATAAGACCACATGTAATACGACAACGTGCAACATGTAGCTAACTTGTTGGCCAAGTTTCTAATCTACCAATCACATACTAACACATATAAAGGTAAAACCAAATCTATAAAGCTTCTAAAAAGCTTCTCTATAAGATATTATCAAATTAATTTGCTTTTACCTACTTCTACATATTCATATTATCTAAGTGACTAAAGGAGTAAAAATAAATGTTCGGAACAAAAGGCTTCTAATTTTTTAATTTTTTTAATATTAGCATGTGTTTAATTATAGAAAAATCAAAAAATAAAGAAAGATAAATATATTTAAAATAACTAAATAATGATATCTTTTATTTTAAAAAATAAAAAAATTAATCATTTAATTTTGATGTAACTATAATTGAATTTTTGCCAAGATGTGTATTGCATGAATATTTATGATAGACATACACCTTCTTCAAAAATCTATGAAAGTTCAACATTCTCTATTGTTTCTATTTAGCTTAATAATCCACATACACAAGAATAATGCACTTGAGTGAAGACATTATCCGTTAAAATAATAAAATGGAAAAAATTACAAATATCTAAAAATAATAATAATAATAAAATCTCCACTAATATATGGATTTAAAACCAAAACTTCATATGCCATAAAGATTTCACTTCTACATGCACCATAATATCCATCTTTTACACGTCGTTTGGAAAATTCAAAATAAATATGCAGTAACGGGTTTTGCCCTTGCCCACTACTACTAAACCTTGGGAATTTCGATTTAAGAAAAATATGAAGCGCCGAAGGCAGACAGGAATCTGGAGGAATTTTGAGTCGCCTGATTCCACAGCAAAACAGCCTTCCTCGCGGCAGACTGGAGCCCCTTTGGACCCGATACCCATGACACTTATGCCTGGGAGATACCTGGGATCAATATATACCTTGACCGTGTATCCCATGCCCTAACCCTAATAAACAACCCTTTCGCTGATTTCGGTCTCTTTTAAAGCGGAACCAAGGTTTTGGCAGACTCCTTTCGCCTTCAACCCTCTCGTGAGCTGTTGCTCTCGCGTCGCCCTTCGCTCCCCTATCGCCATCCCACCATGGGTCACGAAGCGGTGTGGAACTCTCACCCTAAGGGCTACGGGCCCGGCTCCCGCACCTGGTATTTCCTTCTCTTTCTCTCCCACATATGGCAACTAGGGTTGGGATTTTTGTGGTTTTCAAAGGCCGACAAAGACGAATGTGTTTGAGTTTGCCGTAAGATAAATGCGGTGGATTTTAGGGTATGGAACAGGGTTTGTTTTCTCTCGCTGTAGCGGACGATTTACTTGGAACTCAACTCTGCGCTCCGCAGATTGAGTTTAGGGTTTTCTTATTATGAAAACAAGACTTGGCCACTTGAAATCTTGTTGGAATACATGCAAATCCTCACTTTTAGGGGTTCTTTAAAGAGGACTCCACAATATCATACTTTACATGTCGATGTTATGTGTGGAATCCGAGTGGGGTGAATCTCTAAATAATGATTCCTTGCAGATAGTCTATTGAGCATTTTTCAAACGAGTTTCGCTCCGGCACAGATCATTTACGTGGGCTGGACATATAGCACGCTTATTTACTAGAGGCACTATTCAATGTCTAGGTTACCTCTGAACTTTGCTTACTGAAATACTTTTGATTTCTTTGATCAGCCGGGTCTGTGGGAACTCCTGCGGAATGATTCGCAAGTACGGCATCAACACCTGTCGTCAATGCTTCCGCATCTACTCCAAGGATATCGGATTTGTGAAGGTACTGTCCAGACGTGCCCAACCATTTTTCCTGATTTTCGAATCGGTTGCTGTGGACGCAGTTAGTTGCTCGCTTTAGCGTTTATTTCGTTTTTAACACCGCTTTCGCGTGTCACGTTGTGCAGTACCGCTAAAGGGATATCGGAGGGGCTCGGCGAGCGAAAGACCTTATGTAACCACTGTAGGTCACGCTATTGGAAGGCAAATTGATTGTGATTGTGGAATCCACTAACATAAAGCTTTGACCAATTTTGTGTTTTTCACATTCATGTCATCACTGTCGATCATGGTTCGTGAAATACAAAACTATCTTCAGTAGTTACTTCCTAATTATGATCTGCATTGCTGTATGTGTCGCTTTAGCGACAGAATTAGGAACTTAGTTTCTCGTATTGGTTTTGGCATGAGAATTAAGCTAATTCACTTACTCAAGCCGTCAAATCGAATCGCTTACTTCTAAATCCAGCATTGCGTCTTTGGAAGATTCGGGGAATGACAGTGGTTGTATTCGCATGTATCTTTTGTTTTGGATTTGCATATGATATTTTGGACAAACATGAGGCATTTAAACCAACGGCTGCACTGGTTGTAACCTCCCTTTTTCGCGATGTGATACGATCTACCATTAGGTTGTGGAATCTGACATTTCCAACACCAAGACAAAACTTGAGCCAACGCCAAATCCTGATGCTGCTTACAAAATTGCATACGATTTCAATAAAGCTTGCAATTTCAGCACTATCAAATTGCCAACCAAGTGTTCTGTACAAGTCGGGCCAATGAGAGGGTGGCTAAACCGATCCACCTGTTATGCAACTGCACTCTGCAAAGCACTACAATCCTATCCCACACAAAGTGCGCACTGGGCGTGAGAATCTCAAACTGGTACTCTTCCGAACCGAATGCCCCACGGAGTTGAGACGCGCACCCTGATGCTCGGGATCCTCTCGCTTTGTTCCCTCCTCTACACCCCGTGCAGCATGACAACTGGTTCCCCCATCAAACTACGCTTCCCAGCTCCACGCTTCCGTTCCCGCCCACTGCCAATGCAGCCCCGCCTGCCGGAAATGGATGCTGCACCTCGTACACTGTCGGGTTACAGCTTGCTTGCACTTGCGCGTACCCGCGCGTCGACCATGGATGAGCGGCTGCTACCGCCAATGAAAAACGTTTCCTTGCATCTGCACCCACTCAAACCCACCACATCTCAAATGCATGTCCCCATGTTCAAATCCTACATCGCGCATTCCTGCAATCCCGAATACCTTTCCACACCGAGATCCGGTCCCGTCCGTTCCACAATCCTCCAAACCCCATCTCACCTTTGCACAGAAGCCCTCTCAGCAAATCCGCCAGCTCCGGGTTTGTGGCTTCCGGGACCAACAAAGGCTGGTTCACAATCTGCACGAGGCGGTGGTACTGTTAGCGCCTGGATTACCCCGGGAAAATGCTCGCCATGTGGAGCTCATTCATCCCAGCGAAACCGATATGCTGGCAACATGTGCACAACGCAGTGGCGATGCACGACTCCGTCTACCTTCTCATAGATGGAAGGGAGTGTGTCGCCCATGAACGGGTAGCGCCCCATCACCATGCAGTACAGAGTGCACCCCAGAGCCCACACGTCTGCTTGCCGCCCACGGTAATAACTCCCTGTCAAGCCTGTAACATGCCCACGCCCCTACCATCAGTGCTGCACCGCCCTGTCAAGGTTGGGACCAGTTCAATCGCCATCCATTACCATAATTCTGGAGCAAACCAGTCAAGGGCTCTCCAGGATGACTTCATGCTCGGGGCTGGGTGGCCATCGCAACAACAAACACTTGCTTCAGAAGAGCGACGACTTACATACCTGAGCAACATTCGGGGGCTGTGAAGACTGGAGTTCCAGGGGATCGCCACAGTTCGTCATTATCTCCCTGTTCGGAAAACAAATAATCGGCAGGGCGTTACCACCCTACATCTACTCCTGCAAAGTCAATGACAAACGACGCCTACTAGCTCCTAACATACTGACTCCACCCCAAAAACAGAGCATCACGAAGCATCGCCAAGCATACCTCAAATGTCCGGCTGCAACCAAAGTCGCATATTTTGACTGAACCATCCACATTCCTCAGGCAGTTCTCCGATTTGATGTTGGTATGGATGTTGGAAAATGAGTTGTCCAATTATTTTTGTGATAATTGATGATTTGTTTTATATATTGCTATATTACTTGATTCAATCATTTTATTTGTTTATTTGAGGATAGAAAGCTACATATAGTTTTATGTCCACTTTTAATATTTTGAAAATGATTCTCCAAAACTTTGATACAAATTGAGTCCCTACTGTCAATATGATATTGATTTGTAGTTTATAGTAATGATTGTTAACAAAAATTTTAGATATTTCTTCACTTGTGTGGCAATTTTCGTATATGATAAAAAATGTGTTATCTTGGAACAATATTCTATCATAAATATAAAGTCATATGAACTTGAGACTAAAAAATCTATGATAAAATCTATAGAAAAAAAAACCATGATTATTTTGGTATAAATTTTAAATAAAAAAATCCATAAGGCTCTTCATGATTGTACAAAGATTTTAATTGCCTTCTATATTTGAACAAAAATCTTTAGGTAATAGCTCTAAAATCCTGTTGAGTCTTAAATGTCTTATTTCTAGGAAATCATGTGGAATTTGAAGAGAAGATAGTCGTACTTCACTTTCTCAAATATGTAAGTGTCATTTAAAATAGAATAGATTATTTTTAAATTTAAATTTAGAAATATCATAAGATTTAGAATTATTTTTAATATCATGAATTATAGGATTTAAAGATATATTTGATTGAACTTACTTTAAAAAAATTTAATCAATGCTCAATGTTGATTTTATAGCACAAATATAAGATTACTTTAGCTTTTAAAGAATTATTTGTTGTTGATTAAAAGTTATATTTTTTTCATCTACTGCAAATAAAATTTCTACAAATGACATTTAATAAAATTTGTTGGATTATGGTTCATAAGTGATCTTGAATTCAAATATTCAATCAAACTTGGCAATGATTTAAAATATGTGATGACATAAGATATTTGAGATTTTTGTGATTTGTATAAAACAATCACCAGACTAGATCTAGATCACAAATCCATTCTTGAAATAAATCTATAATTACAAAATGTTCTTTGTTGGGAATCTTATAATTGATTTTGGCTACTAAAATTTTTCTTAAATGAAATGCTAGTAGGTGAAGTTTATCATTTATTCCCATTTGTAATGATATTTTACTTAAAGTAAAGTTTGATGCATATATTTCAATAAAAATTACCTTAAAAAGGTTGATGCAACATGAATTTGATACAAAAATAAAAGTTGTCTTTAAAGCTTCAAATATTGCCATAACTTCTTTATTTTTTATGGTTTTTTTTGTACAAATCAAAAATATAAATAAAGTGCAACTTGAACAAAAACAATTGATAAAAATCTAAGATAATTGACAAATCTTCAAAAAAATATTTGACATCTCTTATTGTTTCAAAAACTTTTAATTTGTGATGGTTTGAACTTTCTTAATATCTTTCATGAAGCCATGATTTGAAATGATGTATGCTAAGAAGTCAACTTAAATTATGTAGAATACACACAATTCCATCTTAGAGTATAGTTCTATATCTTTAAGCTTTTGTAACACATAAAAAATATGAAATTCAAGCTTTTTTATATTTTTAGAGCAGATTAAAATGTTGTTCAGATATAAACAACAAAAATATATAACAATTCTTTAAAAACATCATTCATAACATGTTAAAAATCTGATATTACATTTATAAGTTCAAAAGGCATGATATTATATTCAAAATATCCATATTTAATTTAAAACATAGTCTTTTATTTTTTATTTTTATGCATACTAAATTATATGCTTTTCATATATTTTTTTTTATATGGATCTTACCTTGATTCATTTAATTAAGAAGTTTTGATATTAAACATCATTAGTACTTATTCTTGATGGTAATTTTTTTGAGCTCTTAATAATTTATGCCCATCCATAATATACATTTTTTCTTCACAAAAAAAAATATAAGTTTTTTCTAGAGATTTAGAATAGCATTTGAAGTTCTTGACAAAGTTTTTATTAATATATTCTTTAAGTGCATCCAACTTATTTTATAATAAGCTATATTTTGGATCAAATGGTAATTGAGTTCTTTATTGAAGATCAATTGAGCAATCATAAGGATGATGTACTAAAAAAATATCTATATTTTTCTTCTTAAAAACTACTTAATAAACTTTATACAAACTTAGAATTTTGTTTCAAAACTTTTTACTATTAGAAATGGGTATGGCATATTTAACAAAAGGTAATCTTTCTTTTGCAACATGCATGAAAGCTTCTATACTTACTAATAAAGGTTTGATTAAACTAGACTTGTAACTTTTTATTTAAATAATACAAGTTTAGGTTATAATATTGGGAAAATTAAGATTTCAAAAAATCCAATATATTTAAGAATTATACTTTTCTAGCTACAATTAACCTAAAAGAAGTACATTAAAGAAATATCTAATAATATTAAATATTCTTAAATTATTATAATTATTACTTCTTATATTTATAAAAAAAAAAAAAAAAACTTTTATGGACAATAAACAATGATATATGATTTTTATATATATAGGCTTAGTTTTTTTAACTATATATATATATATATATATATATATATAGTCTTCACCTATATAAGAAGCTAAGGTTTTTGAATCTAATAATACAAAGAGTTTGTAATTTTTTAGTTTTAAATAAATATCTATTATAAAACAAAGTAAAAGATCGTAAGAAAGAATATAACCTTCACTAGATGTTGTGATCTCTATCAATGCATCTTAATTAGTGGATTAATTAAAAATATAATTTTAAGTCATTTTATTATATAAATATTAAGATTATAGATTATTTTTAATTATTTACTTATTTATTAGAATTTAGAAGCATTTGTAAGTTACAAAAGTCTTATTGAAAGAAAAGTCATAAAAATGGAGTCTTCGTAAGTCTTAGAGGAAATTATCTTAGTTAATTTACTATATTTACTTGTTGTTAAGTATTAAGGATTAATTATTGAGATCAATTTCTTCATTTGCCTCATATCTATATTTATTACTTATAATAATCCTATCAATGATTAATTAATAGTTAGAAGAAGCATGAACTTCATATCTTTTTAATTTATTATATAGAAAATAGGATTTTTAGTAGATGTAAATTGATTTTATTATTATAAAAAATCACCAAAATAGGAAAATATATCCTTAAATAGATATTATTAATATAGAAATATTATATGATTTTTTATAATTTATTTAGAATTATTTAGGAATTTTTTATAAAAGATTTCAAGATCTTGGTAAAATTGAGTTTTATCACCTTAGGAGCCACTATGAAGAAATGAAGCAAGATTCATAGGCCATTCAAGGTTCTTAGGCTAATTGGGTGTTTTTAAACACCATGGTGAAGTCAAAAATGCAAAAAAAAGAGTTTTTTTAGTAGAAAATAGAAAGTTCAGCAGCTAGTCTAATCCTTGTCAAAAGAAAAGTACATAAGTCCCATATGGGTTGTAGCACCTTGGATATAGGTAGGAAGATAAGATTAAGGCCTTGTCACCTCTCTTAACAATCCATATACACTACTTGCAAGCCTTCTTGAGGCTCAAACTCTTGGTCTCTTAAAGCAAGTTACTCTTGAAGTAAAAATTATTTATTTAAATTTTTCTATTATTTACCTTCTATCTTTAATTTGACATAACTTACTCATAATAAATTTTAATTTACATATTTTTATATCATTGAAAAGATAAAAAACTATCTATCTAAAAATATATTTTTTAATTTTTAATTTTATTTTTTACTAAATAAAAATCTAGTAAACAAATTGTAACTAGTTTTATAGTGTATAATTGCTTGATTATATTTGTTTACTTATTTTGTATTGTTCTTCTTTTGTTCTTATTCTTGCTACTTCTACTTCACACCACCAATTACAAGCAACTTTTAATTGATGCTATCTTATAATTTAGATAGAGGGAGAAATTTACCCTCGTAGATGTTGCACAAGGTTCTAGCCACACAGATTCTATTATAAGTGGAATTTTTTTTTCCAATGCATTACCCTCTTTGGCAATCATGCTCTTCATTTTTTGATTGTATTGCTTTTTTGGACAATGTTGAGGAGTATACATATATTTTTTATAGTATTAAAAAAATAATAATAAATAACAATATTAAGTCATTTTTTTATTAATGAGAAATTTAAAATATATTGTATTAATTTTTATAAGTTTAAGCTTTCAAAAATAAGTATTTAAAAATTTAAAATTTATTCTTATTAATTTATTTCTTCACATCTTATAAAATATTTGTTCTTGATGTCACTTAAAACATTAATTAATGCATGCAATGGCTTTAATAATAAATTCTTCTAATAAATTTTGATATTGTCAATTATAAAATTTTGATATTATTTTTTATTTTTATCAAAATTGATTTATAAGAATCTTGCCATTATATTTTAATCCATATCAATTTTTATTGATAATGACTTTATCATTCTTATCCTTATTGCAAGTAAGGTTTTGGAATTTGGTAGCACATGTGGTGGTTAAATATGATACTTATTGTAAAGATAGAATTTTGGTCTCTGCTATCCTTTCTTGATCACTTTTTAGAAATATGACTATTAATACTTCCAAAAATAAATTTGGGTCATACAAAAATTGTAAATATTTTCTATCAAAAGTATAAATCAAATGATAGTATTTACAGATGAAATTGCACTATAAATTCAAATTCAATAACTCTATTAAGATATTTAAAAGTGTGTAGCTTTAGATAGAGTTTGACTTTTTGTAGAAAATCTTTAAATTTTTGATCTTGTTCTATCATATTTCTTCACTATATTAAGCATTGCTTCTTTCATACTAGTAGTAGGAATACTTCTTAAATTAAATTGTTAGGTTAATCTACTTGCTTCTTTCAATTATATAACTTTATGGCATAGGTATAAGACCTCATTATTGGCTTTTTCTATAAGCATGAAAATAATACCTCTTTGGTTGATATTAGTTATTCATGAAATTTCCACTCCAAGAGTATTGATAAATTTATAAAAATCTATAATAGTTGTAAATATTCTTACTTTTATTAAATATATTATTCATAATATTTTTTATTTTTATAATAAATAATTTTAATAAATATTCAAATAAAATAAGAAGAAGGTAATTGAAAACCTCTAATATCAAATAATTTGTTTTACAAAAAAATATAGTCTATCATCTTTAAATAAAGAGTCAATTTTAAAATAAATAAAATAAAATATATTTTTAAAAGTAGATGCTATGTAATACTAAAAGCACAATAAAAGTTGTGAATTATTCATTTTTAAAGCAAAATAAGAATATTGAATTAGAAATATTGTTGAATTGTCAAAGATATGAGTCATAAAGAATCAAATGATCAATACACTTTTGTATCACTAAAAAAATAGATAATCACTTAAAGATGTGAGGATAAATTTTAATCTTCAATCAAAATTAGAAAATGGCCTCAATTAGAGTTTCTTGTAATTGGTGGTGTAAAATGAGACAAGAAAGTAATAAGAAGAAAGAAGAACAACAAAAAAAAACAAGTAAATAGATTGTATTCAAGCAATTATACACTTTAAAACTAAGTCAATCTGTTTATTATATTTTAAATTAATAAAAAATTAATAATAAAAATAAAATTTATACTTTTAAATAGATGGTTTTATTATGTTTACAATGATATAAAAAACATATAAATCTAACTTACTATAAGTAAGATATGAAGGTTTAAAGATAGAAAGTAAATAATTAATAAGTTAAGAGAAAATATTTTGTCTTAAGGATAACTTGCTTATAGATGAAAGGTTTAAACCTCACCAAGACTTATATGCAGTGTATATGAGTGTCTTTAAAAGGCCTTAAGGCCTCAATCTTATTGTTTTACCTACATCCAAGGTGCTACAATCCATATAGAATTTGTGCACATTTTTTCCAACAAGGACAAATTTGTCCCCCTATTTTCTATTAGTTTCACTTATATTTTATCATTATAGACTACACAATTTTGTTTAAAAATACCTTACTAGCCAAAGAATCTTATATGGCCTTCAAATCTTACTCTATTTTTTCATAGTAACTTCCAAAGTGGTAAAAATTGATTTTTATCAAATTCTTGAATTGTTTTCAAAAAATCCCTAAATAAATTATTAAATAAATTTTAAATAATTTCTAAATAATTTCTAAATATTTTTAATTTTAATATAAATTTAAAACTATATATTTTTATTTTTAAAAAAATTTATAATATTATAATAAATTCAAATTAATTTAAAATTATATTTTTATATAAATAACTATAAATATATGGGATTATTTTTTATACTAATATATATAGATTTTTTCATAAATAATTCATATAAATAAAAATCCGATTAAAAATTGATCTTAATAATTAACCATTAATATTCAATCATAAGTAAAAATATTAAATCAACTAAGATAATTGCTCCTAAAACTTAATAGGACTCCATTTTTATAAAAAAATTCTATTAAAACTCTTGTATATTATAAAAATTTCTAAATTCTAATAAATACTTAAAAAATCAAAAAGACTCTTTTATTTTAATATTTTTATATTTAAATAATCTAAAATTATATTTTTAGTATTTTCACCAATTATGATTTATTGATGGAACTTACAAAAGATCATGTAATAGTTACACCAAATTGGCTATTGTTAAAATCAAAAAGATTACAAACTCTTAAAACAAAACTAAGAATAAAAAAGACATTAATAAGAGTGAGAAAGAGCTCACTTCTATCTCTACATATATTATCTAACTAAGAGCTGGGTGGAAAATTCTAAACAACTTTTAAGATGTTTTCAACTTAAAAATGACATATCTACCTTACAAAACAAGTTCCATACATTTGCACCATATAACAAATTTATACCACAAATCACTACCATATGTGACACATGGCTAAGTGTCATGGACATGAATCTCAAAGAACCAAATATTCAATACACTCTTGCATAATTCAAAAATAATAGATATTCACTCAAAATTAATATAATATTGAAATTAGAATGACTATTGCTAAAGATAAGAAGAATAGAAAGTCTTGAAATAAGACTAAGGACTAAAAAGACATTAGCAAGAGTAAAGAAGGCTTCATTCTTGCTTCTATATATACTATCTAACTAGAAGCTAAATAAATTTATAACTAAATAAATTTTAAAATTTGAAAAGTGATGAAGTTAATTTATTTTATTTTAAATAATTAATTTAATTTTAGAATAGATTTATATTACAAATTTCTTAATTCTTTCATATAAAAATATAAATCATAGGAAAAAGAAAAGAAAAAATCTATACAAATAACTTACATAGAAAGAAAAATATCTTAGGTGCATTAAATCTTTGTCTAATAAAAATGAATAAATTCTAAAACAAATTTCAATTCACACCTCAAGATAAAAATGTATGGAGTTATTTCTAGTGCTTTAATCTTATAAATTATCAAAATATGCTTAATGTTAGTGACTTCTTTTTTATTCTATAAAATAAATTCTTGTATAAAGAAATAGATATGTATGCTTATAAATTCATTTTAATTCTAAAATAAACACATCTAATTTAGTAATAACACATTCTCTAAAAATTTTAAACCTACCAAAATTATGGTCTATAAAGTAAGTATACAATTACAAATTTTATTCAGTGAACTTCTATATTTTTATGTCTTTGGCAAATTGAATATATAATGATGAAATTTGTAAAATTAATTTTTAAAAGATTCTTTGATAAGATTATTAACACATTATATAATTGAAGCTGAGGAGAAATTAAATTATTGTATAAAACAGAAGAGGAATTTGGTTTTTTTTTCTTAAATGTTGAATTAGCATTTTTGGCTTGATTTGATTTTATGCATTGTTAAATTAGTTTGGAAGCTAATTGGTTGAAATTACAAGTCTTGAAACTTAAGAGTCTAAATTGAAATTTTTATTATCTTCAAGTTCTTTTTAATCAGAGCAATGTTAAATTAAGACTAAGAATATTCAAAGAAGCTATGTTCATGTGGTTGGTTTGGCATTTTAAGAAGCAGTTAATGAATAGAGAATAAGAATTAATCTTAATAGTATTGTTTGTTTTTTTTATTTTATTTTGTGTGCCTCATAAAATATATCTAATTAGATTATAGAAATGTTTTTAGGCCTATTGCAATTGAGATTAGAAAAAATCTACACTACACAAATTTGTCCATTTGTATCTCCTTTTGTGGCCAGGGAAGAGTAGAAAGGCATGAACCTGCAAAGTCAATGACAGTATCAGTATTGGCACAACCTAAGCTGTAAGAGTGGAATGAAGGCATATCCCATTTGTCTCCTCATGATATAAGCAAAGTGTACATGGGATGCACAAATATGCACACATGCTTATTAAGGCAAATGCCTCCTCTTCATGGGGTTCCCTCAATCTGGGGAGCAAGTTTGCACTGTGAGTCAGACACTGGCTCTTTTTTATCCTTAAATCTTGGTATTCATTGCTGAAGGTTCCTTTGCATGATCTGCTTGGATATTCCCACTTCCATTTTTGTCATCCATGGGCAGGCATTCAAAATCTCAGTTGCTTTGGGAAATTTTGTGTTGGTGTAAGCCATGCCACCTGCAGCACTGTTGCTGTGTAAATTAGGCAGCCTTCCACTTTGATTTTTGTAGTACACATGTTACACTATTTTTTCAGTTTTTGTTGCTTCCTTTTCACCCAACTTCTTTAGGGAATATGTGGATGGGTACAACAATTGGGTCACCTAAAAACAGGAATCCTCTTTTAAGTATTCAGCTTTACATGCCAATCCATCTTGTCAAGGGGCAAAGGAAAGTTGGGGACAGGCAAAAAGATCTTATAGACTCCTACATAACAATTGTAATACTTGATGTGCACTGTAAAAAATTATTTGCTAACAAACACCAGGAATGGCAGAATTTCATTCATTTAATTGGTGAAATACACATGACTATCAAGCTCACAAGGTCTATATGTTACAACAAAAGCCAAAGGAACATATCAACATTCATTCCTATGTTCTTTATTTTCTTTTGCACCAACGAGTCTCAAGATTGTTTCTCTTTTTTCTTTTTTTCGTTCCAACTTGCATTCCTAGGTTGATCATTGATATCCAGTAAATATGATCTCTTTTTCATAGCCATATTCTTCTTCATTATGGCTTGCTCAGTCTCCCCTATTACTAAAAATGCCAACTAATGTGTTGTGGAGAGAGAGAGGGGGGGGGGTGATATGATTCTGAATTGAAAGTCCAAGGTGCCTCCCACAGATACAGATGATTTTAATCTTCACTAAAATTAAACCTAAAATAATAATAACAACAACAACAACACCAACATGTTTTCTAGCATTTTCAACTTAATTTGAGTTTTATAAACTGTCTTGTCTTATCCCACAACCTGTCTCATACATAGCACTTAAATGTTGAATTCAAAATGGCTTAGATCTAATGTCCTTTGAGATGTTCGTGGCACACAATCAAGTAATAGAAAAAATTAATGTTTGCACAGTATATGAAACAAACAATTCCCCCAATCCATCCATGCCTCTGTCTTTTTGCTTTTCTTATGTTTATATATATATATATATAGATATGTATTTCTTTTTGGGGCATAAAGCTATGACCTTTCTGAAGCACTGTGTGGGTTATTGACAGGAATACAAAAGCATGACCTCAAAAAGAGGTGGGTGGACATGCTCCATCCACACATTCTCATGAACATGTGCTCCCAATGTGGAGCTTGTGGACCTCAGTGCACCTCATCACACAGTTCATCAGGCCCCCCCAAGGAATGACCACATTGTCCCTGCAAAGTCCACCACCCCCCTTGAAGAAATCCATCAATTGAACATGATGAGAGCTGAATGAAAGGGTGCAGTTGAAGTGGAAAATAGTCAAAAAGATCACAATCTGCTAGTAACAAAAAACCATAATAAATTACAAAATTATCTGCAGGTAAAAATGTATAGACCTATGCACATTAACTACCCAATACCAACATTTAAAGATGTGTGTCCAAAATGAATCCTATGCATATATGAAAAATAAAATAAAATAAAATAAAATGCAAAATTCATGATCACAAGTGAATCACAGAAAAAGCTTGTAGTGAACTGGAGATCAAAACACAAAAATCAAACAAAATCAAGCCCTTACTTACATTCAATACCCCTCAATGTGAACACAACAACTACAAATTCACAGACTCCTCTCAAGTCACAAAATTGTCAAAACATCATGATAAATACAAATCCCATCAAATCATACATCAACACTCCCATGATAAAATGCTGTGCAAAATGTGCTCAGAGGACATGACATGCATGCATGTTCATATACAAATCAATGTTCCCAGCCAACCTTGAAGACTCCACTCCAAACAGATCCCAAGTTCCACAACTACTGTGGCAAGAGGATGGCTTACTCTTGCTGGTTTAACAACTTTGGTTGTTCCTAAGACTCCAAATGGCTTTCATGTTGGTCTCCAAATGAATGAATGAATGCACGTGACCAGCAGCAATACTCGATCCAAGTTTGTCCGATTGGCCTTCGACGTCACGTGTGACCTCGGGCCAGCCTTGCCAAATGCCGAGCTCACACGCATTCTTCGTTCATTGCAAGGAGGGGGAGGTACTGATGATGTTCCACTGCGACCTGGTGTGTGTCCACGAACACAAAAGGGCCGTGCCCAAGCTGGACAGCGGGTGTGCTGAAGATGCCAAAGACCGAGTTGGAGAGTGGGTTCTTCGGCGATGCTATACCCGCCGTGCAGACTCGACAGCAATATATGCTGTTGCTGCAAACGAGAACAGATCTCGGCCTGCTCTTCAATCCAGTTGGACCCATTATCCTGTTCTTTTTGCTTTCCTGAATCCTGCCCCACCTCCCCGTCTGCCCAGCCCCACCGCAGCCGTAGCTCAAGAGATCTGCATTCGTCCGATTCATCCGCACATTCCAACGGACGGTGGTGACGCCTCTGTCGATGCGGAAGCAGACAGCTACGTCCTTTCCATCATCGTTTTGTTGTTGCGTCCATGAAACGACCGATTCCTCGCGTCTTCAAGTCTCCACTTCGGTTTCCTCGTTTTGTGTCTTCAGCTGTCTCCGATCATCCACCAGCTTGTAGTAGCTCGTGCGCACTATTATATAGTCCAGCCGGATTGCAGGCTCTCGGTGTGGCTGGAAGTAGCATCGCTCGGAGAGGCTCCACCAGATTGTGACAGGAAGTCGTCCATCGACGTGTGCCGTGGCTGCACGGAGAGTCATGATGCAGAGCGGTAGTCCCGGATATGATTGAAAAGGAGGTGGTCGTGGTTGGTGCGACTGATGAGAGGATTTGGGAGGGGTTTGCTGAGATCCAAGCGCTGCGGTGGCTTCAGCTTTGCAGGTGTGCGAAAGTGACTGCCAGCAACTACCAGCTTCCGAGCTCTTTCACGTCCCAGAAAGTCTCGTAAGGTGGCTGAGATTACGATGGCCGCTTGAGGTGGCAGCCGTGGTGCTGGATTGCTTGCGTTTCCGTTGTTCAACGATCGGGTTAGGATTTGTAGCTGGTTTAGTGAGGTGCAGGCCCTTGGAGGCAAGTCTTTTGGCACACCGTGTCCTAGCTTTGGACGTCAGTGATGTGCCCATCGAGGTTCTTGACTTTCGACCAGCGGCCAAGTTCCGGTGAAGCTTGATCGGTTTCGCGATCACGAGCTACATGTGATAACCGCTGTAGTAGAATCGGAGAGGAGGGTACGCCGAGGTCGGCGTTGGCAACCATGCGAGCTGACTGTGGGCCGCGTTGCGAGGTTCTCAAGGCCGCGGTGCTGGCGCAGGAGTGCGACTTCCGTCACTACTTGTTCAGATGCTTGTGTGCGTCGTAGAGCTACGCCGACGTCTTGAAGGCATCGGAGTGACGGGGGTGCCATCGCACGAGGTGACGGGACTGGTTTGCATCATGGTTGGGGTACTTTTGCTGTTGGTTTCGTGTATGATCAAAGGATGAAAACGTGTGATAAAAGCTGGAGATTCGGGAGCTCGCGGCTGAACAAGATTCAGAGTGTGTGAGCTTCAAGTTGCGCAGCAGTCACTGGAAGTATCTTTGCTGTGCAGCGTCAGGGTCGTCCGACAGAATAGTCCGAGACAGTGGGAGCGGAGAGTGTGATTTGCACGAGAAGTAACACAGAGATGGCAGCGTGAGTCCGAAACATCTGCCGTCCTGCTGGTCGGTAGAGCCGCCATTTCCTGCTCGGCGAGAGAAGTCGGTTGCATGGATAAGCAATGCGGATGTTGTGGACTGTTATGGTTGCGGAAGAAGGGCTCCGGGGGCGAGGGCAAGTGCTCGTCGAAGCCGATTGTGAAGCGCATATCGAAAGAGCACTTGCTCGGCAACTCGGCTGAGTTGGATGACAAGGCCGCGCACCAGGTGGTCCGGCAGGTGGCCAAGTTTCCTCCCACAAGCTACCGACCGCCTGAGGAGGAGCAGGTGGGCGAGGCTCATAGAGTGGAGGGCAGATTGTATCCGTTCAAGGAACTGCGAGGATCTCGCGCACCTCTGATTCTGCCACTCCTGAGAGCTGGCGTGAAGGAGACTCGCCACGAATTCCGGTCCCAGGTACGGGATCGCCCGCCGTTTGGTGTGCACGGTGTGGGTCGGTGCCGTCGGGTACCAGTACAGTCGCTACAGCTGGAATTGATTAAGCAGTCGTCAGTGTGGGCAAGTTATGAGGTCTGGTCGAGGCGGGTTGGGACCTGGAAAACCGACCGCAGCTAACGCGTTCTTTGCACGATTTTGTGACTGACGGGCCTCCGCATGTGAGTAACAGCGACTCGGGGTGGTGGTTATGGCGGGGTGGCGTGCAGGATGCGGAGGGGAACAAAATGGTGAACGAGTATGTGCGGAAGTGCAAGATCGGGACGGGGAGCTTCGGGAAAGTGGTGAGTACAGCGATGGTTTGGTATCGTCAATTCCGTGGTGTATTTCTGTTGGACGAGGATGCTGGCGGGTGAGTGGGACCAATTCTTGAGCTGGCAAGAGAAGGACTGAGTCGACGGGTATCGAACTGTGTGCAGGTTTTACACCAGAGCAAGAAAGATGAGAAGCTGTATGCAATCAAGGTAGCAGTGTATAATTGTGGGTTGCTATGGTCACGGGGTGGGCTGGTTTGATATTTGGGCTCAAGTAGGCGAACGGGCACATAGGTGAATTTTGCCACGGAGGTGTCGATATCTCGACGAGCAGCTTTGAATGGGCAGGGCATCCACTAATGACGGCATTGATGTGGATTGCAGATTGTCAACAAGTCGCGGCTTCGCAGGATGAAGGTTTCTCCGAGCGAAACTGCCATGATGGACGTTCTCCGGGAGGTGAGTATAGTCGGATGCTTGCAATGCAATAGTGTCGGGGCCTAATGTAAATGTGTCCGGATCCGAGTGCGACGAGGAGCCATGACCGTGTGTGGAAGGCGAACACGGGTGTAACATACCTCACATGTGCAGGGCGTGGAGTGGTGGTTTTGATAGACTCTGATTCAGGGTCGGCAAAACTTGTGACAGGTGGCCATTCTGAAGCGGGTGGATCATCCGAACGTAGTGAAACTGTACGAGGTAATCGACGATCCGAATAGCGATCGCCTCTACATGGGTGCGTGATCATTAGCCCGTCGTGAATGAATATAAGGCATGTCTGGTGTGCTGGTGCAAATTGGCATGTGTTGGTTCTTTAGGGTTGGTCTTTCCGGTCAAGGCGTCGTGGTAACACCCGACTGTGGCATTGAACGTCGAGGGTTGTGCAGTGATGGAGCACGTGGAAGGCAAGTCCATCTTCGAAGGTTGTGGATCCCCTGGAGGCATCGGCGAAGCTGCAGCGAGGAAGTGTTTTCGAGATGTGGTTGCCGGGCTTTCGTATCTACACAACCACGTAAGGGGTTGGTCGGTTACATCGCTGGTCTCGGTCATATCCATTCTCGATGATGAGTTGTGTTTGCCCTTGCAAAGCAGGCAGTGCGCGGTATCGCGTTCTGCATTTGAATGGGGGCATGGTTTTTCTGTTTCAGTCGGTTGGACTCACAAACACGTACAACATATAATGTCGCAGAACATCATCCATGGCGACATCAAACCCGAGAACTGCCTGAGGAGTGTAGATGGTTCAGTCAAAATATGCGACTTTGGTTGCAGCCGGACATTTGAGGTATGCTTGGCGATGCTTCGTGGTGCTGTTTTTGGGGTGGAGTCAGTATGTTAGGAGCTAGTAGGCGTCGTTTGTCATTGACTTTGCAGGAGTAGATGTAGGGTGGTAACGCCCTGCCGATTATTTGTTTTCCGAACAGGGAGATAATGACGAACTGTGGCGATCCCCTGGAACTCCAGTCTTCACAGCCCCCGAATGTTGCTCAGGTATGTAAGTCGTCGCTCTTCTGAAGCAAGTGTTTGTTGTTGCGATGGCCACCCAGCCCCGAGCATGAAGTCATCCTGGAGAGCCCTTGACTGGTTTGCTCCAGAATTATGGTAATGGATGGCGATTGAACTGGTCCCAACCTTGACAGGGCGGTGCAGCACTGATGGTAGGGGCGTGGGCATGTTACAGGCTTGACAGGGAGTTATTACCGTGGGCGGCAAGCAGACGTGTGGGCTCTGGGGTGCACTCTGTACTGCATGGTGATGGGGCGCTACCCGTTCATGGGCGACACACTCCCTTCCATCTATGAGAAGGTAGACGGAGTCGTGCATCGCCACTGCGTTGTGCACATGTTGCCAGCATATCGGTTTCGCTGGGATGAATGAGCTCCACATGGCGAGCATTTTCCCGGGGTAATCCAGGCGCTAACAGTACCACCGCCTCGTGCAGATTGTGAACCAGCCTTTGTTGGTCCCGGAAGCCACAAACCCGGAGCTGGCGGATTTGCTGAGAGGGCTTCTGTGCAAAGGTGAGATGGGGTTTGGAGGATTGTGGAACGGACGGGACCGGATCTCGGTGTGGAAAGGTATTCGGGATTGCAGGAATGCGCGATGTAGGATTTGAACATGGGGACATGCATTTGAGATGTGGTGGGTTTGAGTGGGTGCAGATGCAAGGAAACGTTTTTCATTGGCGGTAGCAGCCGCTCATCCATGGTCGACGCGCGGGTACGCGCAAGTGCAAGCAAGCTGTAACCCGACAGTGTACGAGGTGCAGCATCCATTTCCGGCAGGCGGGGCTGCATTGGCAGTGGGCGGGAACGGAAGCGTGGAGCTGGGAAGCGTAGTTTGATGGGGGAACCAGTTGTCATGCTGCACGGGGTGTAGAGGAGGGAACAAAGCGAGAGGATCCCAAGCATCAGGGTGCGCGTCTCAACTCCGTGGGGCATTCGGTTCGGAAGAGTACCAGTTTGAGATTCTCACGCCCAGTGCGCACTTTGTGTGGATGAGCGCTGAAGCAGGCTGGGTTGTCCGCGGGAAGGATTCAGTTTTGTTGGCGAAAGCGAGGAATATACAGATGGCCTGTACACTCGTGTAAGACTACATGCGCGCTTACATCCACAGCAAAGGTTTCTGTACACAGCGTAGGGGCGTAGTGGAAGCATTTGATGGTGGTGCATCCCAGAGTGCAACCTTGATTGAAGCATATGTTGGGTGGAGAGGAAACATGGACTTTTGGTACGTGTGGTAATGCGATGCGTACCCCCGAAGTGCGGACAAGTATGAAGGATGTGAAGGACACCCAATGGTGCAGCAGATTCGAGCAGTTGGGCTCATCGTAACTGACAGCCTGGTTTCCAGGTCTTGGTGGGATAGGATTGTAGTGCTTTGCAGAGTGCAAATGCATAACAGGTGAATCGGTATAGCCACCCTCTCATTGGCCCGACTTGTACAGAACACGTGGTTGGCAATTTGATAGTGCTGAAATTGCAAGCTTTATTGAAATCGTGGGTTATCAGTGACTTCTATCAAACTGAGCTTGAACTACATTAGAAACCAACCGTATGCAATTTTGTAAGCAGCATCAGGATTTGGAGTTGGCTCAAGGTTTGTCTTGGTGTTGGAAATGCCAGATTCCACAACCTAATGGTAGATCGTATTACATCGTGAAAAAGGGAAAGATTAAAATTAGTGGCATGCGTTCAAAGTTTGAGAATGCTGTGAATACTGCTGTGGGTTGTCTTGTATTGAAATGTGGATTTTATACAAGTCATATTGAAACCCACAAGCCTTTGGAGTTGATTCATGCATATTTTTTTTGTTTACATGCAAGTTCAGCCTGACTATATGTGTCATTCAAAGATTGTAAGATTCTAGAAATTAAAATGAGTTTGATAAGAAAGAAAAAAAAAGTGCTATGTAATATATACTTGTCAAACTTTGATATTAGTGTTGGTACTTGTAAACCATAAAGGAAAAATATCATATGTATCCTTGAAATATGTTGAAATATTAATCATATTCTTGTATTATTAATAATAACAAAAATATCCCTCACTTTTGTAATAATTGCAAATCTACCCCTTTGATTGATAAGATATTATCTTATTCCTATTTTAGGTGAATCCTAGGTCCAAAAATGTGTACCACTCACATTTTGGTACAAAACTTTTTTGCACAAGTAAGGCCTTGCACAAACCAAACTCCACTATTGCATTTGATGCCCCGATTGCTATTATCATTGCTATATTTTCTTTGTTACCTATGCTTGGCTCTATACATATGTGAGGAGTATAAGCCTCCATTCTCCATCTCACTTTGCTTGGAACTTTTACAAGTTCTTGCAAGGCTACGACATGGTTGGAAGTTCATTCATATTGGGAAAGAAATTGTGGTGGAAGATTTCTCTTTATTTCTTTTGAATATTCAAGTAGTCATTGTGAAAATAAAAGAGTGTAGAAGTTGTGATAGAAAAGAGAAAGTTACATAAGAAGATGTTTGGGATTGCAAAACTATAATTGTGCAATAATGGTGCAAGGGTGTGAGTGTTGATATTATCCTCATGGATAGAGGGACTATAACACTATTCTTTGAAGTTTAGCAACATTCTTTTTCTAGTCATAAGCTTAGTATGATCACAAGATTGGTGAATAAATAGATTGCTCTCAATAATATTTGTGGCCTCTAGGAGCAATGTTCTTGTACACATCTTTACAAAAAAAATTGTTGATCTTCAAAGCACTTAAAGGACACAGGTACAAGACTTTTGAAGTATACAATCCAAATTATTGGTATGTTCTCTATGCAACTATATTTCAATTTTCTCAATAATTGCTTCATATTCCAAAAACCAAGTTTCTTAGATGATAGTGTTAGATTCATGAGTTTTTATGTAGAAGGTTCATTGATTGTTATTACAAAACGACATCTCCATGTTGAGAGATAAAAAAATAAAAAAATAAAAAAAAAATGGAAGAAATTCTCCATAAACATTTCACTAAGTCCAACTATTATTTTTTAGGTTTTTCATCCTTTTTGATGATCTAGTGATCTTGTTGCTTAACCAATCTGTGCAAATTAGACTTGGTCAATGATGAGTACACAATTGATATCATGAAGATCTTCTTGAAGTGTGTATACAATATTCTAATGATGAAGGTTATTGATATGTTTGTGAAATCCTTGATATTACTTTAAATAGTTATAATGTTGATCAGTACAAAGAGTAATAGAAACAACTTGTTAAAGTAGTTGAATTTTTATCCTAGACCTTTTAAAAATCATATTGAGGAAATTTATTTTATTTCTTTGTAATTGTTGTTGGTGTTGATTTTAAATAATGTTGCTTAATGGCCCAACAAGAATAACATGGAAATTGGAGCTGCTTGGCTTCCATAGTAAAACTTAAATTTGCAAAGTTGTTAGAGAAATTGGTTTATTAGTACTTTAGTAAGAAGATTTCTAGAGATGGCTCATTTTTTTGCTTTATAAATCATACATATGATTTGTTTTTGAGGTTATTTTAGTTTTATACAAGATTAAAGTCATATGCCACATACATTTTATAAAATTAGAATAAAGTTATACCTTATTATAAAATTAGAATAAATTTATATCTTATTAAGTTTTAGGATAGATTTACAATTATTACAAAAATGAGGGGTATATTTGCTATTATCAAGAATACATGGATATTCTTGATATTTCAACATATTTTAGGGATATATATATATATATATATATATATATTATATTTTCCCAACTGTAAATTCAATGGAAAAAAAAAAAAAAAAAAAAAAAAATGTCAATCTTGAATTCTTTGAAAAAAAATTAAAAGTTATGGGGTTTTGATGAAGGTTGTTGAGCTGAAGCTTGGAGGTGAAAATCTTCACTTGACATCTGTATGAATGTATGTATACACCAACAAGGCTTTCATATTCACCAACAATATTTTTTAATACATGTTCAATTTTGAATATTCATATTTATGATACTATTTTTATCAAGTTATAGATAAAGTCACATCCATCATTAACTTATCAAGGAAGCATTGATTTCAAGATGAATGAAATATTTTAAATATTTAGGTCAGTCTAATGGTTGAAATATTTCATGCAAAAAGCCTAGCCAATTTTAAATAAATGTTGTCACAAAATATTTTCAGATTAGTAATTAAATCTTGGTTATAAATTTTTAACTTATGTGAATCATGTTTGAGTGATATATCAATATGTGTGTATATATATATGTATATAATGACTTGGTATGTTATAATTGAGTAATGGTAATTTTAAATAAGTGTGTGAGAAGAACAATCTGTTTATTGTTTTCTTCCTGTTTACTTTCTGAAATATGTACATAGACTCAGTTTTTTAAAAAGAATTTGTAGTAAACACACTACGTATCTAAAAACATGGGATAATAATATCTAGTAACTCAATTGGTAATTTTTCTTTTATTAAGAAAAATAAGTTTTTTTTACATCCAAAATTAAAAGAATACTTTACACATATATGTATATGATTTTCAATATAAGATTTTTTGATATAAAATATAGCAAAGAGGAATTTTTAAAAGAGACAATGGTGTCAAGATTCTGAAGACTCAAGAACTTTAACTCAATTTAAATGTAACTTATAAATTTTAATCTTGCATTAAAAATAGAATTCGATGAAAAATAAAAAATAACCACTAAATCTAATAAAAGATGTTTCAGATTTTAAATTTTTCCAAAAAAATATTTTAAAGATAAAAAAAAAAAATGACTTAGATATTTCTACAAGATTAACAAAGTTTTTAAAACTTGTGAAATATATATTGAAAAGTTATAGAAATTCGAATAGATTTTTGAAAAGGTGATAAAATATCTAAACAAAATTTATAAAATTTCAGAAAATTTTAAATGGTGATTGCAGGTGTATTTATATATATATATATATATATATATATATATCTCTGTGATATCACTACTTCTTTTAAGCAATAGATTTATAAAAATATCTAAAAAATCAAACTTGTATCTACAAAAAAAAAATAAAAAGTTTATTTTTCAAACCTTGTATTTTATATCTATACAAAAAAAAAAAAAAAAAAAAAAAAAAAAAAAAAAACTCAATAGTTTTACATCCCAATTCAACCAATTACTATGGCTGTAATTATTTTTAATTAATGAACTCATTTCAGTAACTTGGTTTGAATTGAGGCTTGTAAAACTTGAAAATTAGCGTCTCAACCATCAAGTTTGAACATATTCCAATAAGTCATTCTAAAGTCACAAAGACTTAACTTGTAACAGAGAGAGATTATTATTGTTGTTCAAATCATTCTATTTTTCTTCTCAAGCATTTCTTTTATAGTGTAACTTTTTCAAGCAACTTTACTATTGTAATCTACATTGTTTAGTCTTTGTCATTTTTTTAAATAAATTGGTTTTGATATATAAAGATAATACTTGTAGAATTTATCTATTTTATTAGAAAAATAAAATCTATTAATAGATTTAAAAATTTTATTTCTTAATATTGCATGATTTTTATACATCAAATATTTAAAAATATATATCTACATATATACATATAGATATATAGGTATAATCATTGTATTAACATAAAATTGATTTTAAGTTTTTTACATATTTAGCATAAGTTAAATTTGGATGATAAAAAAATACATTATAAAATCTTCTCCAAGTATGTTTCTATTATCTTTGATTCAAAAAGATATGACTTACTACAATGATCATGATTGGAAATTAATACAATTTTTTAAATATCAATTTCATGCTTTGTCTTTAATCAATTCTTATACTGAATTTTTTTATCCAATCATCTTATAAATTACTTGTATTTTAATCAAGATGTCACTCAAAAATATGTTTCATATGTTCAATTTATCTACTTAATTATAGGTGGTTTTTGGTAGAATTCTATATTTTATGTCTAGTATTTGAAATATATTAGAAATCACTCTTTAAAACATTAGAAAATGATTTATTATTTATCATAGCATAATATTTTTAACCATTATTAAATTATTCTTTAAAAAAATTAATTTAAAATTTAATAAAATAGTAATTAAAAATATATAAAATATATAATTAGTATTTTTAATTATAACATAGAATAATTTTTAATAAACAAAGATTGGATAGTTAAAGTATTGTATTAAATGAAACTAATGCATTTGTACTATTTATATTTAATTTATATATGTTATAAATATTTTAAAAATTAGGTGTATAAAATATATACTTACAATCACCAAAAATATAAATTAAATCTCTAAAACATCAAAAGGTCTTAAAATATAACAGACCAATATCAAAGGATCTAAAGCAAATAATAAGGTGACTTAAAAATATTGTAAAACTTAAGAGACATATGATTCCAAAACTCTCTATACTAAAACCATCATCTAACTTTATGTGTTTATTTTTACTATAATGTTCACCATTTAAAATATCTTCCTTTTTGAAGCACTATTAGAATTTATGGAATAGCTACTATTGAGTATTTTATTAACACTCTTTTAATGACAAAAAATATGCTATAAAAATAAGAAAAATAAATAAATAAATAAATAAATAATTAAAAAAATAAATAACTTATTAATTCTTAATTAAAAATAATAATGAATAGAGATAAAAAATTACATAAATTTTAATAACTTTATTTAACTTTATAATGAAGTAATTATAATTATCTTCTTTTAGATATAGATAGGTATCATACAATAAATATATTATGAAATAAGTAATTAATTATAATTCAATCATATTAAATATAAAACATAATTTTTTTTTTTATCTATTATGCATTATTCAGTTTTAAATAAAATGAAAAAAAACTAAAAAGAAACCAAGGAAAATATTTTAGGCTAAAATAAGTATCAAATTACTGCAATAACTTGAATAAATAACAAGATTGGTTCAAATTAGATTTATATATATATATATATATATATATATAATAAATTAGATGTTATAAGAATAAAATTTATCAATCTATAAAATTATTAATACTCATTTGAATATTAATATGTATATATTTATATAGAAATGAAATAGAAAAACTTAGGTTTGTTGAAGATTTTATTAATCTCTCAAGAAAGATCTTAAATCGAAATCAAGAAACTTCAATAAAATTTAAATGACCAACACACATACACACACACATATATATATATATATATATATATATATATATATATATATAAAACTAAGTATTGAGTAGAAATTAAGTTAATTTTGGTATTAATTAAAATAATAAGGATGTATTATATATATATTTTTAAACAATTGGTTGCATAAAAATAAATTATAAAAGTCTAAAAATTATATTACAAATAATAAATGTAAGATTAGAACTTTTTAAAATTTTAATTAGCTTCTATTACAAGTAATATCTACAATAAAATAATATACAATTACTCTAAGTTTAGCCATGTTTTAAAATGGATTATTATGCTCTAAATACAAATAATGTCTATAATAATTCTTTTATATTCTAAAATTTATTTTTATTTTTAAATATATTTTAAAACCAAGTAAAAAAAAAGTCATATAAATTAAATATTAAAATTAAATTTTTTAAGTTGTATGATTATTATTAATTTTTTAATTAATTTCAATACTATTTTTCTTAATAAAATAAAATAGTTATATACTTGATACTAATAAAAAATATTTATTTTTTATTTTATTAATTAAAATAAATGATTTTAAATTATTATTTTTTTATTTTTATTTACAAGTATATTAAATAAATTTAAATAGAATTTACAATAATATTTTATAAGTAAAAATATTATATATATTTAGTTTTTAAATATATTATTAATTTATTATTAAAAATATTTAAAGAAAAAAGAAGTGTATATATATGATATTATTAATAAAATTATTTTATATCAAATATTTTAAAAGATAATATATTAATATAAAATATAAAAAGTAAATTAAAAAAAATAAAAAAAAATTATAATCCGTAACAAATTATTTTTTTAAGTACAAGATGGTAACTGATATCAATCTTGTTGTAAATTTATTTTAGATATGTTGATTATTTCAAAAGAGTTGTATGAATGATTCATCTAAAAACATTATGTTAAGAGTGTAAATTTATTATGATTTTCAATAATATTATATAGATCTACTTAAAAGTTGTATTAAATTATTTAAAGTTTTTAAAATAAATCTTAAAGTTGTATTAATGAATAGTTATGATTTTTATAAGCTTGCAAGATATTTTAAAAGAATCTTGTAGCAAGTTTTTGTATCAACTTTTGAAGTGGCTAAAAAAAATACTTCTATAACAATTTTTTAATCTATTATATGTACATGTAACTAAATAGAAATTTTATTGGCAATTTTATAAGAAATTTAGAAATGCAATATAAACAATATAATGTAAAACAAAAAAATTATAATGTTTATATTGCATGCCATAGGTATCATAAATTTTAACTTATCCTTTATGATTCCAATTGCATTTTTTTGAGAAGAAACCTAGTCTTCTTTTGGTTGTTGTTGATGCAACTCCTTCAACTCTATAGAAAACTACAAGCCATCACTATTGGTGCTAACAAGAACTTGACACTAATAAATGCCATTGAAGATGTTTGCTTCACATCTATGGTTTTGCTTTATGTTTGACACATCCAAAAATATTTATTAGTCAACTGTAAGAAATATTTTCTATTCAAAGTAGATGGTGGTTGATCTAGCTTTCTCCGAAATGGACCAACGTCATAAATTTCTCTTTAAATGAGGTTTTTCAAATGGAGCACATGATCATGTGTGCTCAATTTTCTTTTGCTTCTACTAAAGTAATTGTAGCATGTCTTCAAAAAACCTAGACTCTTTATAAAAAATAATTTATAAAATCTTTAAAAAAATAGTAACTTCTATCTTAGTTGTATGCACACATTATATGTGAAAGGTCAATATTATGCCCTAAACTTATACATCAAATTCTCCACCAAAAATCTTCAAGGTATACACATTTTTCTATCTCACATTTTTGAGAATATAATTAGAGCAATTAAAACACAAAGAAAGCTCTAAATGTATGCATGTACATCGCCTTCACAAATATCAATTTTTTCAAAGGTGTTTTTATGAGGATATCAATGCATGCTCTTAATCTTGTATATGAGTAGCTTTAATTCTCTATAATTCTTTTAAATACTAACAATAATTTATGTTTAAGTGTGTTTATAACCACAATGAGACTCTCTTATCAATATCAAATTAAGAGAATTTTACAATGAAGTCTTAATGATCAATGATTTCTATAATCAATATCTCTTGATGAATCTATTAAGTTTTGATAGTTGAGTCAATTCTAAAGAGATTTGTTACTTTTATTGAATTGGACTCTATTTTTGAAGTAGTTGGTTATACATATCGGTTGATCCTACCTCACAAGTAGTAGAAGGTATATGAATAGCTTTTGGAGCTTACAACAATGACTAAAGGTTTAGAAAATCCGATACGAAGCCATCCAAAAGGTTGTTTGTGCCACACAACAAATAAATCAAAGCCACATTCTACACAATATTTTTCTTTGCAATTTAAAGAAGTCAAAGCCAAAAGTGCAAATGTGTGTCATTAAAAAAATTCCAAAAGCATCCAACATAATATATGCACTTGTCATTCTTGTTATGCTTATATTTCACAATCTTTTATTATTGCACAACCAATTGACTTGGATTTATAGTAGAGGTATTACAACCTTATTTAAGTAAAAATAAAAAAAATATAATAATCTATTGGCTGAGTAATCTCAATATGAGTTGAAATTGGAGTGCTATTCTAACAATCTAATATAATTTGATTTGTGCTCATGTCCATATAGGAGCATATGTGCTTATGTAAGCTATGATGATTTATGCTTATGTTTATATAAACTAATCTTATTGTTTTTATATAAGCTACCTTAATTTCCTCATTTTGACATTATATTGTTGATATTCTTAAACATTGTTGTTCATTGCAGCAAACATTAAGGTATTTAAGTATCTAAATAATTACAAGTTTTGAAATAGAGTTTTGTGTGCACTTCTTATGGAATTATTGTTCTTGCAGATACTTCATTGAAAGTATGTGAAGTTAAATATACTATAAAACTTGTATAATGCTACTACAAGAAAAGAAATTTTCTTCTCTATTTTAATGTTGTATGTTACAAAATGTGAATAAAAAATAAGCTTTAAATATAATCTCTACAAGAAAGATTTTTGTCACAAGTGTTACTACCTTCATAAATGAGACATAATCAAACCTCAAATATACTTATGCTAAACTAAATATTTTATTCTAGATACTAATCTTTCTTATATTTTTTTGTTATCTATTGGCAATGAAGTTTGTCAAATATCAAATTTAACAAAAACTCTCTATATTTGAGATTGGATTTTGTAGTGAAAGATTGCTAATCCAAGTCTATCTCTATTACAACCTCAAGTTGGATTGTTACCTCCATCTATAGCTAGAAATATTATTGACATGTATATTTATTCTAATATTTGCTTATATGATTAAATAGAAGTAGATAAAAGTAGATTTATTTCATAATATTTTCTAAAGAAGCTTTCTTGAAGCTGCATAGATATTATTTTGACTTTATATTTGTTTGTAGTTGATTGGTAGATTAGAAACTTGATCAACAAGTTAACCACATGTTGGTAGCTTGTAAAAAAGGTGAACTATATGGCATACATGTAGAAAACTTATCTTGTAAGTTAAAATATGTGTCTTGCAAAGTCAATATGTTTTGAAGGTCTTATAAGCCATTGCCACATAACTCCTAGTTAAGAGTATATATGGAGACAAAAGTGAATCCTTCTTCATTCTTGTCAATGCCTTTCTAATTCTTAGTCTTGTTTCAAGACTTTTTAGTCTTTTTATCTTTAGCAATAGTCATTCTAATTTAATATCATATCATCTTCGAGTGATTTTCTTATCTTTTGAATGACACAAGAGTGTATTGAAGTTTTCTTTCTTTGAGATTCATGTCTTTGATAAGAAATCAAAAAGCCAACGAAGCATAAACATTAGATTATTACTTCATGTATAAGACTTACGAAACCACATCTTGCATACAACAACATATATGTGCTTATTGCTTGGTAGAATAATATAAGTCTTAGATATAGAATTAAGGATTTGAATTGAATCTAGCAAGGTGCATATCCTACAATTTGCATAGTTGATTTTTTTTTATTTGTTTTGATTTGTGATTTGTATTAGAATTGTTGAAATTTATGAATTAATAGAAGTCGTTAATTAAGTTTGAAGGTTACTAGAATATATGATTTATTGTAATGTTTTTTATAGACATTAGATATTGCAAGCATGTTGTTAAATTCAATTGTGTCCATTGGTTATGTTGCAAATCAAGTATTGACCATACAAAGTTAAATCAAAGCTGAAATTTGATCTAATTCATAACAGATGAATGTAAGTGGTGTATCTAGTAAGATAAATTTATATAAAAAGCAAAGCTTACAACTAATCTTGGATATAACAAGGAAAAGAATTCATAGAAACTATGCTTTGATGTGTCACACACTAGCTTTTTGCCATGCTAGTGAGTCCACGACAATCTAAGAAAAAAAATACTTGCTTGCAATGCTTAATGCACCAAAGTACATAGTTACAAGAATAAAGAAGTTATTTGGTTCTTTGATTATCAATCATTGGCATAGTTGGTGGTGCATAATTTGCAAATGTATTTGTACAATATTTTTTTTTCCAATCATTTCTTGTGTTGATTTTATTTAGTGACGAAGCAGCTACATAAAGTTTGGAGTAATAGACTATCTTCCACCTTGTCCCAAGAAGAAGTCCACTCACTCTAAACCTAGTCACATAGTTAGTCATAGCTTTAATAAAATATCCAAAGATAAGTATTCTTGCTTATTGTCTATTTTTTTTTATGATTATAACCTTGATGGAATTTTTCCATGATTGTAACCATAATAAAAATAGACTAACCATTTTGTCATTGGTTGCACATCCAACATCAAAAAACTAAATTTGGTGATGATCTGGTATTTGATGATGGCTAGGATGGGTGGATCAATTTAACAATCGTTTACTTACTTCCTTACATACTTATTTATTTATTTATTGTTTTTAGTCTTAAGAACATTAGCCATCCTAGTTTAAAGATTAGCCTTTATAGGTTTGACTTCCTAATGGTTGACTTTCTGAATGGGCGGTGCTAAGATGGATGACCGCTTTCATCCACCCAAGCTTCATCCTCCTGCTCCCGTGCAATCGAGCGAATATATAGAGAGAAAGAAAACAAAATAAAATAAAATAAATCCTCCCTCATGGCCGTGCGGTGCAGGCTCGACGACAGCTACGGCGAAGTCAGATCGAAAGGAATTTCAAGGGGTGACCCCCAAATCCAAAGACGCCCAGGGGCGCCTGATAAAGAAGAGAGAGTGTATGATTTTGTCCGCACAAATGGAGAGATGTGGTGTTGTGTGCGAAGAATCGATTTGTCTTTCGACATGAAGTCCGTTCTTTGGCAGAATCTAGGCGCCGAAATTTCGGAAATTTCTGGCACGATCGAATGATCGTGGAGCCCAGTGAACACAACGCGGCGTCGGTCCTTGTCGTCGTCGTCGTCACCCGCTGAGCAATGTCATGTGCTGCCGATTGCCAAGGTCGTCGAGATTTGCAGTTCCACCGTCCATACTCAAGTTGTATTGTACACCTAGTACGAGTACGTTGTACATACGAGCTGAACTGGGTCACCTAAAGGCTTAGGCATGAACTTTTCGTGTTACAGTTAAGATTCTGGAAAGATAAATGCGAGATGTAGGAAGTATGATTCATGCTTGTCTCCGTAGCGTCTTTTCTTATTTCTAGAGGAATAAAGAACAATTGCCTTTTGAACAGGTCGTGGGTTTTGGTTGCAAGGCAGTACGGGGGGGGCTTCTTTTTTTGGCTTTTGCTTTGGTTTGACCGATAGTGGTTGCAACCGAACTTCAATATCCATCAGCTTTTTTTTCCCCTTACCTGAACCAACAACCGCACACAGTTTGCTTCTGAAAAATACTGTGCCATTGCTTACAAAGTCGCAATAACGTTCTTTCGCTGGTCTGTTCCAGTAATCTCACATGTTGGTCATGGAGACCACAAAGATACATTTTGTACACTGGTCCTGGTTACTAGCGTTTGTGCTCTTCCATGGGCCATTATGCTAAACCCCCACGTTTGAAGTCGTGGTATGAAACATGTGAAAATCAGAGTGTTGATATCTTCACATATTGCTTATTATAAGTTGTTAATCTCTTAACAAACAATGCTTCATGTTAAATAAAGAAATCCTGTCCCAATCCACATTTTGGCCTCTGTTGTTCGCGTACAGATTTATGCTTCCCTGTCTCCATCAACTAGCCCACTCCAAGGTCCATCCTCATTATCAAAACAAAATAACAAGCTACAGAAATCTCCCTCTACTTAGAGTGGGTCCAAAAGCGTACCAGTAAACAGTGTCAATAATGAGAAGTGGAACTGGTCCAAGCCGCCGATGACAACAAGTCTAAATTTAATTCCAAGTCAATCTCAGCCTGCGTTGATTAAGTGGCATCTGCACCTGCACTGGGAGGTTCTACCAAACTTCCTCTTAACCTCACCATATTTCGGAGAATCCTGAATTCCATTAGGGGACCGCCTACAGCGATTACTGGACGGTTATCAGCTACTCTTCAGATGCTATAGTAACATGGAGAAGGACGGACGCAAGAGAAAGTGGCACAGAAGCTGCAAAGGTTCTTGGGATTCAGGCTCCAGAGAGGCACAGGACTGGGCTTCTGTGGCGTGAGAGGCCGTTGATAGTGGAATACTCTTTCAGGGCTGGAGTCGTCACAAGTTTGGCCTGTTGTACGCTGGAAGCACGTCATGCTGGTGTCCACCTAGAGTGGACCAGTCAAGGCTTGTTGTTGCATTGACGTAACTTGATTGGCCGCAAGAGGTTCTTTCGGTATCGCGTGTGTTCGTTAGCATTTCGTGGCTACTTGATAATATGTAGATGAAAGAATGGAACTGCTCAAGGAAGTTTTGGTTGCTGTCGCCGTGTGCCAACAGGAAAGCTGTGAAGAAGGTTGGGAAAGTGGCCTCAAATGTTTTGATTTCTCCTGATTAAATGCTGGAGGAAACACAAGTCTTGTTTGCGACTCTGTGATGATCATTCTAGCTTGATTATTCTTGTTTCAATTTCGTTCAGCCAAGCTCGCACGATTGCACGCGGTTTGCTCATCTTTGCGACAATATTGATTTCAATCAGCTTTTGCAAATGCTTTATGCATTCCGGCAAGAATGAAGGCTCATGAAGGATCTTGCACTGTATTGGAGCTAGTTGGGGACAACCTTAAGGCCGTAGCAACTCTTTGTGTGCACTTGAAAGGATGCACACAATAGATTGTATGCCGCCTTACCGAGCAAATGCTAGTTTCCAAGTGGGAGCAATCATTGCGTGACACATTGACAATTAGAGTTCGGAGCGAACTGCAGTGGCTCGTAGCCAATGATGTCGAATCTCGGATTTGGGATTCCAGGGAGCGTGCAGCAATTAAAGTATGCAGTAGTCATTGGAGGATCACTGCCTCAAACCTACAGAATCCGCTCTTCTGTAAGAAGCAGTGTGAGTTTTGCAGGAATTTTGTTTGTGTATCTTGTTTGCTTAGCATTCCAACCGCAACCAGTGCAAAGCTACAGTGAGTACACACGAGTAAGAAGACTAGGAGGGTCATATCTCAAGCTCTTCCCAATTGCATCTGGAGACAGCGGTAGCGAATGGAAGTTTGGTAAGCTTTCAACACCTCCTTGTCTGTTGAATTGAATGCAGTAACTGAAAACTCTCTCAATTCTGAATTGTCCGGGATTGTGAAATGAACAAGTCCGGCAGTCGATTTGCAAGATTCTTTCAAAACATCTAGGATCATTGAATTAATTACAGGCGATGATGTCGCTTTACTTCGTAGAATGTAGGACGCACATCGATTTTAGTTTAGGTTTGGAACAGCTGTTAGACATTGTCTTGTACCGCTGGGGGTAGTTGAGCGGTTGATATTTGGCGACACTTAGCCCCTGATCGATTCAATGCAGTCCGCGGAAGATCATTATTGGCGACAAACACCTCAACAGAGAAATTCAGGCCGCTGGCACCAAGAGACGACAGACTGAACCCGTTTGATAGTTTCAACCATTATCGTGCCGGGTACGACATCAAGAGTAAGAATTACTGGGGAGTGAGTAACGTACAATCATGCCACCCTCACCCTGATTTCGTGGGCAAATCTCTGGAGTGCAATACTTGCTTTTGAACATCGTCTTTTCCACGCAAAAATTATTAAGGTCGGAGGCCATTTGAATGCATCACATTCCATGTTGATTCTTTCGTGAACTAGTCAGTCGCTGGATTACTCACTAGAGCGGTGCGATGTGGCGTATGGCAGTCTGTAGTGTTTACAGGAATCTATGGGTACGCAATTGCTGCCGCTTGGCTGGTGCTAGGGCTGGTCGTCCTTCTTGTGCTTTGCTGCCGATGTCTCTGCCGACGGTCATCCAAGGCTTCGAAGCGGCCACGCACAATAGCTTACCACTGTGTGCCCTGGACAATAATTTTCCTCCTTTCTGCGGCTACTGTGTAAGTATTGACACATTTCAAACTGTATAGTTGATTGCTGATTCATTCCCAAACCCTAAATTTCACGCACATTGTCTGGACGGAGTTGATTGATAATTTTCCACGGCCGCCGTGGGTAATTGCAGTGGCAGCAGCGTGGTGCTGTTCATAGCGTGCAAGAATTTCACCTCGCAGGCATACAATGTGGAGGACGTGATTGTAGACGCAGCTCAAAATGCAACGAATGCGGTTTACACCGTCTCCGACACACTTAACGAAGTGAAGGGCAATGTGTTGCCTTACAATCGTCAGTTGTATCGCACATTGAACTCGACGGAGAGCCAGCTTGTCAGTATCGCCGATCTCGTGAACGAAAAAGTTTTCGTCAACAAAAAGACGTATCAGAAGGTCTTCAAAATTGTGTGAGCACCCAGCACTTGAATGTGTGTAGAATCTTTGTTCCTATGCTGCAGTGGTGCTTCACAAATTTCATTCAGTTTCGTGTGATAGCTTAGCTCTAACTCTGCTAACTATTTTGTGATGGCGTTATGCAGAGAAATAGTGTTACTTGTTGTGACTTCGTTGAGTCTGCTGTTAATCATTCTTGGGTTGGGTATGCTGCTTATTACCCTTCTCTTCTTTTACGCTGAGTACATTTTAACTTAACAATTAGAAAACTGGTTGCAAATGAATTACAAAAATCACATGGATGAATATCTGGGGTATCTCATAAGATTGAGATTCAGACGCTTAACTAAAATTCTACTAATGTTTGGCGCCTTGAGGGAACAGTGTCAACGTTTCTAAGGTGGAGGCGCTTCTTCTACTTCATCATCGTGGTTACGTGGATGTTCACTGCTTTGACGTGGGTCATGTTTGGGTTTTTCCTGACAGTTCATAAGTAAGTTGACTACCTTTTTTGTTCAGTGAAGACCTTGCTAAGATTTAATTCTTATATCTCCAAGATGTTGCATATGAGACATTTGAAGTTTTGAGAGCATGAAGATCTTGACAAATATGGTGTCTTGAATACGATCGGACTTGAGCCATGTTAGAATTTGCGGGTTAACAACGAGTTTTTTTGCACGGATGCCAGTATTGCAGATGACACTTGCTTAGCTTTCAAGCAGTATCTTGAAAACCCCCAGAACACAACTCTTGATGACTTGCTGCCGTGCTCGGATTTGGCTTCATCTGATACGCAATACACGGAAATTCGGGAGGCGTTAAAGAACGTAATTTCGGATGCAACAGATCAATTTCTATTCTACGCCAATGGATCCACTGATCTGACAGGAGTTTGTGATCCAATTGGTCCACCTCCAGAGTACAAATACACTGGCATTTGTGCTAATGATACGCTTCCAATTAGCGAACTATCCAATGTAGGTGTAATAGATTTTCACTCAATTTTCTTCTGCTTTTGTGAGGACTTCTGCTTAGGTACTGGTAGGAATGATTCGGCTTTCAGAACCTGACATCTCCTAGATGTATCTCGTGGTTTGCAGCTTGTCAAGCCTTTTGTGTGCAATGGCACTCGAAAAGAATGCTTAAAGATATACCCATTTTATGCTAACCAAACTACTTACAACGGAATCGCTGCAATGACTAAAGGTATTAATTTCTAGCCTCATTTACCTCTTTGCCGATGCCCCTTTTGACATTTATTATCTGAGGTGAATACTTGGGGCATAGGCTTTTTAACAATGCATTGTTGACTCTTTGCTTGCAGCTTCGCAAAGCATTTTGGATGCCTTTCCGCTTATGGAGGGGCTTACCAACTGCTCCCTTTTGCTAAACCCAATCAAGACCATGGTGAATGTACGGTGTGGCCCTGCAAAGGTTGCCATCAACCGCATATGGGATGCATTTGCAGTATTGTCTTCCATTCTAGTCCTGCTCATCATCTTTTGGTGCTTGGTCAATCGCCGGTACAACGAGCAACGCCAACTTACCAGCATTGTACCTCACCAATCACCACCACGACCACCCTACAAGCTCCGGCACTGAAGTGAAACATGCTAGTTTCTGAGGAATGCTAACAAGCTAAAATCACGGTGTGATCCCATGCGCAACTCTCTCTTTCTCTCTCTCGCTCGCTTACCTTCTTCGTCTTACTGTGTAATCTAACTCACATGGCCTGCTACAATGTAAGATGAAGAAAGATCACCCAAACTAGAGGAGTGGCCCAAAGAGTGCTACTCCCTACAAGTGTTTTGGAGGTGAATGTTCTTCTAACATGGAGTATGCTTGGAGGTGCAGCCTGGCTAGTTAGTCCATAGGAATAGTTAGCATTCCTCTGGATAAGTACATTGTACCATGAGACTCTTTTCTTTCTCTTTCTTTCTTCTTCAAGGGATTGCTGATTCCCTACGATTTTGGGGTCTGTGGACCTTTTCAAATGTTGTACATTTAAAAAGAGAGGCAAATTGACCAAGTTTTCCAACATGGTAAGCTGAGTTGTGTGAGTTTTCCCTAGCGGTATATGGAGCAGATATCATCAAATTCGCCTTCTGGCAAAATATAATATACAAATGTCATTTTAGGAGTTCCTTTATTGACTTTGTACTCCATGGTAATCTATCACTGGATCTTGCCTCACAATGTGCTGACTAACTGGACGATGTGCTGTTGAAGAGGACCAGACCTTTTGGAATCTGCCATCTGCAACTGCTACTGAAACAAACTCATTCAACACCTACTCTTTAACATCATGCAAACTTAGTAAGGAGTGGTGTTTGTGAAAAACAATGTTTGTGCCTTTGGGGACACATGTTCACAACCCATTGTTGGAAACCACTTAAACTATCAAATTTTTGGCTAGTAATTGCATATCACTTAAGATGCAGAGGGTCTGAAGTTATTCCTGTAAAAATATAAATAAATAAATAATGCAGAATAACTTGCAAACATCAAGCATGCTGTCCCTAATTGGATGATATCGGCAGTAAGAATTAGGCACATGAAATATGTTTCAACAATTCATATTGATTTCTGTAAAAACGTGTAAGTTATCCAAATTTCTTGTGAAAGTCAACTTAGAGTTTCTAGGATTATGTTATGTATTAAAATACATGCATAGATATGTGTAATAATAAATATCACAAATTGAAGTTTTTGGTTCGACAGTTTAATATTTATGGTATATACATGTATATATATTACTGTAATTAAGATCTATAACCATTACAAAGAAAAAATCAAAATATATAAACTAATGAAAACAAATCAGTACTAAAAGTAAATTTTATTTTGTCTAATCCACATGTATGGGCGAATGTATGTGAATACATATATATATATATATATACGATTGTGTGTATGTATTTAATGCAATTGTATGATATTTATTTACAAATTTTAATCTAATGTGTATGTTAAAGAACTTAACTCTGCTATAAATCTATAAATAGAATTTGCATTCAACTCAATGAACAAAACATACAACAATTTTTTATAATAGTGTAAGTCAATTTTTAAAATCTTTCCAAGACTTACTATAAAATAATAATAATTTATATACATGTAAGTATTATTTCATCCAATGTAAATTTCATATTTTAAAAAATATTAATAATTACTAATTTAAATATTAAATATGAGTAATCAAAATGAATAAAACTTGATTTAAAAGCTACCAAAATACATACATATATTTATATATATATATATATATATATGTATATGTATATATATATTTAAATCTATAGCTTGATAAATAAAAAAAAATACAAATCTTTATGATTATAGTATTCAAAGTAAATATGAGTTTATTTAATTATTTAAAGATATTATGTTTGATTGATTCTAATAATTTTTAACTTGTTCACCAAGTTTCTAACCTATCAATCAACTATAAATACATGTAAAGTAAAAGCAGCACCTATAAAGTTTCTACAAAGCTTTCCTAAAAGATATTATGAAATTAATCTAGTTTTATCTACTTCTATATATTCATATCACCTAGATAACAATCATAATAAATATATGTCTATGACATTATGTTCGTTCTAGGGGCGAATTCTATGAGGATCGATAATCACATACCAAAGAAGTTTAAGATGTGGCAAATTATATTTGTCATGTATTTTAATCTTTATACCATTTGAAGGTAGTTGATAGGTCTTCTCACCCATTAATAATATCTCATTTTAAGGTAGGAAGACCACTTTATTATTTGATCATTTTTGAGACCTTCATAACTCCCTTCAAACAAAACATATATAATACCATCAAGAGTTATTCCTACCTCCAATAAAATCATCAAACATTGAGATTTTTTTTTCTAGGTCATGTAATTAAATGCATTGTATGTTGTCATGTATTTGAAAAAATACATGTTGCTCTTAAAGACTATGATAATTGCAATGTCTTGTCTAGTAAATCAGCAAATAATGGCTATTTAGTTGAATGTGTTGGTTGTTGATTCTCCATTTCCTCAACGTAACAATTACATAGAAATTACATAGAAAGATAGATAGTAGAATACAAACTTTTCTAAATTATGTTTCTTTTATAGAAAAGGTTTGTTATCCTTTATCTTAGTTTTGATAGATATTGTTGATGAAAAGCTTTGACCTTCTTTGCTACATTTGTAAGATTTTTTGCTTACTCTTATATATGTTTGCTAATATTCTATTTGTGCTATTGAATAAAATATTCCAACCTAAGTTGGTGCCGACTCAAGTCTAAGACTTCTTCTACATCAAATTCTTGATTATTATCTACTTCTATAGGAGGCAATAGTATTTGCTTTTTTCTTAAGATATTCACTATCTTATATGGCTCCAAAAAAAAATATGTGAAATATAAGATGGATTTTCATAGACTCTAGTAGATGTAATTAATAAGTGATTAGATTGACTTATTTATAAATAGAAAATAATCCAAGTCTATGATAATTCAACTTGTCACAAAGACGAATAGTTTTAATATTATGACAAAGCAATCATATTTTATCAACAATGTAAAAATGAAGTTGTTATTTAAGATAGGCATCCATGTTGTTCTTTTATTCTTCTTGAGTCTCTTTTAATTGTCCCTTCATTGTTATATATAGTTCAAATAAATGGTTACTAAATCTTTTATTATAAGATTATTAATTTTTAAAAAGTCAAAAGTATCAAATCATGGATGATAATCATAATTAGCAAAGAAAGGTGTTTGTTATGTAGAAGAATATATTGTGTTATTATAAGCAAATTCTACTAAAAGCAAAAGAGTTTTCTAATCATTTTATTGATAGTTGATGGTATATCTTATATACTGCTCCAAAACTTGATTTACATGCTTTGTTTGTCCATTAGTTTGAAGATAAAAAGCTAAAGATAGTTTTATATCTATCTTTAAAATCTTAAAAATTATTATTCAAAAGCTTAATACAAATTGAGTATTCATATCTGATATAAAATCCTTAAGTAATTCATGATAGCAATTAATGTTGTCAAAAAAAAAAACTTGATTGTTTTTTTACTTGTGATAGATTTTATATATGGTACAAAATATGTCATCTTAGTGAAATGACCTATTATCACAAATATAGAGTCAAAAAAACCTAAGACTAGAAGATCTATGATAAAATGTATAGAAACAAAAGCCTATGGTTGTTTTGGAATGGATAATGGCTAAAGAAGTTCATAACGTCAATAACAAGGAATTTTTGATCTTGAAGAAATATCACAAGATTGTACAAAATCTTTAAGTGACTTCTTCATTTGGGGCCATCAAAAATATTTAGATATTACTTTCAAAGTCTTATTGTATCTAAAATGTCTTGCTATTAAAAAGCCATGATAAGTTTGAAGAATACATAATTAAGCTTCACCTTTTAAAATATAATAGATTATTCTTAAATTATAGTAGATTTTTTTTGAATTCAAATTTGAAAGTATTATAAGACTTTGAAGAATTTTACTTAATATCATGAATAAGAGGATCAAAAGACATACTTTATTGAACTTGCTTAATAAAATTTGAATCAACAATTAGTATTGATTTTATTACTCAAAGATAATGTTACTTTGGCTTTAAAAAAATTATCTATTATTAATCAAAAGCATCATTTTTTTCCTTTGCTATAAGATAGGATTGTATAGAGAGTGTATTTGACAAATTTTTATTCAATTAGTGAGACACATTAGGAGGTTTTCATACTAGATGAAATAGTTCCCATGTATGTTGTGAACATGAAACCATAATACATGGGAACTATTTCATCTAGTATAAAAACCTACTAATGTGTCTCACTAATTGAATATAAATAATTAAATCTGAGGCAAGGCTTTAAGATTTATGGTCAATGTAATCAATATCCAGTGCAAGGACACTTTTGTCATGACACAAATGATTTGAAATGATATTATGACTGCCATAATTACAGAATTAAAATAAATATTACACCACTTGATTTTTTTGTGAAATAATAAATATATATTTGCTTCATGCCATTTCTTATGCACCAATTGTGTTTATTTTATTTTATTTGTTTCTTCTCTTAGATTTGTGACCGCAGAATGTCTCTTTATGTTGACATTGTTTTACACAAGTTGTTGGCATCTCAAATAGTGGTATCAAAGTATAGGAATGTACGAGAAGGTATATTTTTAGAAGAAGCACATAACCCGATACTTGTTCAGTAGGTAGAATCTTAAATAAGGCCCTCTTTGATGCTCTAAAGTTTTTCTAAAAGAAATAACCTAAAAATAGTAGGCACGTAAAATATAGAGTAAGGATGTTCTATAAGATATCTTTAACATTTATTAATTTCTAAATAGTGAATAAAAAAATTAAAGATTCTTCAAAGAATTAACTTCTTCCTTTCTATAAAGCAAGTTATATTTTAAATTTGTGTAAGAAACTACTAGATTAGAACCCCCCCTTTTATTGCATAGACATTCCTTGTGGCATGCACCTCTATAAAAAAATAACTAGTTTTGATTTTACATATTTTTTATATTATTAATTTGACATTGATGAATATATTAAGGTGTCCTTATGAATATATTAAGGACCCCTTAATATATTGGTCCACAATTTCTTAGCAATTGTGAATTTAAGTTTCGGGCCCATCGTTCGTACATACATACATACATACCCTGTATACGTGTGTACAAAGGACTCACCGATCGTTTGACATTCATAAACTAGGACCGTGTGGGTCACGGTCTTAGGCCAGCGTCGCAGTGACCGTGGCCACCTGCCCTTGAGAGAGAGCGAGAGCCCTACCCCTGCACTTCCCATGTCGCTCGCGCCTTTCTTCGTGTCCTCGGAGGCTCTTGTTCGATCGACTGTTACAGGCCCCTTCTTCACACATCCCCGACGCTACCCCGCCGCTGTTCATTTTTGTATTTAACCTTCTGTTTTTCTTTCGATCTGTCGCTTTGATTTCGCGTATGCTGTATGTTGAATATTTTTTTGTACTTAAGTTTTTGTCTTGTTTCTGGCGAGGTTTTAGGGTTCGTAATTTTGAATACTTGCTGTTAGTTCTGGAGGGAGCTAATCCAGTGCGGATGTATCTTCGGTGTGAGTAGTGGTCTAGCACCCAGCGATTGATTACTGAAAGCTTGCGTTGAGCCGTCTCGGGGTAGGTTATTATTGGCTGTAGTGTCTTGTCGCTGTGTCTGTTCTTTGCATTGAGGGACAGGGTTTTAAACGCCATAAAATCAGCGTTCGACAGTGATAGCACGAATATCTTCTGTGAGTGTTGGTTTCGATTTCTGAATACCCATTTGGATCCCTAGGTTTTTTTTTCTATTTGGTGCATGCTGTTGGTTTATGGTAGCATGCGAGTACTGCATGTGTGAATTCATGAGGTATTTATGTGTTGGAGGATGGAATGTGATTCATGGAATATTTGTTGCGAATCTGTAATTTTTTTGCAGGGTTTCACTCGTAGCATGGTATGCCACTTCGGGAGTGCCTGAGTCGTCCTTGTGCACAATTCGTAGGCGGAGTCGGGTTCTAAGTTTGTGCTATTGTATCAGGTGGAGTGAAGGTACAATGTCGTACAACAATGTGGTCGGGGGGAAGCTGAAACTTAAAGGGAAGGCCTTAGATGTTAAAGCTGGGGGGATGAAGAAGAAAAAGAAGAGGCGAGATACGCAGGAGCAGCTTCGATTGCTTACAGGTCGGGAAGTAACTGAACGGGAAGAGAACCACTCTCCCACACGCTCATCTGAAGCAGACCCCACTTCTCAAGGAGGGGATGAAGATGAAGCGGAAGAACGAAGTGAAAGGCAACAAGCTCCAGCGGAGGACCACAGAACGCCTGCAGAGAAAAGATATCACGAACAGAAGGCCAAACTGGAAGCCCGACGTCTGACGAAAGTGGCCACGAAGAGTCACCGACAGAGAGTAGAAGAATTTAATCAATATTTAGCCAATCTTAGTGAGCATTATGACATACCTAAGGTCGGTCCTGGGTAAGGTTGCAAGATGTCGTGTTCTCAGTCTCGATTGGAAGTTGGTGTTGGCGTTTATGCTCAAGGTTGGCAATCTGTGAACAATTTCTCACGTAATTTTGTATCATTTTAGTGTACGTTTGGATTTGGATTTACACTTTGTAATGAAATGAATAGTCATACGTATTGAAATGGTGCATTTGGCATCCTATGGTTCAGTAACTTTTAATGATGACATTATTAATCTAAATTATTTTGAGGCTTCTATATGTGGAGTGCAGGAGTATTTTCTGCGTGAGTGTTTGTGCTTTTAGAAGTCTCATCTATGTTTCTTGAGTAATTGAGTTGTTCGACGACCCCAAAGTTTGTGGCCAAGACCGAATCGTGTTGATGCTAGTTAACTGATCAATGTGTTGTAGCAAATTATACTGCTCAGTGTTGTGATCAAGAGTTTCAGACTGGCGCAAGAATATCATAGTGGTACCGCTGATGATGAATACGGCCAAGGTGGGTGCTGATTTTTTATCCTTGGCTGAAAGTACTCGCCTTTACCCCACCGTCACGTAAACCTAACTCCCCAAAATTGCACGTCGTCTGCACGAATGCAATGACACAAAAACCTCAACCCCTGAGAATGACCCTGAAAAAAAAAAAAAAAAAAAAAAAAAAATGATTAGAGCTCATAAGCGCTATTTCTCCTGAAACTCTCCACACAATACAACGCGTGTTGCAGTTAAGCTCCCATTGATATGATACAAGAACTTAGAATTACTGTCGGCGAGCTACACTCTCAAAACAGAACACGGCACAAATGGGGGACCTAACACGACGACACTGATACTACACAATTCGAATACGAAAATAGCCTCAATGTCCCTCAAAAAACAGAAACTTGTGAGACACCCTTATTTATTAATATTTTTGTAAGACACCCTTTCCAAGGCCCTTCCGGAGCACTTTGAAACAGTTAGTGAGAGAGAGAGAGGCATGAGGCTTCGCAACCTGGAAGTGCTGTGAAACCCTAACTACACTTTCCTTGCATACTATCATTGGAATTTGAAGGAAGAACTGAGACCTTGCTTTGTTTTCTTCACATTCACATTCATATTTTTCATGTTTAAAACTCATATCCAGGATGCTATTGATTGGATCCTGGCACATTTCATTGCTATGGCGGCATTCTAGCCTGATTGTGCCTGGATGTTGTTACATCCTTGGTAATATCTTGCCATCCTTGAAAACAATATAGCTTAAACCAATATTTCAATGATAAATTGGTGTATAAGAATAGTGAATTTGTATTAGAAAGAGATTGAATATGTTCCACTTAAATCTTATATTTTTATTTTTTTAAATGAATAATTAAATACATATTGATTATTGTAGTAATTAATAAAGACATTAATTCCATTCAATAAATGAAAAAATATATAATTATTTCTACTTTAGAAAATATTTTGATAAAAAAAAAGATAAATAGAATTCTTAAAATATATCCAAAATTTGTGGTGTGTGTTTGTATATATAGGTAGATATACTTTATTTTTAAATAATTATTTTTTTATTCAATAAATATTTGAATTGACACAATATTATTTCAAATGTTATCTAAATAAAAAAAATAATATTTTTAGCTATGATGAATAAAGGTGTCTTATAATAAATTTATTACATATATTTTTTAAAAATTAAAAATTAAAAATATATCTAATAAAAATATTATTATTAAATTATATTTTTTTTATTACACATTTAAATTTAAGATATTGTTGACATCATTACACAAAAATTCAATGTATCATGGACATATATTTATTGTAATTGCTACCTAGGTGATATGAATAGCTAGAAGTAAGTAAAAGTAGATTACTTTCATAATATCTTCTAGAAAAGCTTCTTAGAAACTTTACATGTGTTTGTAGTTGATTGGTAGGTTAGAAATTTGGTCAACAAGTTAACCACATGCCATACATATTGTCCATATAAAAAACTTGCCTTGCAAATTAAGATACGTTGTCGTAATACGTGGCATTGGCTTGAAAATGCATTCGGCACCTGATTGTGGAAGATAAAAAGAAAATTGCAACAACAAGTCCTAACAACTCTAATAGATTCTTAAACAAATTACAATTAAAGATTAGCAAGTATAATCAAACATTAATCAAATTTAATCAAAATTACACAAGAATTATGTAAAAAATACAAAGTAATCCTAAAGATCATTTAGAGAAATTATAAAGAAATAACATAGGAATTCAAAAATATACTAAAATAGAAATCTTAATAAAATATTAAAATATAAACCTTAATTAAATCCTAACTAAATCTTAAATAAATCTTAATCAAATCCTAACCAAACTCTAATCAAACCTTAATCAAATCCTAATCAAATCCTAATCAAATCTTAATCAAATCCTAACCAAATCCTAATCAAATCCTAACTAAATCCTAATCAAATTCTAATTAAATTCTAATCAAATCCTAATCAAAATCTAATCAAATCCTAATCAAATCCTAATCAAATCCTAACCAAATCTTAATCAATCATAAATAAATCCTAGTCAAATCTTAGTCAAATCCTAAACAAATCTAAATAAACTTTAACTAAACCCTAATCAAATCCTAAACATATCCTAATCAAACCCTAAATAATCTAAGTAATTCCTGTAGCACTTTAAAACCTCAATAACTAATAAATGAACTATTGATTTTAACTCAAATTTTGCACACCTCTTCACAATTAAGTTGACTACAAGCACAAATGTTTTGAAGAAGATCAATCCTAATATTTGCTCGGATATTAGCAGGGCCTCCTTCTTCAATCTAAATGTTGAATTTCTAGTATCAATATCTCCTTATCAAATCATTCGATTGATCTCAAATTTCTCACATACGTAGAAAAATAAGTCTAATATCCACACACATAATTTTTATTTCAATCCAACTAATAGATAGCATAAAATCTTAGAAACCTTCACTGGACCTAAAACTCTACTTCACAAGATCTTAACCCACTTAAACTTCAATAATCCTTGATCCAACCTTTCGATCAACTTCAAACTCACAACATATATTGGATACATATATATCCACAAACCTTCAAAATTTCACTTACTGATCTATTGCCAAATTTACAAAATTCTCCAAAAATTATCACCTACTTTATTCTACAAATCTAGAGTCACCCAAAACAAATCCCGACTTTGCAAAGCTCTTAAAAAATCAATACATACTCAAATTACATCAAATCAACTCTCAAAGAAATCATATCAAGTCAGCTTTGAGATCCTATCCTCTGATTTTCAAAAGAATCCTTGAATTATCGTCAGAACTCAGTTTTATGCATTGGGATCTATTTTCAATCCATGTTTATAACCAACCTTCTTTGGATATTAATATCTAATTTTTCTATATAATTTTTGCTAAAATTTATTTTTAATTTCTTTTTAAAGATGTCTAAATCATTTATTTTTCCAATCTACCTTATTTTGTCTTACTTATGGCCCTACAAAGGAAGTAGAAGCCATTTTTTTAAAAAAAACAGCATTACTATTAAAAGTTTTATGACCTTCCTATCTTTTATCCATATTTTTCTACTTTATCTTTTAACTTGATTCTTCTATAATAAGATCCATATTATTATCTTTCACCATATAGTTGTATTACAACATGACAATGTGTTGTATAAAGTCAACATGTTTTAAAGGTCCTATAGAATGTTACCACATAGCTCTTAAGTAGATAGTATATATAGAAGCAAGAATAAATCTTTTTTTACTCTTGTCTACTCTTTTTTGCTTTTATTCTAGTTTAAAGAATCTATAGTTTTTTTGTTTATTGAGAATAGCCATCCCAGTTTCTTTTTAATATATATACTTCATTATTTCTATTTTATTGTACTTCTTTGAAAATAATTCACTTGTTTATTTCTTTTCTTTAAATTCTTGTCCTTGACATATTGATTAGAATATGCTTACAATATCATAGCTTTGTCTTATCTTCATTAAGAGTAATTTTTTTTTTCTTAATAAAGCATAAATGTAATACAAGTTATAGATTATCCTCATCTAAATTAGTATTATTTTTAGTATTATTTTTATTCTCAAGTTCTTTCTTTTTCTTATCTTTAATAATATTAAACATCTCTTTTCTTCTAAGTGTTATTATAGTAGAGTTTGTCAAAATCAAAAGTGTAATAGCACAAATGCAAGAACAATTGAGAAAATTAATGCTTGTAATGCATCAACTCAATTTACTATCACAAAGAAGAACAAGAATGATAGAAAGTGGAAATATAGAGATGATTAGAGCTGCTTCAAGATTTGTACTAAATTATATCCGTTTACATATAATAGAATATCATTCAAGTACTAAAGAACTAAGAATTGTCTTACTTGAAAAGTTTGATGCTACAATATTAAAGTTTCAAGGATTCATCAATCAAGTACAACTTGAATAACTTTGAAATTTCAAAGTTATTCAACTCTAGAATCACAAGTCATGCTTATTAAAACACTACTTTTTGATTCTATATTATTATGATTTTTATCTTTTTTTGAATAAAATGATCTAATATTAGATAATTTAAAAGTTTTTTTTGCAAAATTTTGATCTTTGTATAGAAGACATGATGCAGTTTATATTGCAATAAATAAGATCTACATTATATGACAAAAAATCAATTTATAAAATTGTATGCTTTACATTTTAGACAACTTGTGATTGATATTAAATGGAATGATGTTTCATTGATTAGCTAATTTTTTTATAGATTATAATATGAAATAAAGAAATAGATGTTTAGTTTACTTGATCCTCAAACATTAAGTCAAGCAATTGATATTGTTGTAAAGTTTGAAAATTGACTTTTTGAATTTTGGTCTAAGAATTACATAAGCAAGCTTCAATGTTATTATAATTCAATGGCAATATCAAAATCTTCTCAATACATACCTTTGAAAGTAGAAGATATATAAATTAATGTAGTACATTTGAAACCTCTTATTGAGCAAAAAAAGACTCATCATTGTCAAAAAAGATTGTATTTATATTACAGAGAATGAAAGTATATTGCTCAATATTATCCAAAGAAGCAATGCAATAATAAAATAAAAAGTACAATTGTTAAAGAGGACAATATGTTGAAAAATAAATTTGTCCAGCTACATTAGAAATCATGTAGTTGGAATCTTGTACAATAACTAATAAAGGTCTTATTCTCTCATCAAAATCCTTTCTTTGTTTTATAATAAATGTTAGTTTAGGACCTAAATATCACAAAATCTTTGTCTTATTAGATTCAAGAGACATAGCTTGTTTTTTAGATGAAGAGTTTGTTAAAAGATATAACATACTCTCAATAAAGAAAACAAAATATATTCATATAGAAGTCATAGATGGTCATTTATTGTTTTCTAGAGATATTAATCATGAAATATTTCAACTAGAAGTAATAATTAATGATCATAGTAGCATTATGATATTTAATAACATTACATTTTTTTTCTAATTTAGTCATTTTAGATCTATCATGATTAAATAAATACAATCCTTAAATAGATTGGATTTCTTGTAGTCTTGATTTTTTTAAAAGTATAACTAAAGGTGTAGTTAATCAAGTAAAAAGTCATAAGTCTAATACAACCAAACTTATATTTATAGGTGCAAGAGCTTTCTTGTATACTGCAAAAAAATGAGCAACTTATGTCATTTATGCCATACCTATTTCTAATGGTGGAAAGACTTCAAATGGCATTTTTAGCCAATATTAAGATTATTAAGATGTATTTGAGAAAAAGAATGAAGATATTCTTTTGGAACATTGTCCCTATGATTGTTCAATTGACCTTCAAGAAAGAACTCAATCCCTATTTGGACCAATTTATAATTTATCATAAAATGAATTGAATGAATTCAAAGAATATATTAAAGAGAATTTGGCCAAAAATTTTATATGCCATTCTAAATCTCAAACAAGAGCTCCAATTTTATTTATGAAGGAAAAGATGGATTATTATGGATGTATATTAATTATTGAAGATTCAATAAGATCACCATCAAGAACATATATTTGCTATATTTGATATCTAGATTTTTTTATTAATTGAATCAAACTAAGATTTATTCAAAAATAGATTTACAAAGGACATACAATCTAGTTCATATTAAAGAAAGAGGTGGATAAAAGACTATGTTTTGAACCAAGTACAAATATTTTGAATATAATGTCATGCTTTCTAGACTTATAAATGCACTTGCAGCTTTTTATCATCTAATGAATGATGACTTTATAGAGTTTTTGGATAATTTTATTATCAATTATTTAGAAGATATTTTAATCTATTCTAAGAATACAAAAAAATATGAACTTCATATTTGTCATGTATTACAAAAACTAAGAGATGCAAGATGCTATGCCAAAATAAAAAAGTGTATATTTTACATTATTTAAGTTGGCTTCTTAAAATGTTTCATTTCAAATGATGGACTTATGATAAATTTTAAGAAAGTTCAAACTATTATGGATTAAAAGATTTCAAAAGTAGTAAGAGATGTCTTATGCTTTTTGGAATTTGCAAGCTACTATCAAATCTTTATCAAAGACTTCTCTCAAGTTATAACACCAGTTATATGTTTGACTTATAAAAACAAACTTCAATAGAATCAAGAAGCCAAAATAATATTTGAAGCTTTAAAGACAATCTTTGTTTTTGTACCAATTTTTTATTGTATAGACTTTTTTAAGTTATCTTTTTATAGAAACAAATGCATCAGACTTTGCTTTAGATGATATATTGTCAAAAATAGAAACAAATGATAAACTTCATCCAATAAATATTCATCCCAAAGAATATTTAGCAGCCAAAATCCACTAAAAGATCTATGATAAAAAAACTTCTTGCAATTATGGATTTATTTTAGAATGGCACCATTATCTAAAAGATGCTCTTAATTTAGTCATCATATATATAAATTATAAGAACCTTGAATATTTTATATCAACACATATTTTAAATCAATAATAAGCTTATTGGAGCATGTTTTTTTCAAGATTCGAATTCAACATTATTTATTAACTAAAAAAATAATAAGATTTGTCAAATACACTCTCTATACAATCCTATCTTATAGCGAAGGAAAAAAAATGATGTTTTTGATTAATAATAGATAATTTTTTTAAAGCCAAAGTAACATTATCTTTGAGTAATAAAATCAATATTAATTGTTGATTCAAATTTTATTAAGCAAGTTCAATAAAGTATGTCTTTTGATCCTCTTATTCATGATATTAAGTAAAATTCTTCAAAGTCTTATAATACTTTCAAATTTTAATTCAAAAAAAATCTACTATAATTTGAGAATAATCTATTATATTTTAAAAGGTGAAGCTTAATTATGTATTCTTCAAACTTATCATGGCTTTTTAATAGCAAGACATTTTAGATACAATAAGACTTTGAAAGTAATATCTAAATATTTTTGATGGCCCCAAATGAAGAAGTCACTTAAAGATTTTGTACAATCTTGTGATATTTCTTCAAGATCAAAAATTCCTTGTTATTGACGTTATGAACTTCTTTAGCCATTATCCATTCCAAAACAACCATAGGCTTTTGTTTCTATACATTTTATCATAGATCTTCTAGTCTTAGGTTTTTTTGACTCTATATTTGTGATAATAGGTCATTTCACTAAGATGACATATTTTGTACCATATATAAAATCTATCACAAGTAAAAAAACAATCAAGTTTTTTTTTTTGACAACATTAATTGCTATCATGAATTACTTAAGGATTTTATATCAGATATGAATACTCAATTTGTATTAAGCTTTTGAATAATAATTTTTAAGATTTTAAAGATAGATATAAAACTATCTTTAGCTTTTTATCTTCAAACTAATGGACAAACAAAGCATGTAAATCAAGTTTTGGAGCAGTATATAAGATATACCATCAACTATCAATAAAATGATTAGAAAACTCTTTTGCTTTTAGTAGAATTTGCTTATAATAACACAATATATTCTTCTACATAACAAACACCTTTCTTTGCTAATTATGATTATCATCCATGATTTGATACTTTTGACTTTTTAAAAATTAATAATCTTATAATAAAAGATTTAGTAACCATTTATTTGAACTATATATAACAATGAAGGGACAATTAAAAGAGACTCAAGAAGAATAAAAGAACAACATGGATGCCTATCTTAAATAACAACTTCATTTTTACATTGTTGATAAAATATGATTGCTTTGTCATAATATTAAAACTATTCGTCTTTGTGACAAGTTGAATTATCATAGACTTGGATTATTTTCTATTTATAAATAAGTCAATCTAATCACTTATTAATTACATCTACTAGAGTCTATGAAAATCCATCTTATATTTCACATATTTTTTTTTGGAGCCATATAAGATAGTGAATATCTTAAGAAAAAAGCAAATACTATTGCCTCCTATAGAAGTAGATAATAATCAAGAATTTGATGTAGAAGAAGTCTTAGACTTGAGTCGGCACCAACTTAGGTTGGAATATTTTATTCAATAGCACAAATAGAATATTAGCAAACATATATAAGAGTAAGCAAAAAATCTTACAAATGTAGCAAAGAAGGTCAAAGCTTTTCATCAACAATATCTATCAAAACTAAGATAAAGGATAACAAACCTTTTCTATAAAAGAAACATAATTTAGAAAAGTTTGTATTCTACTATCTATCTTTCTATGTAATTTCTATGTAATTGTTACGTTGAGGAAATGGAGAATCAACAACCAACACATTCAACTAAATAGCCATTATTTGCTGATTTACTAGACAAGACATTGCAATTATCATAGTCTTTAAGAGCAACATGTATTTTTTCAAATACATGACAACATACAATGCATTTAATTACATGACCTAGAAAAAAAAATCTCAATGTTTGATGATTTTATTGGAGGTAGGAATAACTCTTGATGGTATTATATATGTTTTGTTTGAAGGGAGTTATGAAGGTCTCAAAAATGATCAAATAATAAAGTGGTCTTCCTACCTTAAAATGAGATATTATTAATGGGTGAGAAGACCTATCAACTACCTTCAAATGGTATAAAGATTAAAATACATGACAAATATAATTTGCCACATCTTAAACTTCTTTGGTATGTGATTATCGATCCTCATAGAATTCGCCCCTAGAACGAACATAATGTCATAGACATATATTTATTATGATTGTTATCTAGGTGATATGAATATATAGAAGTAGATAAAACTAGATTAATTTCATAATATCTTTTAGGAAAGCTTTGTAGAAACTTTATAGGTGCTGCTTTTACTTTACATGTATTTATAGTTGATTGATAGGTTAGAAACTTGGTGAACAAGTTAAAAATTATTAGAATCAATCAAACATAATATCTTTAAATAATTAAATAAACTCATATTTACTTTGAATACTATAATCATAAAGATTTGTATTTTTTTTTATTTATCAAGCTATAGATTTAAATATATATATACATATACATATATATATATATATATATATATATATAAATATATGTATGTATTTTGGTAGCTTTTAAATCAAGTTTTATTCATTTTGATTACTCATATTTAATATTTAAATTAGTAATTATTAATATTTTTTAAAATATGAAATTTACATTGGATGAAATAATACTTACATGTATATAAATTATTATTATTTTATAGTAAGTCTTGGAAAGATTTTAAAAATTGACTTACACTATTATAAAAAATTGTTGTATGTTTTGTTCATTGAGTTGAATGCAAATTCTATTTATAGATTTATAGCAGAGTTAAGTTCTTTAACATACACATTAGATTAAAATTTGTAAATAAATATCATACAATTGCATTAAATACATACACACAATCGTATATATATATATATATATGTATTCACATACATTCGCCCATACATGTGGATTAGACAAAATAAAATTTACTTTTAGTACTGATTTGTTTTCATTAGTTTATATATTTTGATTTTTTCTTTGTAATGGTTATAGATCTTAATTACAGTAATATATATACATGTATATACCATAAATATTAAACTGTCGAACCAAAAACTTCAATTTGTGATATTTATTATTACACATATCTATGCATGTATTTTAATACATAACATAATCCTAGAAACTCTAAGTTGACTTTCACAAGAAATTTGGATAACTTACACGTTTTTACAGAAATCAATATGAATTGTTGAAACGTTTTGAGTTTGAAAATGAACTTAAAAAGTTGTTTTGCCATCTTGAAAATATCATGAAAAGAAATTGCTTCTTAACAACTTTGTTTTAGGTCAGTACAATTACCACTGTTCCAAAGTCTTCTGATAAGGGACCTCGTGAAGTGTTACAAAACCGTGTGTTACTAAACCCTCGCACGGCCACATCAGGAGTACAGCGTGGCCCTTCAGTCGACCCAACCCCAAAGTGAGCTTTTTAGGGTTAGGGCTTCGCCAATGTCACTCTTTCTATTATTTGCCTACTTGTCCTATTGCACGATCGCCCCTGTGGCCTTCATGAGGTGAGCTTCGTCCCGTATACAGTTCTTTCGGGCGCCGCACTCAGTATTTTTTGTGTTCCTCGCGTTTCTGCCGGTGTTGATAGGCTGCCTCCACAGGTAAATTTCTAAAACCACGCTTCATTGCTAGTTTTGAGGTTGTTATGTATTGCATCAGGGTTGCGAAGTTAGTTTTCTGCTTGGTTGTGGGATCTTAGGGTTAGCTTAGTTCGGAGATGATTTAGTTGAATTTTGGAGGATTCTGGGTAGTTAGCATTGGAGCTTCTCCATGTTTCCTGCATTGAGTTTTTCATTCGCTCGATAGCAGGTAAGATGGCCAAGTCCAAGAATCACACCGCACACAACCAGTCCTACAAGAACCACAAGAATGGTATCAAGAAGGTTAAGAAACACAAATATGCCTCAAGGAAGGGGGTGAGTATCTTGCTTAGCTTTCTTTTTTTAAATTGTTTTTATTATTTCATCTAGTTTCGTTATGTATCACAACCTCAAATGTCCAATGTGATTTTGGTGATCCAGTCGCCTTAGGTTTGGCTACCCGATCTGCGTTGTAGTATTTGCGCAGTGTGTTCTTGTTGCTGTCTCTTAGCATCTGCACCGTAGAGCGTTTTTTGAGGCGTGTTCGTTGATGGCGCAGATGGACCCCAAGTTCTTGAGGAACCAGAGGTATGCCAAGAAGCATAACCGATCGGGTGCCGCCGACGAAGTTGAGTCTGCGGAGGAGTAGATCTTGTACTTACACCTATTTTTGTCGAGATTGCCTCTCAACTCTAAGCTATCCTATTTCGGTGTTTTAACATTCTGAAAAATCTCCTTTAAAGGCTTTTTTGGTTTCCTAACTTCCTTCTATTCGATTCTCTCTATTTTGAGTTCACTGATGGAGGTCTATCTCTCGGTTGGTATGCTCTGGTCGATCGAGCCATGTTGGAAGCATGACGTATTGCTAAGATATTTTAGCATGTCTGATGTCCATTGTGTATTTACTGTTTGCAAAAGCCCGTCATGATCGTGTTCGGTGATAGTTAGGTGGAGGATTATGTTTGGACGGGCTTTTCTCTTGATAACTTAGGAATTGAGGGCCTCAAACTGTGTATGTAGGATAAGCTTTGAAAGTTACACTCAAATGCACTTTGCTTCGGGATCTGGAAGACATTGATGTCACTACCATCAAGTGAAAATGGAAAATAAGATACGACTTTCACTCGAACTTGGGGGTTTTGAGTTCTGATATTGCCACTGAATTAAATTTGGAATTCCGGGAAATCAACCAAATTCTGTTGCAGGGAACTCTCAATTGTGTAGCATTAGAGGTAGAAACCGAGATGTAGCTCCAAGTTAGTGGTTTAAAACATCAGGGGTAATCCACAGAACTCAAATTTCTTCCCGAACATAGCTTCATAGGATACGTTCGGTGAGGAAATTCAGGTGCAGCATTACTGGTTGATGAACGCATCCAGTTATACTCACACTTTTTTAATCAGGAGAATTGAATGCACATTGAATCGATTTCAATCTGTGGGAGAAAGCTTACTGAGTCTTTCAGATGCTAACTCAAGGTTGCCCTTGACATCATGGCTCGCAATATCAATGTTATCTCTCACTGGTGTAGACGGAACAGTCAGTGGAGCCACCTCAATGACATCCACTATTGACTCCTTCCTTAGAACCCTCTCTAATGACTTGAGGTCTGAAGGACCTGTCTCTACAGAATTTCCATCAGGTCTTCTGAAGGATAACCTGTGACTAGGATCGGATTGGCAACTGTTGCTTGATGATGAAGCTGCAATGTCCTCACTGCGAAGCCGAGGACGGTCTACATCATCATTGCCTCGTTGCCTCACTGTGCCTTCAGTTTCCGCCATGGAATAGCTACTCACTCTTTACAGGCTCCTGCAGCCCTACTTTATCACAGAATCCCCCAATCAGAAATGTTATTCTTTATAGAATATATAAGGGGGAGGTGGGAAGTCGATGACCAGCTTGACTGTTAAATTTGATTGCTATTTCTCAAGCTCAATTTACACATCTAATGTTGAGCTTACCTGGCATCTGCAGACCATCAGGTCCATTCTTCCCAGGTCCACATCGCTTTAGGTTACGGTTGCATCAGATAATGGTTCTCGGAACTGGAATAATTCAGGGGATATTCAATACATCTTCATGTACGAACATTTAATGCACAGGCACTGACACTGAAAGGCCCATATTGAATTGCACTAGTCTTGGTAATGAAGAGACAAAAGGCAGTCTCCAAAACAGATCGGAATGTAACCTGAGAAACCTCTTTACCATGTAAACTAATTCTACGTGGATGTTAAAACTACACCTGATAACGCCTTCACTGAAACCTTACTGAGACGTCAATGACAGCTTCGGTCCACTCAACATGGAAATCTTCCTGCAGATGCGAATACTTGTACCTGTAACATAACTTCATTATGTCAAGTGAATCCATCGTCAGTCGGTCTGGTAAAGTATATTGTAAATAGGATCATAATTCAACTCTACGACCTGTTGTGTAAAATGGCTATGAGAAGTTGAAATCTTTAGGCATCGCCGCAAGCTTTGTTTTGGACTGTGGAAGAATCGTTTAACCAAGGATATTTGTTCAAGCTTTGAGGACAATAGCCATGCCCGATCAAACGCACATACAATCTTAATTGTTGAGGATTGCTGACTTAAAATTGGTGTTTATATTTGCTGTGATTCCCACTAACAGTCCAAGCCTGAAGTTATGAAGATACTCGGTTTGCCTCTCAAGACTTGGGAGGAGGTTGGAATCCACGAACCGCCTCTTCCCATCAACAGTAAATCAGAATTTCTCGTAAACTTGCGATATCAGGATTGTAAGCTGTGGTGGACTAGAAATAAATCTTGAACATATTGCCCTGTCATCAAATTTGATGGACCGAGACCACAAATAAGCAGGCAGGGCTTCCTTATCAAGATCCATTGGATAAAAACAATATCAAAACTGTGCTTGGACAGCGATCAATAATTCTGCAGCGAGTGAAAAAAATCTACCTGAAAACAGCCATCGCAGTTAAACTAAACCAACAAAGTATGATGCGCGTGAACAGTAGCGGCAACCTGTGTAGTTCTCGTTTTAGATTTGAGTGAAATGCGATCTAACCGAACCATCATCATACAATCCCTGACACTCTTATCAAAAAAATTAGGATAACAGCTCATCACAAGACGAAATTGGTTGTGTTTCACTTTAAGGTTTGCATTTAAGATCGTTAACATACATTGCAACCCTTTATCTCATTCTCTGGTGATGACCATGCCAGATTCAACATGTTCATACAAAGGGATTCTGATGATCAACGACGGATTATTTCTTAATCCATATGAGTAATCGTACTTGCAACTCTTCACACCTTGAATTGTGAAGTAGCTGCAATCGTCGTGAACAATAACAATCTCTCATCCAGATTTCAAAATTAAATTTCTGGAGTGAGGACGATCCTTTCCTTTCCTCGAAGCCAAACACGAAGGGAAAAGGAGGAAGGTGTAGAAATGTAGAACCTCGACTCAGGAACTTAAAGTGATCGCATGGACAGGGGGAGTGAAATGCAAAGAGAAAACATCAAAGACATGCTTGCATGGGAAGAGCTGAAAGACACCAATCGAAGCGGTTTCGAATTAATCAATGTGTCCCAAAACCCTAAAGGTCCCATGGGTTTGGATGATCTCATTCATCTCTCACAACATGATCTGCGGGACAACAGTGCACAGGTTTGCTCTTAAAATTGCTTGAAAAGAAGTAAACTCGCCGAGGAGGAATCTATTCCTTCCTATTCTACCCTGTTTCACACAGACCCCATTGAAAATGGATGTGAGGGATTTGATTGAAGAATGAGCAGCCAGGTGTATGAATCTACCGGCTAGAAACGCGGGGACCGGTTAAACCAGTGGCCATCACTCTCGTTGTCAAGCTCCAGAGTTCAGTGATACTTGTACCGATGACAAATTGATGAGCAGTAGCTTTTGGGACTCATTGCAGCGTGTAGGTTGCGCAGAGTGGATCCGGGAGAAAGCATTGGTTGTTCGTGTGTCCCTTCGTGCGGCCTGGTGCCTGAGATTGATCACAATCAGGAACCCTAGGAATTTCAGAGCGTTTTTTGGGATCTCCTGTGTAAGCTCTAGTGTATCTCTGAGGCTGTTAAAATTTTTAACGGTGAGGATGGAGGGTTTTGGGTGCCCCAGTGGCCTGTTCTTCATGATTCTATTATCTCTGCTGGTCATGAAGCTGATCGCTGTTTCGGGCTCCCAGGTATTAACTAATCGAATTATGTGAGTAGAGCTCTTTGTAAAACCTATCCGTTTTACCAGTTTTTGTTTTTGTTTGTTTGTTTGTTTGTTTGTTTTTTTTTTGTTTTTTTTTTGTATTTTTGTTTTTTTTGTAGATTCAGCATGTGAGGGATGATTCAAAAATTCGATAAGTGTATACCCGCCACTTAATGGGAAACTTAGATTTAAGCGGTGGGTTTCATTTCTAAATCCTGAAATTCTAAAGCTAGATTTGTCTTGGCGGATCGTTTTCCACCCATCGCACAGAGGTTGTCAAGGGTTTTTGGTGTGTTTATTTTGTCCTCAAGTCTGTAACTCCCGTCGAACATGTTTCGAAAGGAGTATCTACCTATCTATCCATCTATCTATATTCTGCTCTGAGCATGAGTCATCACACTCTGCAAATTGAATCCACTCTAGTCTAGCTGTTGTTTATCGTTTGCTTCTCTTTACACATGTATCAATTAAACGTATTTCGGCTGTCTCTGAATAGTGATGCTGAGATGGTGGAGAGAAAAGTGAAGTTAAGCCGATTGAGATTGAGAGAAGAGCTGAATTTTGTATATACCTGAATTTCTCATTTAGAGAGCTGATACGGAACTGGAGATTTATGTGGAGGAAGCACCAGCCATTTAGTGTATTGTTAATTGTGACAGAATGAATTGGTGTTATCCGTACACGATGTACGTGCAAGTGTGTGATTGATGGAATTCAATCAATCTTACATTTTAATTTAGATTTAAGTATGGTTTTATTAGTGTGCAGCAATCATGGAGATTCATGTTTGCTTAGTAGTTGTGGAACGGCATAGGTTAATCTCATGATCAGCATTTTAAATTTTTTTTACCTCTTCTCCGTAATTCAAGCTCACATGATCTTTTCATCTGATGAATAGTGAATTTATCAATAGATTCTGCAAAGCAGTCAAACTGTGAAATTTTACGTTAGCTTATTCGGTGGGTTTTCCAGGCAGATGGTGCCGTCATCTTTATAGACAGCAATATCAGGCCAGAGCATTTGAGGAAGACTTCTTCCATCGAAAAAGAGGTATGTCAACATTGCTATGGCTTGTGGTTGGCGGAGGAGGGAGGTGTGATCTTGGAATATGTTATTCTGCAGGTGTCTGTTTAGGTTGTGCTCCATTACATAACAGGTCCCTCTTGATCCAAGGACTCAAGCCTCTTGAGAAGAAACTAAGATCGAATTTGTTCATAACAGTAAGAAATAGAGGACTATGCTCTGGTTTTGGGTTTCGCTGAATCTACTAGAAGGAAATAGAGTTTACACCTTAATCAGTGGTGGGTTCTATTGTGGTCTCTGCTAGTAAATCATTTACGATATTGTGTAGCTCATAATGGTTTTTCATATACATCTGTGTGCTAAGTTTTTTCTTTTTTCCTTTTTTACAGCTTTTGCTCAAGATATTTTGGTTTTGGTAATATGTTTATGCAGGTGTTTACATATGAAGATATAGCGACGTCATTGGCAGTCCTTCTAGGAGTAGTCCCAAAAGTTGCTGTTGATGAAAAAGCTGCCTCTAAGGTATGTCTTTGTAATAGACTATATTGCAGTGCGTATTGCTGCATGATGACCATATAATCTGAATTGGATACTAAAAGAGTTTTAGCACTTTCGCGAGCTTGCGAGAGTTGCAATGAGTGACTGAATTGCTTCTTGAACTACAATGCAGCGTTTGAAGTGGATATTATTTTTCGTCAGCGATGTTCACAGTAAGCTTGTCTGATTCTTATAATTGAAGGGGTTACGGTATTCGATGTGGTGGCTCCTTTGATCATTATTTATTTAGTTGGTTTGTCTTGACAGATCGACTCTGTGGTGTCACCTAACTTGTTTTATCGACCACGAGCTGTTCTTTCACTAAACATTGGTGGAGTTGAACTTGGTAAGTGTCTTATTTTTCTTCTACTTTAGATCTAATCATTCGAGAACTTGTCCTAGTGTTTTAAGTACTATGTGTACTGAAACTTTTCTTCTCCTCACAGATTCCATTCGCAATGAAGCCACCCTGGATTTGCTTGGCCTTGGATCGTACCAGCAGAGCCCTTTGATAGCAGATAATACACACCCCAGACGAATTTCTGGTAGCCCTTGCTTGTCATTCTGTACAATAGCCTTCTTTTTCATTATTGTGTTCCATCCACATTGTTTAGGAAGACTTGCGCACTAATGCCGAGCTATCTGGTGAAACACCCTCTGCTCCTCTGGTAACCTATGATTGGTTTGGGTTCTTTCAGACGATTACGTGAACGTAGAGGTGTTGACGAGCCTGGATGAAGCTGATACACACATCGAAGTATCTGAGCAAGACTTGGTAAGTTTCACGTGTTCTTTTCCTATCCTATCTGCCTTTCCACAAGAAACTCTTGTTGCACTAATCTCTATTTTTTCAACAAAATGTTTGATAGTGGAGTTGATCAATTATAAATAATTATGGGTAGATTGTTTTTATTTGGATTATTTATCATTAATCATTGTTAATTTTATTGTCAATATTTGAAAATTATTGTTTTTGATCATGCCAGATATCAGATTTTAGTCGAGTATTGGTTGCATAATTATTAATGCTTGTATGTTTATTCTCATCTATCTTACAGGAGTTTGAATTTATAAGTACATCCTACGTCTTGAACGGGGACTCTAAAACAGTGAATACTATATCATGGGATATGAGCAATGGCGAATCCTTCTCCCTAGATATGTCCAATGTAAGATTAAGCAATGGTTTCAATAATAGAGGATCCGATGAGAGTATACTGGTTCCTGTACGTGTTCTGTAGTGATATATAGTTCATCTTTTTGAATCCCAATCGTTTTGTGAATTTTAATGGGTCCGAGGCATTAAAGCAGTAATATGTGCGCAGAGTGCCGACAGACTTTTCTTCAAAGAGTTGATGGAAGTCTTCAGAGGCATGAAGCGGGCGGTTACTTCACAGCAGTCTGTAGAACTGGAACAACCAGCGGATCTTTATTTTGGAACATTTAATGGAATCATAGTAAGTCAATCTTTTTTTTTTTTTTTTTTTTTTTTTTGCGGCTGCAGGTATCTTGCTCAACTGATTAAGCTGTTTGCTTTTCGTTATAGGAATTTCGAGATCATTATGGGAGCGGACATCAGACTCAACTTGCTTCCAAGTTTGTGCTCTATGCAATGAACCAAGCTCTACAGTTTTTGCAGGCAAACTGCAATGGTGAGGCTTTTTCTTCAGCTCTTGGCTATAAAGATCTTCTCGTCTCTTTTGAGGTTAGATATGCTTACATGTTGGAGGCATTATATCTATGTGTCTGGTACGTAAAACTCTTGTTCTGAGTTCCCAACCCTTTTGTGGCAGATAAACTTGTGGGCGTTTTCACCTTTACGGAGAGCGCCAATGATTTTAAGGTCCTGACTACTGAAAGGGGAGCTCGGTTCCTACAAGCTGCAGCCCCAACCCCAGGAAATGAAACATATCCTGAAGAGATGGCCTTGCGCCTCGGAAACCAGGCTGTTATTTTCTTCACTGTGATCATTTTGCTCGTGGCTCTCCTTCTCTCGGTTAGTCGTGCCCCGACTTTCTACTTTAACAATTCATTCATTTTGCTAAGATTGATTGGAGGCAATCTCGGAAAGACTTATTTATATTCCATATTTAATCATCTTCATTTATTTAATTGTGTCTGACTTGAAATTATATCAAATCTCCCAATGTTTAAGCTTTAGTTTGAGAGGACTTCCAGGTTATATGGAGAAAATGATGGGTTTCCCTACACATGTCAATTCTAAGCAATATCTTTTTGCTGCAGACTTGCTGCATGTTTACGATGCCTTTGACGAAGGACTCGCTGCTTTACTCAGGATTGAAATTGGATTAGGTGGGGAATGCCTCTTTTGATCTCTTTAGATGAGCACATAGAAGGTTTTCTCCTCCCAAATTGATGACATAGCTATTCATGTGTTATCGTGTCGGGGGTTTTATGTATTAAGGAATGACATTGGAGCTTCGATCTGGAAATTTCTTTTTCTTCTGTAGCAGGCGAAGGCAATAGGTTACAATCCTGCACTTCCATCTAATGTGAATCTTTTTATTAATGATTATGGTGTAAATTTACAGCAAGAAGATTGGCATGCTGTACTGCTGTCAGTTGGGCATCTTATGGATGTGCAGAGTTTGCAATTCACTCAGTTGCACCTAGATCAAAATGTTGATTTCGTTCATTTTATGGCGGTTCTCATCTAGAAGCTACTATGCAAGTCATTCTTAGATGCCATGTAGAGTTAGATTGAAGGTGAATTCCAAAGTTGAATCCTTCTAAATTTAAAAATAGTTAGACACGTATAAGTGTGTGCTAGAAATCAATTTCCACGACTTCTGTTTGCCTCCAAACAGAATCTCTCATTTTTTTTTTTCTTGTCTTAACATGATGTACCGAATAAGGGATATAGCCATCGAGGGGTTCATACCACCATACGTAACGAATATTCTGCAAGTGATATTCAGCAGTTCCAGGCCCAGATCATATTTTGTTGCTGAATTCTATGGAGATGTACAATGAAGTTATATATTCTTTTCCTACTTGCGCCTCAATCTCTCCAGAAGGGTTCAAGTTGGAAAGACAAAGTGACGTGAGTATAGTACTGTTATTCTATTTATAGTCAAGGACGTCCTTGACATCCTTTGCAACTGTACGCAGTTCCGAGCTGGTGAGTGAATTTACATGCCTGTTTATATTTTCTTGTCATGCACATACCCCTACTCTACAATTTTCTCACGTGCTCTGCCCTGTAATATCACACCATTTTTGCATGCACTGTAGTTAAGAGAAAGGCTAGTATATTTTCTTGTATTTTGCAAAAAAATTGGTTATCCTGCATACCTGTGTTAAAAGTCAATTCCCGAACAATGCATCCTGCTCTTAGAACATTTAATGACCACTTAAAGGGGAGTAAAGTAGTCCAATTGTTCAGGATAATGGTTCACAAAACTTGATTTTTCTGTTAACGAAGATGTTTGTAATTACTTAGGCAGGACATTGCTGACCTTGCCTTGGATTAAGGTGGATGCAGTTAATTTGGAGTCAATGCTATTTTCCCTCGAAAGTAAATTCAATGGTCCTTAGGTGCTTGTGTTTAGGAAGTAGAAACTTATTTTCACTAACCGGAAGTGTAAATACAATGTATATGTGGTAATAATTATTTCTGTGCAACAAAGTTTGGTAGTTAAAGTTGTGGAGCCAAGGAGGACATGGAAACCTATCAGCAATGATGGACTACGTTCTAATTCAGTCAAGTCGAAATTATTCAAGATAATAAATTCTAATTTGATGTCACAGTTTTTCATTTTTATCATTCACGAGCACCTAAAACTGGTGACTCATGATTGTGGCTTGAAAGAAGTATTTCTGAAAGCTCATTCAACCTAGTGTATTTCAAGAGAGATTCAACGGTACCCATGAGTAACTGAGAATAGTCATAAATTTTCAAAAAATTGAAATAGTGTAAGTTCTTTAAATTGTGGATTACTGTAACTTGATCAATGAATATACTTATCATCCTGAATCAAAGCAGAAGACCACTTGTGACATCCCATGCACCACAGCTGAAAAGAGCAATCTATGACTAGAATTGCAATACGATGCGAGAAAGTATTTCTTAATCCTTTATGCACTACCTGCTGCCAGTTCACCTGTCAAACTCAAAAGCAAACAACCACTCCAGCTCCAACGACATTTTGACCAAATATCAGTCCAGCTTGGTCAGCCAGGGAAGACATTCTAACAATCACAATTTGCAACCTTACAACAAAGGATTGTGCAGAAAAAGCCTCAGATATTACGAAACCTTAGTTGAATAAATCATCACATTCTGGGCATATTCCAAACTGAGAGAGAATGGTAAGAGAGACGATTTCCAGTAAAATAAAAACAGATTTCAGCAATGCAACCAGTTAATGACAGAAAGAACTCAATTACTGAGAAACCTCATGTTAAGGTCTTGTATTACCCTTAGAATAAAGAACACGGCAAATCGATAGGAGTGGACGCCATTTCATATTACAAGCTCAAAATCGGGGGCTAGGTAGAGACCTATTCCTCCTCCTCTACGACTTTGGTTCCCAAATTTCTGAACCCTTCAGCGGGTACCTCAGCAACAGAAACGTACGAGTACAACTCCTCCTTAGCATCCTCGTCGTCATTGCGCTTCCTGGCAATGCGCACTCGGACTCTGGTGGGAACGTTGCGGACACCCCTGCTCCAGATGTGCTTGTTCAACTTAACATCAAGTCTCACATCACTGGTCCCCATGGTCTTCTGGGCAAACTTCCTGATCTCCTTCACTGCCTTGGGAGCCATCTTCTTGAAAGTACTAAGTAAAAACAAAAAACACAATAGGCGACTAGTGAGAGAATGTTCCAGTATCCGCATCCTAACTTCTGTGTCCATAAGTTGCTTGCCTTTTCTCTAATAGGTTTTCACTGTGAGTCCACAATCACAACCATAAGCAAGGAGACGGAACAGCATCATCGCGCAGATCATCCTTGAACTACAATCGCCGAGAGACCGCTGTAACCAGACAACGCTCAAGAAGCCGTTCCTTGCGACGGCGACCGACTACGACCAGATATTAAATCGCACAACAATACTAAACGCGTGGCAAGGTTCAAGTATTGAGGACTGAATGGTTCTGCGCAAAACTGCCACATAACTTAACTAGCTACGACCACACGATAGCAAAAGCACTGTCGATTGCGACAACATTTTCCTCTTATTCTAAAGACTGAAATGCATTCTGAAACCTACGAAACCCACGAGAAAATTCTAAGCAAAAACATAGCTACCCAGAGCGAAAGGGCGAAGAAAGAAGGGACAAGATAGGCAAGATTAATACCAGCCATGCAGTCTCTTGTGGAGATTAATGGTGTACTCGCGAGTCACGACCTCATCCTTGCGGATTTTCGTCTTTTCCACCATGGTTGCTTGATGCACAGACGGACCCCGGATCGGAGACGGAGGATGGCGGTGGCGATGGCGATGGACGACGCGAAAGGGAGATGGCTTGCAAAGCCCTCCGGCCTTGTTGTCCCCCCCCCCCCCCGGGCCGTTTGCCCTAACCCTAATGAATGATATCTGGTGAATGCCTCCACGCCGTTGATATTTTTCATCCATCCACTGAAGCACACCTGGTGTCCACTTCCTCACAGTCCCATTGCCTGCCCCCTTCCCTTGAGTAATCAGTCCATGCACAGAAGTGCCCTCACTGCAAATTTTCAGGAACATATTTGTGTATATGTATGTATATACAGTTTTCCTCCAATAATTAATCCCCCAAAGCTAATAAACCCTAATAATAAAATCCCCAAAAACTAAGCAACCCCAATTAATTACCCCCTCCCCCCTAAAAAAATTTAATAAACTCAATAATTGATAAACCCCAATAATCAAACAAAATTTGGGAAACTGACTCCAACTAGAATTTAAATATATAGAATTTCAGTATTTTTTTTTTTTTGTTATGATGGTTAATAAATTATAATATATATATATATATATATATAGATAGATAGATAGGGAGTTGTTATAGCCACACCTCTCCCAAAGATGATTAATTTTGGAGGGCATGGAACGAGGGATGGAGTTGGGGATGGGAAGAATCAATCATGAGATGGTAATATATATTTGCAACAGATGACATTAATTAGTGGGGGGTAACTATATATACATATCAACATTTTTTAATTTTTAATTTTTTTCTTCTGAAATACTAGTAATTGCGATACACAATACAAAATTTTAAATTTCGAATGTTGATGTAAAATCTTGAAGTGTATTTTTATTCTAAGGACTGATTGAGCTTTTGCCAATTTGCTTTTATAAAATGCAAAAATAAATTACATTCAATTGATATTTACACATGTCAGAACTGTTTGTCTATTTAATGTGATTGAACATGTTTAAATTTCCAATTTACTTTTATAATAATTTAGATTATATTTATATGTATATATATATATATATATATATATATATTCTGACTAGTAGAATGTTTTACAAGGATGCTTCAAAAACCAACGTATATAATGTTATAAATTATATTACAGCATGAAGGAAGATCTTCAATAATTTGTTTTAATTTTTCAGAACTTTTAAAAACTTGTCCAGGATAAATTTATTCAAAAACTATTGTCTTTGCAAATAACTGGATGCAAACATGACATGAATATAAAAAAGTTAAGATTTACAGCAGCCTTACCTTACAACGTGGACACCCATATGTCTCAAGATTCACTATTTTGCAAGCTAAATATGGATTGCAATCACAGAGTTATATGAAAAAAATTACCACAACCTTCATAGAGTCAATGACGATTAATTAAAAATAAATAAAATAAAATACATTCACTTAATTTTAAGCATCAATTGTTTACAAAATAACTTGCACAAAATTGATTTTTTTGACTATTTTTATATTGAAATAATATTCATTTAATTCTTAAGTTAGTTATAGAATATTCTTTAAAGAATCAAAAAATTCATATACATATAGTTTATACATATATGTAATATTAGTAATTATAACTTAAATAAATAAATAACTTATTTGAAAAATCAAGAAATTTTACATAAGCATTTATATACGTACATAGACACATAATTTTTATACAGATATATCAATAAAGTAAAATTAATATTTTAATTCAACTTATCTATTAATTTTAGATAAAATATTTTATGATATGAAGATATTTAATGGGATGATTTTTCAAAGGAACATTAAGATATTTTATCAAGTTTTATTTTTAGAATTAATATCATTTTTCTAAAACATGGATAGATTGAAATTGATCATATTCTATGAAAATCTAGTTGTTTTTTATTATTTATATTTTATTCACATTTGATTTATGTATATATATTTTACAATTTTATAAATATTGTTGCTTATCTAGTGTGTTTTAAGAATATCAAATTTTAATATTTGATATTCATATTATAGAAATACATTATATTATGGCAAGTTAATATACATATTTGTAGAATGTAAGCTTGCTCAATATTTCATCAACTACCTCAAAAGAAATTCTAAGAGAAGGCAAAGGCATTTTTCTAGTCCCTTCTAAGTAGGGAATAGAAGCAATATCTTTGCAATACTACTTACATCTTATTCGGGAGGCACCTAGAATATTTTTTAGACAATCTTTGAAGATTTTAGAAGCTCTTGTGCTAGGCTTAATAGAATCCTAGTTGTTTATATATTGATATAATTATATTTAAATAAATCTATTTTGTGCTGATTTTGTATGTAAGATTTTGTATCTAATTTCTAAAAAGCTTAGGTATTAGAACAAAGTTGAGATAATGCAATAAGAACAAGGTTCTGAAATGAATTTTTTTTGATAAAAATTCAATTATGGCTACCAAAGCTGAAACATTTGCTAATATAATAAAGAATTTACAAGAAACAATAACAAAGAGTGAGAAGAAATCAACTTTAATAATATAAATATAATTTATTTAAATCTCACAAATAAACTAATATATGAAAAAATAGAAAATTATTAATGCTACATCTCCAATTGATATTGCTACACTCCACATGACTTTTTATAAATAACTAGGTAATAGTGTCATTTTTTTGTGTACATTTTTTTTTCTTTGCTTTAGAAAAGGATGGTAGTTAAGAGAAAGATAAGTTACAAACTATTATTTTTAAAAATAAAGTTTTTTCCTTTAAAATTATTTACTTAAATTAAATTAAAATTTTATTTGGCTATATATATTTTATTTATTTATTTATTTATTTATTTATTTATTTATTTATTATATATTTGGATCAATATTGAAATTAAATATAGAGCTACCAAATACATTTTATATCAAAGACAAATTCAATGAAGATAAATAAATGAGATATCTATCAAAGATAGATGAAAAAATAGAAATAAGAATGTATGTATATTCAAGAAAAAACTAAAATAGCTATTTCCAAAGACAAATAAATTAGAGACTCTTGAAACTAGAGTAAAAGTAAGAAAGAAGTTAATAAGAGTAAGAAAGGCCTTACTCTAGCCTCAATAAATACTATTTAACTAAGAGCTATATGGCAATGCTCTATATGACCTCTAATACATGTCCAACTCGTAAGACATGTGACTAACTTACAAAAGAAGTTTTTTATATATATGCCACATGGTTAGCTTGTATCATAAGCTATCAATACATATAATACATGGCTAACTTTTTGGCCATGTTTTCAACCTACCAATTACTTATAGAATTATATAAAAGTGAAATTGAATCCATGAAGCTTTTTTAGAAGATATTATCAAATTTATCCATTTTTATCTATTTTTATCTAATTTGATCTATTTAAATTATTTATATAATTATTAAAATAAATAAATATATATGTTTATAATATTATCCTTTCTTATAGAAACAAGTTTTATAAGAAGCGGTGATCACATATTGATGAAATCTAAGAACAAATAGTTTTGATATTATAAAAAAATAATTATAATTTTTTATCTACATAGAATTAAGGTTGTTTCTTGCAATAGGCATTCACATTATTTTTTTTATTTCTTTGAGCTTCTTTTAATTGTGCCTTCATTGTTGTATGTAGCTCCAATAAACAATTTTTCAAATCTTCTACTATAGGATTATCAACTTTTAAAAAGTAAAAAATATTAAATTCTCAATGATAACCATAATTAACAAAGAAAGATATTTATTGAGTAGAAAAATATACCAAGTTATTATAAGAAAACTCTTCTAATGGCAAAAGAGTTGATTAATCATCGTGATGGTAATTGATAGTATATTACAAATATTACTCGAAAACTTAATTCATCTATTCCATTCGTCTATTAATTTATAGATAAAAAACTAAAGATAAATTTATATCCACCTTCCATATCTTAAAAAAGATTTTTTAAAATCTTAATACAAATTATGTTCTTTTATTTGATACAATATCTCTTGATAATCAATAATAGCAATAGATGTTATTAAAGAAAGTTTAGATGTTCTTTTACTTGTGATAGATTTTTTACATAATACAAAATATGCCATCTTGGTGAAACAATCTACTATCACAAATATAGAGTCTTATAAACTTAAATTTGAAGATCTGGGATAAAATCTATAGAAACAAAAGACCAATATTATTTAGATATAGGTAGTTGTTATAAAACTTTGTAAAATCAATGATAAGGAATTTTTGATCATAAACAAATATCACAAGATTGTACAAAGCCTTTGACTGCTTTCAATATTTGTAGCCACCAAAAACCTTTTGAGATTAATTCTAAGATCTTGTTGTATCTAAAATATCATGCAACTAAAAAGTTGCAAAAAGCTTGAAGAGTTTGTAATCATGCTTCACTTTTTGGAACATATAAGTATCCTTCAAAATAGAGTATATTGTTTTTAAATTCAAACTTGAAAGTATCATAAGATTTTGAATAATTATTCTTAATACCATAAATGAGAGAATTAGAGGAAATACTTGATTGAACTTGATTAAAAACATTTGAATCAAGAATTAATATTAATTTTATTTTTTAAAGATAAAAATGGTTTAGCTTAAAAAAAAAAAAAATTTACTAATCAAAAGTTCAATTTTCTTCTTTTGGTACAAGATAAAAACATATAGAAAGGGCATTTGATAAACCTTGTTATTTTCTTAGCCAATACATAATCTTGAATTCAAATCTTGATAAAAACTTGGTTTAATGGACTTTGTAATAATTTAAAATACTTATTGATATACATTACTTTAGGTTTTTGTAATTTTTATAAATGATTATTGGATTTGAAGTACCTTTTACATAATAGCACTAATCTTAATTCCATTCAATTTTTTTTTAAAGAATAAATGTGTAAGTGAAGTTGCAACTTAAAAAAAGTTCTTAATAAAGTTTTGATACTAATTAGAAAATTAAAAAAAATATTAAATATTTCTTATTATTTTAGAAACTTTAAATCTATGATAATTTGAAATTTCATAAGATCCATAATAAGGCCATCATTTAAAATGGTGTATCCTAAAAAGTCAATTTAAATAGTATAAAATAAATAAATATATATATATATATATATATATATATATATTTTTCTTGGTATATATTCTTCTATTTTTAAATTTTTGTAACATATGATGAATACAAAGTTCATATTTTTTTGTATTTTTAGAATAGATTAAGATATTATTTAAATAATAGATGATAATATTATGTAAAAATTCTTGAAAGATAACAATCATAATATATTCAAAAGCAGTTGGACTGTTTGTCAGTCCAAAAGGCATGATATTATATTTAAAATTTTCATACCTAATTTAAAATGCAATCTTCTATTTATCTCCTTTTTTGATATTCACTAGATTGTATGCTCCTTATAGATCTGTTTTAATATAGATCTTAATTTGATTCAATTAATTAAGAAGTTTTGATATCAAAAATAGAAAGTAGATATTTTTAATGGTAATTTTATTGAAACTTTGATAATCTACACACATCCAAAATAATCTATCTTTTACCTTCACAAATAAGATAAGAGGTGCTATAAAAGATTTTAAATGGTATATGAAATTCTTGGCTAGATTCTCATCAATGTAATCATTGAACTCAGCCAATTTATTTTGTAATAAATTATAGATTGCTCCAAATAGTAATTAAACTTCTTCTTAAAAATCAATTAAGTAATCATAAAACAATACTCTAAAAAAGTATCTATTTTATTTATTTTTTTATTTTTTTGAAAAACATATTGATAATCTTAATATTAGCTTAAAATACCACTTGAAGTATTTTCATGATTAGAAATAGGTGTGGCATAAATAATCCAAGGTGATTCTTATTTTTTAGCATGTAAAAGAACTCTTTTACCTACAAATAATAGTTTAATTGTACTAAAATCATGTTTTTATTTTATTTTATTTTATTTTATTTTTTATATTAAGAAAACTCTTAGTTATAATTTGAAAAAATTAAGCTATAAGAATTTTTATTTAATTATGGATTATATTTATTTAGCCTTAATAAATCTAAAATAATCAGATTAAAATAAAAAATAATTATATTAAATATTATAAAGCTATTATGACCATTAATTACTACTTTTATAAGAAGGATTTTACAACCATTATCTTCAAAAGACAATAGATGACCATCTATGACTTCTACATAAACATGTTTAATTTTTACATTAAAAGTATGGTATATCTTTTAATAAAATCTTCATCTAAAAAGCAAATTGAGACTCCTAAATCTAACAAGATAAATGCTTTATGATGTTTAGGTCATAAATTACTATCTATTATAAAACAAAAGAGGACTTTAAGGAGAGAATAGGACCTTCACTAGATGTTGTACAAAATTCTGGCTACATAATTCTTATTGTAGCTGGTATCAAAGATAAGAATTTCATGAAAATAAATAAATAAGTGAGACTTTTTTAAAGAATTATTACAAAATAGAATTAAAAAAATATGTATATTAAAAAAAAATTAGAATGGCTATTGCCATAAGGAAAAAAACTAGGGACTTCTTAAAACTAGATTAAAAGCAAGAAAAGAATTGTCAAAAATGTAGAAGGCTTCTTTCTTGCCTTTATATATAATATCTATTTAAAAGCTATGTGGTGATGTTCTATAGAACTTCTAAAATATATTGACTTTGTACAACATGTATCTTAACTAAGAAGACAAGTTTTTTATATAGACGCTACATAATTAGCTTGTTTTGTAAGTTACTAATATGTGTGATACATGGTTAATTTGTTGATTAAGTTTCTAATCTATCAATTAATTATAAATATATGTAAAGTCAAAGCAGCATCTATGAAGCTTCTAAGAAGCTTTTTTAAAAGATATTATAAAATTAATCAACTTTTATTTACTTCTATCTATTTATATTAATTAAATAAAAATTACAATAAATATATATTTGTCGTATTACCTCCCCTTTTAGGGCCAAATTCCATAAGGAGTGGTGATCATATGTTGAAGAAGTCTAAAATGTGGTAAATTGTATTTGTCATGTATTTTGATCTTTATTTCTTTTGAAGATAATTGATAGGTCCTTTTAGCCATCAATAATGTCCTATTTCAAAGCAAAAAGACCACCTTATTATTTAATTATTGTTGAGACCTTTGTAACTTCTTTCAAATAAAATATTTATAATACCATTAAGATTCATTTTCACCTCTAATAAAATCATCAAACATTGAGACTTTCTTTTCAAGTCATGATATTAAATACATTGTATCTCGCTATTTATTCAATAAATAACCTCTTGCTCTTAAAGGTCTTCATTTCTATTATGTTATTTTAAAGGTTGTGATAATTATAATATCTTATTTAATAAGTCAACGAATCATGGCTTTTAAAGCTAAATCTATTGGCTATTAATTTTCCATCTTTTTAATATCACAATTATATAGAAACTACAAACAAAAATAGAAGATAGAATGCAAAATTTCCTATATTTTATTTCTTTTATAGCAAAGATTTGTTGTTCTTCATCTTCATTTTGATGGATGTTGTTGATGTAAAGCTTTAACCTTCTCTATTGCATTTATAAGGTTTTTTGCTAGTTTCCATAAGCATTTACTAATATTGTATCTACACCAATGAATAAGATATTTCAACCTACTTTGGTGTTGCTTTGAATCTAAGATTTCTTCTACCTCAAATTCTTGATTATTATTCATTTCTACAGGAGGCAATGATATTTGTCTTTTTTTTTGGAGTATTCATTATCTTATATAGCTCCAAAAGAAACTTACAAAATATAGGATGGATTTTTATAGACTCTAATAGATGTAATTAATAAGTGACTAGATTGACTTGTTCACAAATAGAAAATAATTCAAGTTTATAGTAATCTAACTTGTCACGAAGGTAAATAGTTTTAATATCATGACAAATTAATTATACCTTATCACCAATGTAAGAATGAGGTTGTTGCTTCTGATAGGCATCAATATTATTTTTATGTTGTTTTTGAGTATCTTTTAATTTTATCTTCATTTTTATATATAGTTCAAATAAATAATTTGCCAAAATATTTTGCTACAAAATTATTAATTTTTAAAAAGTCAAAAACATTAAATCATGGATGATAGCCATAATTAGTAAAAAAAATATTTATTATATAAAAAAATATATTATATTATTATAAGCAAATTTTATTAATGACAAAAGAACTGTCTAATCATCTTATTGATAGTTGATGGTACACCTCACATATTGCTCCAAAACTTGATTTACATGCTTTGTTTGTCCATTGCTTTGAAGATTAAAAGCCAAAGATAGTTTTATATCTACCTATAGAATCTTGAAAAGTATTCTTCAAAATCTTGATACAAATTGAATTCTTGTATTTAATATAATATACTTAAGCAATCTAAAATAGCAATAGATATTGTCAAGAAAAAGTTTAGTTATTTCTTCACTTATAATAGATTTTTTATATGGTTTAAAATGTACCATCTTGATGAAAAAATCTACTATCACAAATATAAAGGTATAAAAATCTGAGATTGAAAGATTTGTGATAAAATCTATAGAAATAAAAGAGTATGATTGTTATAGAATGAGTAATTGCTAAAGAAGTTCATAACATCAATGATGAAGAATTTTTGATCTTGAGCAAATATTACAAGATTGTACAAAATCTTTGACTACCTTCTATATTTGGAACAATTAAAAATCCTTAGATATTACTTCTAAAATCTTATTGTATCTAAAATATCATATTGCTAGAAAGTCATGACAAGCTTCAAAAACATGTAATTGAGTTTCATCCTTTGAAACATATAAGCACTCCTCAAAATATAATAGATTGTTCTTGAATTCAAACTTAGAAGTATCATGAGAATTTGAAGGATTTTCCTTAATACCATGAATAAGAAGATCAAAAGATATACTTGATTAAATTTGCTTGATAAAAATTGAATGATAATTAGTATTGATTTTATTGTTTAAAGATAATGATACTCTAGCTTCAAGAAAATTATTTGTTTTTAATCAAAAGTAGTCTCTTCTTCCTTTGGTATAAGATAAAATCATCTAAAGAGTGCATTTGACAAACCTTTTTATTTTTTTAGTCAATAAGTGATCTTAAATTTGAATCATGAGAAGGACATGCTTTAGCAAGTTTGGCAATAATTCAAAATATGTAGAGATATAAAATACTCAAGGTTTTTATGATCCATATATACAATGATCGGACTAATAGCACCTTCTAGATAATGGTGTCATTTTTAAAACAAATCCATGATTGTAAGAAGTTTTTTGTCGTGGATTTCATAGTTGATTTCAACTACTAAAGTATTTTTGGAATATAAAGCTACTAGGTGAAGTTTATTATCTATTTCCATTTGTAACAATATAGCATCCAAAGTAAAGTCTGATCCATCTATTTCCATAAAAAATGGCTTAAAAAAATTATCGTAATACAAATTTGATACTGAATCAAAAGTTGTCTTTAAAGCTTCAAATGATACTTCTGCTTTTTTATTCCATTGAAGTTTTTTTTTACAAATCAAATATATAAGTGGAACTACAACTTAAGAGAAGTTTTTAATGAAGATTCAATAGTAGTTGGCAAATTTTAAAAAACATATGTTATCTTTTATTATTTTTGAGATCTTTTAATCCATAATGGTTTGAACTTTCTCAAGATCTATAATTAGTCTATCCTTTGAAATATTATATCCTAAGAAGTTAACTTAAATAGTATAAAATTTACACTTTTCTAACTTGGCATAGAATCCCATATCTTTTTATTTTTATAACATACAACAAATATGAAGTTCATGTTCTTTTGTATTTTTATTATAGATTAAGATATCATCTAAATAATAAAAAATAAAAATTTCTAATTTTTTTCAAAAGATATCATTTATTAAATGTTGAAAAGCAGGTGGTGCATTTGTAAGTCCAAAAGCCATGACATTATATTTAAATTGTCTATACTTAGTTTGAATTACAATCTTTCATTATTTTTTTTTAAAATATATTAAATTGTATACTCCTTGTAGATCTATTTTTGTATAGATTTTAGTTTGATTTAACCAATCAAAAAGTCTAGATATCAAATATAGCAAGTACTTATTCTTGATCGTAATCTTATTGAGTCCTTGATAATTGATACACATCCGTAATGATCTATATTTTTCCTTCACAAATAGCATTGGAACTCATGCTAGAGATTTAGAATGGTGTATGAAGTTCTTGGCCAAATTCTCTTTAATATATTCTTCAAATTTAACTACTATATTTTGTAATAGAATATAGATTGGTTTAAGTGGTGGTTGAACTCCTTATTAAAGGTCAATTGAATAGTCATAGAAACAATGTTTTAGAAGAATATCTGCACTCTTTTTCTCAAATACATCTTGAAAATCTTGATATTGAATAAGAATGTCATTTGAAGTCTTTCTACCAAAAGAAATTAGTGTGATATAAATGACACTAGGTGATCTTTTTTTTGTACCATGTAAGAAAGGTCTTGCATCTATAAATATAATTTTGGTTGTATTAGAATCATTATTTTTTATTTAATTAACTATACTCTTAGTTATATTCTCAAAAAAATCAAGACTATAAAAAATCTAATCTATTTGAAGATTATATTTATTTAACCACTATAGATTTAAAATGACTTCATTAAAAAGAGATGTAATGATGTTAAATACCACAAAGCTATTATAACCATTAATTAGTACTTTTAAAGGAAATATTTTATAAATAATATCTTCAAAGGACAATGGATAACTATCTATAACTTCTTTATGAACATGTTTCATTTTCTTTACTAAAAATATGTTATGTCCTTTAAAAACTCTTCATCTAAAAAATAAGTTGAGATTCTTGAATCTAATAAGGTATAGAATTTGTGGTATTTAGGTCATAAATTAATAAAATAAGGAGAGGATATTGAGAAGAAAATAGGACCTTCATTACGTGTTGTATAAGGTTTCAGCTGCACAATCACTATTGCAGCTGAACAAACTTGTTTTCTAACATATTGTCTTCTTTAATAGTCATACTTCTCATTTTATGATTGCATCACTTTTTTGGACAATATTGAGCAATTTTCTTTGATTTTATAAGATATAAATACAATCCTTCTTGACAATGATGAACCTTTTCTTACTTAATAAGAGATTTGAAACATATGGCATTAATTTGAATGTCTTTTACTTTTAAAAGTATGTATTGAAAAGACATTGGTATTTCCATTGAATTTTAATAATATTGAGGCCTACTTATGCAATTTTCAAACTAAAAATCAAAAAGTTAATTTTCACACTTTATAGCAAAATCAATTCCTTAATTTAATATTTGATGATCAAATAAACTAAACATCAATTTCTTTACCTCATATTATAATCCATAAAAAAATTGGCTAATGGATGGAAAATCATCCTACTTGATATCAATTACAAGTTGTCTAAATTATAAAGTATATAATATTACAAATTGATTTTTTTGTCACAAATGATGGATCTTGTTTATTGTAATACAAATTGTATCATGTTTTTTATATATAGATCAAAACTCTACTAAGAAAGCTTCCACATTATCTAATATTTGATCATATAATTCAAAAAAAGATGAAAATCATGATAACATAGAATCAAAAAGTAATATCTCAATAAACATGACTTATAATCCTAGAGTCAGGTAGCTTTGGAATTAAAGTTTAAATTCTAGTTGTACTTGATTGATGAATCCTCAAAAATTTTATCTTATACCATTAAACTTTTCAAATAAGGCAATTCTTAGTTCTCTAGTACTTCAATGGTATTCTACTATTCTACTATAGATAAAAAGACATGATTTGGTACAAATTTTGAAGCAGCTCTAATTATTTCTAAATCTCTACTTTTTGTCATTTTTATTTATCCTTGTAGTAGTAAATTGAGTTGATGCATTGCAAGCATTAATTTTTTTTAATTATTCTTGCATTTGTACTATTGCACTTTTCATTTTGACAAGATCTACCATAATAATACTTAAAGAAAATAGATGTCTAATATTACTTAAGACAAAGAAAAAAAAGAACTTAAAAATAAAAAATACTTAAAAAAATATTAATTTAGAAGAAAATAATTCATAGCTTCTAATATACTTATGTCTTATTTTAAAAAAGAATAATCTATTATTAATCAAGAAAAGATAAAACTTTGATATTATAAGTATACACTTGTCAATTTGTCAAAGATAAGAACTCAAAGAAAACAAATAAATAAGTGAGACTTTTTCAAAGAAGTATAATAAAATAGAAATAAAGAAGTATGTATATTAAAAAGAAACTGATTTTAATAAAAAAAAATATAGACTCTTAAAACTAGAATAGAAGTAAATTTTTTTTTAATAAGAGTGAAGAAAGATTCATTCTTTCTTCTATATATACTATCTAAGTAGGAGCTACATTATCAAGAAGGCGAGCCTTCTGAGGAGAATATAAGATCCTTGATTATAAGTAAGTTACAAGAAGACAAAATATTATTTTAAATAAAATGAAATATAAAGGGTAGCCCAAAGGCTAGGTATAATTTATAGATTAATTTCTTTCTTATATTAGAATACATTAATTGCTACTTTTAATCTCAAATCCTAACTTTTTTTTTATTAAAATATCTTTAATACACTTATTACTTATTCAATCTAGGCAATGTTTAGCTTATTGAAAATAAAATTAAAAAAAATCCAATAATTGCATAAAAAAATCCCAAATCACTCTTAAAATTTGCTACTCAAAAATTCCAGCAACTTCCTTCTACAAATATTTTTAGATCTCTCTTTTCACAACTTCATTTCTTACATACTATAGTTTGTTAAAAATCTTACAATTAGATCTAGCTTCTTTCAAAATATCAACATAAAAAGATAAAAATATAAGAAGTGGCATAGAAAATCCAAATTAGTGTTGAATCTCTTTCCTCCTCCTAAAAATAATACAAAAAAAATCCTACTTGATTTCAAAACCTCTGCCTTAACCTTCTTCTAATACTTGCTTTAAACAACTATATAATCAGATATCTATCCTAAAAGACCATACCCTCAAGCTTGATTAATCTATTCAAGCCAAAAACCTCTTATTCTAAATCCTATTCAAGTTTGTAAATATATTAGCATTATCTTTTTTCTCTTCTATCAGTGAAATTAATTACTCTCCAAATATATTTAATGCACTTAAATTAAGTGCATTATGAAAACGTGGCAATATTCTATAAGACCTCTAAAATGTATTTACTTTACACAATATGTATTTGAACTTACAAGGGAAGTTTTTTATAAGGATGCCACATAATTAACTTGTTTTACAAGCTACCAATATGTGTAGCATGTGGTTAACTTGTTAACCAAGTTTCTAACCTTTCAAATAATTATAAACATATTTATTAAGTTAAAGTAGAATCTACAAAGCTTTTAAGAAGTTTTTTTTAGAAGATATTATAAAATTAATCTATTTTTATCTATTTCTATTTATTTATATTATTTAAATAATAATAATAATAAATAAATAAATATATATGTATATATCTATGAGAGCTTGAAAAATTGGTTTTTTAATATAATGGTTTTTTTTTTGATAGCCATACTCCTCATTTTGTGGTTGCATCACTTTTTTAGACAATGTTGAGTAATATACTTAAATTCTACAAAAAATAAGTATAATATTGCTTGACTATAATGAGTCTTTTCTTGCTTGATAAGAAATTTAAAATATACCATATCAATTTGTATGTCTTTTATTTTCAAATATATGTATTGAAAAGACATTGTTGTTGCTATTTAATTATAAGAATGTTGAGATTCATTTGTACAATTCTTAGATAGAAACTCAAATAGTTAACTGTCACAATTCACAACAAAGTTGATTACTTGATTTAATGTCAAAAGATTAGATAAATTAAATATTAATTTTTTTAGCTAATATCATAATTTTTAAAAAATAATAATAAATAATTACAATATCATCTCACTTTATATTAGTTACAAATTATCAAAATTGTAAAGTATATAACATTATAGATTGATTTCATTATTGTAAAATACAAATCTTATTGATTGTGACACAAATTCTATCATTTTTTTGACATGTATCAAAATTTTGTCAAAAAAGCCTCCAAATTATTTAATATTAGATCTTATCATTTATAAAATGACAAAAATCAAGATAAAGCAAAATTTGAAAGAAGTGTTTCAATAAATTAGACTTGTCATCTTAAACTTGGATAGCTTTGGAATTGAATTTCAATCATCAATTATAATTGATTGATAAATTGTAAAACCTTTGATCTTATGCCATTAATTTTTTCAAATAAAATAAGTCTTGATTATATAATACTTAAAAGGTGTTCCATTGTGGGAGAAGTAACATGATTTGGTGTAGATGTTAAAGCAACTCTAATTATTTCTATATCTTCACTTCTTGCTTATCTTGTTATTCATTATGGTAGTAAATTGAGTTGATACATTGCAAGCATTATCTCCTTTAATTGCTCTTGTATTCGTACTATAGTATTCTTCAATTCAACAAGCTCTACCATGACAATACAATAGAAAAGAAGATGTTTAATATTACTCAAGATAAGTAAAAGATAAGACTTGAAAACAAAAAAAATAAATAATAAAAACAATATCAATTTAAAATCAGATAATCTGTAACTTCTACTATTTTTATATTTTTTTTTAAGAAAAATGGATAATTTCCGCTTAATTAAAAAAAGATAAATCTTTGATATTATAAATTACTCTTGTGAATTTGTCAAGTACAAGAACTTGAAGAAGATATGTTGTTGTAATGCTCTTAATTTAAATATATCAAAGATATTTAGAAGACAATTAGTTTTACTTGTAGGAGGTGGAAGAGGAATATAATGCTATTATATTTATAAATTTTAATGGAATTTAGAATAAAAAATTATTACCTTAAATGGATTATTCAAGCTTTAAAAGTATTGACTTAGAGTAGATATCTGACTCTATAGTGGTTCAAGGTGGATATTGAGAGAAGGTTAAGGAAAAGGGGGATTTTAGTATCAAGTAGAGTTTTTTGCTTAAGTAAGTGTGTGTAGAAGGGATGTTGTTAGAATTTTTAGGTGGTGAATTTTAAGACTAATTTGAGATTTTTTATAATTTTTATTACATTTTTTTGTAATGAGATTTAGAAGGAAATTAGATCTTGTTGTTAGCTTTCCAACAAGTCTTAGCATGTAAGAAATAAAGCTGAGATGAGAGAAATTTAAGTAAATTTGTAAAGAGAGGACTGTTGGAATTTTTTGATGGTGGGATTCAAAACTAATTAGAGATTTTTTATGCCATTTATTAGATTTTCTTCTTTTTATTATAAGATATTAAAAAATAATTTTTTTTGATAGAATTCTCATAAATCTTAGCAAGTAAGAAGTAGAGTTGAAACAAGGGAGATCCATGCAAACTTCTAGGAGGGGGGACATTGGAATTTTTGGAAGATAGGATTTAAGACTAATTTAGGATTTCTATATCATTTCTTTTATTTTTTTATTTTTTATTTTTTTATTTTGATATTTTGAATAAATTCAGATCTTATTGTTAGCTTTTCAATAAGCTTTAGTACATTAAAAAAAGAGCTTTAATAAAGGAAATTCATGCAAATTTGTAGGTGGAGGATTGCTAGAATTTTTGAGCAACAGATTTTAGATTGGTTCAAGGTTTTCTATGCCATTTCTTGCATTTTTATCTTTTTATTTTGAGATTTTGAAGAAATCTGGATATTATTGTTAGTTTTTCTACAAACTTTAGCATATAAGAAGGAGAGATGTGACGAGGGAGATCCAAGCTAATTTTTAGATGGAGGTTTTGAAGGCAACAGTTGCAAGAAGTGGCCAATTTTTTTTTTTGGTTTAGCTCTCATTTTTTCAAAATTTTATTTATTGAATTTAAAAATTTGAAGTTTGTAGCTTGAATTAAGCTCAATAAGCTAAATTTTTATATAGATTAAATTAATAATAAATAAGTTATAGGTATTTTAGTAAGAAGATGTTTAGATTTGAGATTAAAGTTAGAGGTTGGATGCATCTTAGTACAAGAAAGAAATTAATCTAAAATTTATACTTAGTCTTTGGCCTATTATTTTATATTTGGATTTATTTGGATAATATTATGCTTCTTATAATCTACTTGCAATCAAGAACCTTGTGCTTTTTTGAAAAGATTCTCCCTCTTAATATTGTACATGTGTAAAATATATATTAAATATATATGAAAAAATAGAAATAAGAAAGTATTTATATTCAATAAAAAATTAGAATGGCTATTGCCAAAGACTAAAAAAATAGAGATTCTTGAAAGTAAACCTGAAGCAAAAAAAAGAAGTTGATAAGAATAAAAAAGACCCCACTCTTGCTACCATATATACTATTTAACTAAGAACTATATGGCAATGCTTTATTGTGTTTGCTACATATTTTAATCTTTTTTTTTCTTTGAAGGTGGTTGATAAGTTGTTTCAAGTATTGATAGTGTATTATTTGAGAGCAAAAAGACTAACTTATTATTAAATCATTGTTGAGGCCTTTGTAACTTCTTTCAAATGAAACATTTGGAATATTGTCAAGAGTTGTTTGTACCTCCAATAAAATCACTAAGCATCAAGAATCTCTTCCAAAGTTGTGATATCAAACATATTTTATCTTATCATCTATTCAAAGAAGAATGTATTATTCTTGAGGATCTTTATTTTTATTAATATTATATATATATATATATATATATATATATAGAAACTATAAACAAAAATAAAAAATAGAATATAATCTTTTTTGGATCTTCTTTCCTTTATAGAAAAGATTTGCTATTCTTCATCTTAGTTTTGATGGATGTTGTTAATAAAAAGTATCAACCTTATTAGCTACATTTATAAGATTCTTGGCAAGCTCTCATGTACAACCACTAATATCATATTTGTGCCAATAAAAAAAATATTCCAACCTATTTTGAAATCTTCTTAAGTCTAAAACTTCTTCTACTTTATATTCTCGATTATTTCCTACTTCTATAAGTAGAAGTGGCATCTATCTTTTTTTTTAAGATATTCATTGTTTTATATGGTTTAAAAATAAATATATAGAATATAAAATAAATATTTATAGATTTTGGTAGATATAATTAATAAGTAATATAATTGATTTTTTTACATATAAAAAATAGTACAAGCCTATAATAATTCAAGTTGTGATAAAGGTAGTTAATCTTGATATTACAACAAAGTAATTATACCTTATTGTCAACATAAAATTAATATTCTTCTTTGTAATAGGTATTTGTGTTAATCTTTTGTTATTCTTGAGCTTCTTTAATTTTTCTTTTGTTGTTATGTATAACTCGGATAAACAATTTGCCAAAACTTATATTGTAGGATTATCAACTTTTGAAAAGTCAAAAGTATGAAGTTGTGAATGATAATCATAAATAGTAAAAGGTATTTATTGAATACAAGCATGTACTATATTATTATAAACAAACTTTGCCAGTGACAAAAAAATTATTCAATCATCTAATTGATAATTAATAGTACATCTCAAATACTTCTTCAAAACTTAATTTATGCACTTTGTTTGTCGATCAATTTGAGGATAAAAAGCCAAAGATAGTTTTATTTCTACCTTTAAAATCTTAAAAAGAATTCTCCAAAATCTACATATAAATTGAGTCTTTTTATTTGATATAATTTTCTTAGATAATCCATGACAGTGATGGATGTTGTCAATGATGAGCTTATCTATTTCTTTACTTGTGATGGATTTTTTACATAATACAAAATGTGCTATTTAGGTAAAATAATCTACTATCACAAATATTAAATCATAAGAATCCAAGATTGAAAGATTTGTGATAAAATCCATTGAAATAGAAAACCATAGTTGTTTTACTATAAGTATTAGCTGAAGAAGTTTATAAGATGGATGATGATGAGTTTTTAATCTTGAATAAATATCACATAATTATACAAAGTCTTTTGCTGCCTTCTATATTTGAGGCCACCAAAAATCTTTGAATATTAGTTCCAAAGTCTTATTGTATTCAAAATATTGTATTGTTAAAAAGTCATAACAAGCTTGAAGAATATATAATTGTACTTTGGCTTTTGGAATATATATATATTTTTTGAAATAAAGTAGATTATTTTTGAACTTAAATTTAAAAGTATCATAAGACTTAAAAGAATTATTTTTAATATCATAAATAAGAAGATCAAAGGACTTTATAATTAAACTTACTTAAAAAAGATTTAATCAATAGTCAATATTGATTTTATTGCTCAAAGATAAAAATACTTTAGCTTCAAAAAAATTATTCTTTGTTGATTAAAAGCTGCATCTTATTTTTTGGATATAAGATAAAAATGTCTAAAAAGGATATTTGTCAAAAATTATTATTTTTCAAGTCAATAAGTGATCTTGAAATCAAATCTTAATAAAGACATGCTTTAATTTATATGGCAACAATTCAAATCAAGTACCATCATAAAATACTTGAAATTCTTATGATTTTTATATATAGTAATTATTTTAGAGGGATATTTTACATAATGATGCTATTTTTAAAATGAATCCGTGATTATAAGAAGTTTTTTATTATGGATCTTATAGTTGATTTCAATTATTGAAAATTTCTTAGAATAAAAACTACGAGGTGGAGCTTGTAATTTACTTTCATTTGTGACAATATTACATCCATAATAAAGTTTGATATTTTTTTTTATAAAAAATGCCTTAAACAAGTCAATGCAATACATTATTGGTGTAGAAATAAATGTCATCTTCAAGGCCTCAAAAGATGCTCCAATATCTTTATTCTACTCAAATTTTTCTTTACATGTTAGATGTATAAAAAGAGTTACAACTTGAGAAAAAATCTTGATAAAGATTCAATAAGAATTGATAATTCTTAAAATACATTATACATCTCTAATTATTTTTAGGACCTTCTAATATATAATAGTCTAGAATTTCTTAGGATCCATCATAAGACCATTGTTTGAAATGATGTATTCTAAAAAATCTACTTAAATAGTATGAAATATATATATTTTCATCTTGGCATAGAATCTTACATCTCTCAATTTTTGTAATATACAATAAATATAAAATTCATGATTTTTTATATTCTTAGAATAAATTAAAATATCATCTAGATAACAAATAATAATATAACCAAGAAATTCATAAAAGACATCATTCATTAGATGTTAAAAAGAAACTAATGCATTTGTGAATTTAAAAGGCATGAAATTATATTCAAAATACCTATATTAGATTTAAAATATAGTTTTTTTATTTATTTCTTTTTTTAATGCATACCAAATTGTATACTTTTCATATATCTATTTTTATTTAGATCTTTATTTGATTAAGTTGATCAAAAAGTATGAAAGACATAAATTGAAAGAAGATGCATAAACTTGTGAAATTTGTGTCAAAAAAAAAGTAAAAAATTAAAAAATAAAGAAGTATATATATTAAAAAAAATTGGAATGACTATTGCCAAAAGATAAGGAAACTAGAGACTCTTGAATCTAGAATAGAAGCAAGAAGGAATTGACAAGAGTGAAGAAGGCTTCATTTTTGCCTTTTACGGCCATTTTTGAAGATCAGAAGTTGCGGCTAGAATGGCAATTTCAAGACTTATATTTTTTATAAAAGAATTGTTGTTTTTGGAGTTCATGTAAAGAAATTATAAGGAGTTGAAGGCAATGCTTTCAAATCAAAGGTAGTAAGTGAGCAATTTTGTTTATAGTAATGGTTGGAGCCATAATTTAAGTTTTCGGACAAATTTTTGGTTCAAAATTTCTGAAAAATATAATATTTTGTGTTACAAAGCTATACATGCAAATTTCGTGCCATTTAAGCTTATATTTTGTGAGATATGAAGAAAATTACACTCGGATATATAAAGACAACGGTTTAAAGTGACTATTAGGATTTTCAAGATATCTCAAGATCCACAATGAATTTGCAATTGAAATTTATTAGAAAAGTTAATAAGAATACATCAGTATGTCATATAAAATTTGAGTTTTATTGGACAATCAGATTAGGAGATATGAAGTGTTGAAGTTTGAAAAAATTTCCATATAAGGATATTTAAGGTTTTAGAGGATTTTATCATATTTTGGATATTGTTGGTTACTTGAGGCTTATGTATTTGGTATAATTGCTCAAAAAGAGAAATTTTATATATAAACTTGGACTTTCTTATCTCAAGACTTCATTGAGTAATTCGTGATAGCTAGGAGCTCAGTACTTTCTTGAAACAAATTCTCTCTATCCCGACAATATTTTACAACACTGATAGATATAATCAATAAGTAATAAGATTGACTTGTTCACAAATAAGAAAAAGTCCAAACCTACAATAGTTCAACTTATCGTAATGACAAATAGTCTTGATATTACAATGGAGTAACTATACCATGTTGAAATGTGGTTGTTTCTTGTAATAAGCATCTGCATTAGTCTTTTGTTGTTCTTGAGCTTTTTATAACTGTACTTTTATTATTTCATGTAATTCTAACAAATAATTTGTCAAATCTTTTGTCATAGGATTATTAATTTTTAAAAAGTTAAAAATATCAAATTATAAATGATAACCATAATTAATAAAGAAAGATATTTGTTGTGTAGAAGAATATATTGAATTATTATATTCAAACTCTGCTAATAGCAAAAAAATTGTCTAATCATCTTAATGATAATTGATGGTACATCTCAAATACTACTCCAAAACTTGATTCACTCATTCTGTTTATATATTAATCAAAGGATGAAAAGTCAAAGAGAGCTTTATATCCACTTTTAAAATCTTCATATAAATTGAATCTTTATATCTAATATAATATCGTTGGATAATTTATGATAGCAATAGATGTTGTCAAAAAAAACTTAGCCATTTTTTTACCTGTAATAGATTTTTTATATTGTATAAAATGTGCCATCTTAGTAAAATGATCCACTATCACAAATATAGAATTAAATGAACTTGAGATTGGAAGATTTATAATAAAATCTATAGTAGTAGAAGACCATGATTGTTCTTGAATAGATAAATATTAAAAAAGTCCATAAGATCAATGACAAAGAGTTTTAGATTTTGAACAAATATCACATGATTGTATAGAGTCTTTGACTGCTTTTTATATTTGAGGCCACTAAAAATCTCTAGATATTAGTTCCAAAGTCTTATTGTATCAAAAATATCTGGATATTAGAAAGTCATGATGAGCTTGAAGAACATGTAATTGTGCTTTGTCTTTTGGAATATATAATCATCTTTCAAAATAGAATAGATTATTTTTCAACTTAAACTTCAAAGTATCATAATACTTAAAAGAATTATTCTTGATATCAACAAGAAGTGGATCAAAAGACATACTTGATTGAATTTACTTAATAAAAGTTGAATCAATAGTCAATGTTGATTTTATTACTCAAAGGTTAAAATGCTCCAATTTCAAAAAAATCATTTTTTGTTGATTAAAAGCTACATCCTTTTCTTTTGATATAAGATAAAAATATCTAGAAAGAGCATTCAATAAATCTTGTTATTTTTCAAATCTATAAGTGATCTTGAAATAAAATCTTCATAAAGACATATTCCAATGGACTTGGTAATAATTCAAAATACATATCAACATGAAGTACTCAAAATTCTTGTGATCCATATATACAATAAGCGGACTAGAAGTGCTTTTCAAATAATGATGCCATTCTTGAAATAAATCCTTAATTACTAGAAGCTCTTTGATGTGGATCTTGTAGTTAATTTTGGTTGTTGAAAATTTCGTGGCATGAAAGCTATCAGATGGAACTTATTATTTATTCTCATTTGTGATAAGATAATATATATAGAAAAGTCTAATGCATCTATTTTCATGAAGAATGTATTAGAAAAATTGATATAATATAAAATTGGTTCAAAAATAAATAATGTCTTTAAGGCTTCAAAAGATGTTTTAGTTTCTTTGCTCCACTTAAGTTTGTCTTTACATATTAAGCATGTAAGAAGAGCCACAGTTTAAGAAAAATTCTTGATGAAGATTTGATAATAATTGACAAATCTTAAAAAACATAACATATCTCTAATAATTATTGGAACCTTCCAATCCATAATAGTCTTAACTTTCTTAAGATCCATAAATAATTCTTTGCTGGAAATAATGTATCTTAAGAAATCAACTTGAGAAGTATGGAATATATACTTTTTTTTATCTTTGTATATAATATTGCATCTCTAAGTTTTTGTAAAACATAACAAAGATGAAATTTATATTCTTTTGTATTCTTAGAGTAGATTAGAATGTTGTTTAAATAACAAATAACAAAATTATCAAGAAATTCACAAAAGATATCATTTATGAGATATTCAAAAGCAATTGGTGCATTCATGAGTCCAAAAGGCATGATATTATATTTGAAATATCCATACCTAGTTTGAAAAGTAATCTTTCATTCATCTCTTTCTTTGATATGAACCAAGTTGTATGCTCTTTGTAGATCTATTTTTGTATAAATCTATACTTGGTTTTGTTGGTCAAGAAGTCTTGAAATCAAAAGAAAGGGATGCCTATTTTTAATAGTAATTTAATTAAATTTTTGATAATTTATGCACATCCACAAAGATACATATTTTTTCTTCATAAATAAGATAAGAGCTCGTGCTAGAGATTTTATATAGTATATGAAGTTCTTAGTCAAGTTCTTGTTAATGTATTTTTTTAGTGCAGCCAATTCATTTTACAATAAGCTATAGATTGGTTCAAATGGTGATTGAGCTCTTTTTTGTAAATCAATTGAACAATCATAGATTCAATGTTCTAGAAGAATATCTATATTTTTCTTTTTAAAAATATCTTAAAAATCTTAATATTGGCTAAGAATATTACTTGATGTCTTTTCACCATAAAAAATGGATGTGGCATATATAAGAAAAGATGGCCCTTTTTTTGCCACATGCATAAAAGCTCTTGCATCTATCAATAAGAATTTGAATGTATTAGGCTTATCTATTTCTACTTTATTATCAAAATTTTGGATTAAACTACAAGAAAAATTAAGGTTATAAGAAATTCAATCTATCCATGGATTATATTTTTTTTAACCACAATAATCCTAAAATAATTGAATTAGAGGAAAATTTTATGACATTGAATATTATTATATTATTATGATCTTTAATTGTTACATCTAAAGGAACAGTTTCATAAGTAACATCTTCAAAAGACAATAAACGACTATCTATGACTTCTATGTGTAGGAATTTAGGTTTTTTGACTAAAGATATTTCTTATTTTTTGACAAAATCTTTATCTATAAAATAGGCTGAGGCTCTTGAATTTAATAATACAAAGATTTTGTAATTTTTAGGTCCTAAATATACATCTATTATAAAAGAAGATGAGATATTTAAAGAAAGAATAGGATCTTTATTAGGTATTACATATGATTCTAGCTACACAATCTCTTTTGTAACTAAAAAAAACTTTTTTTTTGATATATTATCTTTTTTAGCAATCTTGCTTTTTGTTGTATAATTACATTGCTTCTTTGGACAATGTTGAGCAATATACTTAGCTTTTCTACAATATAAATACAACCCTTCTTCATGACATTAAGTCTTTTTTTGCTTAATGAGAAGTTTAAAATATACCATATCAATTTATATTGATTTTGGCCTTAATATATAAGTTTTTAAAAACTTGAAAGCTGCCATCATTACTTGGCTTATTTCTCTTTAGGCAAATCTTTATTCTTGATGCCTTTCAAATAATCGATTATTGTATGTAATGGCTTGAGCAATAAATTATTTTAAAGATTATACTTTTGATATTTTTTAATAATAAATATTTGACATTATCCTTCAATCCATATCAAAATTAATTAATGAAAGCTTTGTTATTCTAGTCCACATTCCAAAGGAGGTTTTGGAGTTCAACAATATATATGGTGGCTGATTGTGATCCTTCTCGTAAAGATAAGAACTTGATTTCTACTACTCTTTTTCCATGACTATCTCTAAATGTAGTTGTAAACATTTCTAGGAATGAATAAAAATCATAAAAAAGTTGTAAATCCTTTTCTATTAATGGTACAAATTAGAAAAGAGTACTTCTAGATAGAAGTGCATATATGAATCCAACTTGAGTAATTCTATGAAAGTATTGAAAGAGATACAACCTTAGATAGACCTTCACTTGTTGTAGAAATTCTCAAAATTTTGATCTTCTTCCATCAAACTTATTGGGCATACTAATCCATATCCCTATTACATTTGTAGAAGCAAAATTTCTTGGATTTGGTTGTCAGGTCAATCTACTTGCTTCCTTTCAATTACATAAATTCTTAACATAGATTTTGAACTTCTTCCATAGACATAGGATTAGTGTTTCTATAATTTACATTAATAATGTGTGAAATTTCCACTCTAAGAGTATTAACAAGTTTGTGAAGTTTTGCAATACTTGTCAATCTATTCTTCTTGCCACCAAGTATAACATCCATGATTTTTTCTTCCATTTCAAAAAATTTAATAAATTCATAAGTCAAATTAGAGAAAGGTAATCTACAATCTTCAAAACACAATAATAGAAGTGAGATAATCCATTCACTTTTAAAACAAGACAAGAACAATAAGTTAGTATTCTTATCAAACTATTAAGGACATATATCTTAAAGAAAGTAATCTTCAATGTACTCTTGTGTCTTTCAATAGAACTAAAAAGTCACTCAAATTTAATATAGTATTAAACTATAATGGCTATTGCCAAAAACAAGAAGACTAGAAAGTCATGAAATAAGACTAAGGATTAGAACGGCATTGACAAGAGTGAAGAAAGCTTCACTCTTGCCTCCATATATACTCTTAACTAGGAGCTATGTAGCAATGTCCTATAGAACCTCTAAAATGTGTTGACTTTGAAAGACACATATCTTAACTTTGAATACAAGTTTTCTATAGGTGTGCCACATAGTTAGCTTGTTCTACAAGTGTCAGGGCCATAATCATGTAAGCTAATAATTACATATAGAAATAAGTAGAAGTAAGTAAAAGTAGGTAAAAGTAAGTTAATTCTATAATATTTAATATGGAAGCTTCCTAGAAACTTCTTAGACGTTGCTTTGACTTCATAGGTGTCTTTAATTGACTTTTTGGATTAGAAATGGGGTCAACAAGTTGGCCATGTGCCACACATGTTGTTAGCTTAAAGATCAAGCTAACTATGTGGCCCACACATAGAAAAACTTGCCTTGTAAGTCAAGGCATGTGTCCTACAAAGTCAACACATATTGGAGGTCCTATAGAATGTCGCCACGTAGCTCTTAGTTAGATAGTATATATAGAGACAAGAGTGAAGGCTTCTTCACTCTTGTCAACTCCTTTCTTGCTTCTAGTCTAGTTTCAAGGGTCTCTAGTTTTCTTGTCTTTTGGCAATAGCCATTCCAGTTCCTCTTTCAATATATATACTTATTTATATATATTTTGTTACTTCTCTTTGAATGAAGGCTCACTTGTCTGAATTGTTTTTTTCATCGAGTCTTTGTCCTTGACAGATTGACAAGAGTACACCTACAATATCAGAGCTTTGTCTAATCTTGATTAAGAGTGGATTATCCCTTTTTCTTGATAAGATATAAGCGTATTAGAAGTTGCGGATTACCCTCTTCTAAACTGATATTGTCTTTAGTATTTTCTTTGTCCGCAAGTCCTCTTTTCTAGTTGTCTTGAGCGATATTAGACATCTTCTCTCTTCTAAGTGTTATCATGGCAGAACTTCTTGAAATAAAGAGTGCAATGGCACAAATGTAAGAGCAATTGAGGAAGTTAATGCTTGCAATGTATCAATTCAATTTACTACCACAAGGAGCAACAAGATTGGCAGGAAGTGAAGATATAGAAATGGTTGGAGGTGCTTCAACATCTGTACTAAACCATGTCCTTTCTCCTATGGTGGAACGCCTTTCAAATGTTAGAGAACCAAGAATTGTCCTACCCGAGAAGTTTGATGGCACCAGATCCAAGTTTCGAGGATTTATCAATCAAGAGCAACTTGTGATTGAACTTCAACCCCAAAGCTATCCAACTCCAAGATCACAAGTTAGATTTATTGGTACGCTTCTTTCAGGTTCGGCACTATCGTGGTTTTCATCTTTTCTTGAACGACAAGATCCAATATTGGATAATCTACAGGCTTTTTTGGCAAAGTTTCGATCCATATATGGAGAACATGATGCAATTCGTGTTGCAACCAATAAGATCCGTATTTTATGACAAGGTAATCGATTAGTAACGTTATATGCTTCAGAATTTTGACAACTTGCAACTGATATCAAGTGGGATGATGCTGCACTTATTAGCCAATTTCTCTACGGATTACAATATGAGGTAAAAAAATTAATGCTCAACTTACATGATCCTCAAACATTGAGTCAAGTAATTGACTTTGCTATGAAATGCGACAATCGCCTTTTTGAATTCCGATCTGAGAATCGTATATGTGGACCTCAACGTTACTATAATTCAATGGCAACACCAACACCTCTTCAACACATACATTCGGAAGTAGAGGATATGCAAATTGATGCAGTATGTTTCAAACCTCTTATTGAGCAAAAAAAGACTCGTCGTCGTCAAGAATGATTATGTTTATATTGTGGAGAACCAAAGCACACTGCTCAACATTGTCCAAAGAAACGACGCAATCACAAAATGAGGAGTATGGCTGTGAAAGAAGATAATATGTCGGAAAATGAGTTTGTCCAGCTAGAATAGGGACCGTGCGGCTGGAACCTTACACAACTTCTAGTAAAGGTCCTATTCTCTCCTCAGAGCCCTCTCCTTGTTTTACATTAAATGTTATTTTAGGACCTAAACATTACAAAGTCTCTGCCTTGTTAGATTCAAGAGCCTCAGCGTGTTTTTTAGATGAAGAATTTACTAAAAGACATAGCATATCTTTAGTAAAGAAAACTAAACTTGTTCATGTAGAAGTCATAGATGGTCGTCCATTGTCTTTTGGAGATATTACTCACAAAACCCTTCCTATAGAAGTAATAATCAATAGTCATAATAGTTTTGTAGTATATAATATCATTAGATCTCCCTCTAATCCAGTCATTTTAAGTTTATCATGGTTAGAAAAATACAACCGTCAAATAGATTGGATTTCCCGAACTCTTACTTTCTCTAAAAGTATAACTAACAGTGTAGTTAATCAAGTAGAGAGTCATAAGTCCAGTTCAATTAAACCCGTATTTATAGGTGCAAAAGCTTTCTTGCATGCTGCTATGAAAGAATCACCATATATTATTTATGCTACACCTGTTTCTATTGGTGAAAAGACTTCAAGTGGCATTCCAAGCCAATATCAAGAATTTCAAGATGTATTTGAAAAAAAGAATGCAGATACACTCCCGGAACATCGTCCCTATGATTGCTCAATTGACCTTCAAGAAGGAGCACAACCACCATTCGGACCAATCTATAGTTTATCACAAAATGAGTTGGCTGAACTCAAGGAGTATATTGAAGAAAATCTAGCAGAGAATTTCATACGCCATTCTAAATCTCCGGCAGGAGTTCCATTTCTATTTGTGAAGAAAAAAGATGGATCATTGCGGATGTGTATTGATTATCGAGGACTCAACAAGATTACCATCAAAAACAGGTATCCACTACCTTTAATATCCGGACTTCTTGATCAGCTGAATCAAGTTAAGATTTATACAAAAATAGATCTTTGGGGAGCATACAATCTAGTACGCATCAAAGAAGGAGATGAATGGAAGACTACATTTCAAACTAGGTATGGATATTTTGAATACAACGTCATGCCTTTTGGACTTACAAATGCACCAGCAGCTTTTCAACATCTAATGAATGATGTTTTTCGAGATTTTTTGGATGATTTTGTGGTATGTTATCTAGACGACATCTTGATCTATTCTAAGAATCTAAAAGAACATGAACTTCATGTTCGTCATGTGTTACAAAAATTAAGAGATGCAGGACTCTATGCCAAGATAGAAAAGTGTGTATTCCACACTACTCAAGTCGATTTCTTAGGTTACATCATTTCAAATGATGGACTTATGATGGATCCTAAGAAAGTTCAAACTATTATAGACTAGAAGATCCCAAAAACGGTAAGAGATGTCCAATGTTTTTTGGGATTTGCCAACTACTATCGGATCTTCATCAAAGACTTCTCTCGAGTTGCAGCTCTACTTACACGTTTGACTTGTAAAGACAAACTCCAATAGAATCAAGAAGCGAAAGTTGCTTTTGAATCTTTGAAGACAACGTTTGTTTCTGCACCAATCTTGTATCATGTTGATTTTTCCAAAGCATTCTTTATGGAAACAGATGCATCGGACTTTGCTCTGGGTGCGGTTTTATCACAAATGGGAACAGATGACAAACTTCATCCAATAGCCTTTCATTCAAGAAAATTCTCAGCAGCAGAAATCAATTATGAGATCCATGACAAAGAACTTCTTGCAATTGTGGATTCTTTTCAAGAATGGCGTCATTATCTAGAAGGTGCTTCTAGTCCAGTCACCATGTATACGGATCACAAGAACCTCGAATATTTTATGTCAGCACGCGTATTAAATCGTCGCCAAGCTCATTGGAGCATGTCTTTATCAAGATTTGACTTCATCATCATTTATCAGCCAGGAAAATAACAAGGTTTATCTGATGCCTTATCTAGACGTTCTTATTTTGCACCAAAAGAAGGAGATGCAGCTTTTGAGCAACAAAGAACGGTTCTCTTGAAGCCGGAACAATTTCATCTTCGAGCAATAAAATCAACATTGACTATTGATTTAACTTTTTTTAAGCAAGTCCAATTAAGTATGTCTTCAGACCCTCTTGTTCATGATATCAAGAACAATTCTTCGAAATCTCATGATCCATTTAAATTTGAATTCAAGAACAACCTACTCTATTTCGAAGGACGCCTATATGTTCTAGAAAGAGAAGCACGTTTACGTATTCTTCAAGCTCGTCACAACTTTCCAACAGCAGGACATTTCGGATATAATAAGACTTTGGAGCTGATATCTAGAGATTTTTGGTGGCCTCAAATGTGGAAGGCAGTTAAAAATTTTGTACAATCATGTGATGTTTGCTCAAGATCGAAAACTCCTCGTCATCGACCTTTTGGACTTCTTCAGCCATTACCCATTCCTGAACAACCATGGTCTTCTGTTTCTATGGACTTCATCACGGATCTTCCAATCTTAGGTTCTTATGACTCTATATTCATGATAGTAGATCGTTTTACCAAGATGGCACATTTTGTACCATATACAAAATCTATCACAGGTGAAGAAATAGCTAAGCTCTTTCTTGACAATATCTATCGCTATCATGGATTACCCAAGGATATTATATCAGATAGGAGAACTCAATTTGTATCAAGATTTTGGCGGACTCTTTTCAAGATTCTTAAAGTGGATATAAAACTATCTTCGGCATTCCATCCTCAAACTGATCGACAAACAGAGCGTGTTAATCAAGTTTTGGAGCAATATTTAAGATGTACCATTAATTACCAACAAGATGATTGGACAACTCTTTTGCCATTGGCAGAGTTTGCTTACAATAACACGGTACATTCTTCTACAAAACAAACACCTTTTTTTGTTAATTATGGTTATCATCCATGACTTGATACTTTTGAATTTTCAAAAGTTGATAATCCTGCTGCGAAAGATTTGGCAATTCATTTATCAGAGCTACATGCAACGATGAAGGCATAGTTAAAAGAGGCTCAAGAACAACAAAAGGCCAATGCAGATGTCTATCGAAAGAAACAACCATTATTCGTCTTGGGTGATAAGGTATGGCTACTTTGTCGCAATATCAAGACCACTCGTCCTTGTGACAAGTTGGACTATTGAAGGCTGGGTCCAACTTGTCACAAATGATAAGCCATCTACCCATCCATTCAGCCAGCCATCTACCCACCCATGCAGCCAGCCATCTATCCACCCGTTCAGCCAGCCATCTACCCATCCATTCCTTCTGCCATCTGTCCATCCATTCCTTCAGCCATCTATCCATCCATTCCTTCAGCCAGCCATCTACCCATCCATTCCTTCAGCCAGCCATCTACCCATCTATTCCTTCAGCCAGCCATCTACCCATCCATTCCTTCAGCCAGCCATCTACCCATCCATTCTTTCAGCCAGCCATCTACCCATCCATTCCTTCAGCCAGCCATCTACCCATCCATTCCTTCAGCCAGCCATCTACCCATCCATTCCTTCAGCCAGCCATCTACCCATCCATTCCTTCAGCCAGCCATCTACCCATCCATTCCTTCAGCGAGCCATCTATCCATCCATTCCTTCAGCCATCTATCCATCCATTCCTTCAGCCAGCCATCTATCCATCCATTCCTTCAGCTAGCCATCTACCCATCCATTCCTTCAGCGAGCCATCTATCCATCCATTCCTTCAGCCAGCCATCAATCCATCCATTCCTTCAGCTAGCCATCTATCCATCCATTCCTTCAGCCATCTATCCATCCATTCCTTCAGCCAGCCATCTATCCATCTATTCCTTCAGCCATCTATCCATCCACAAATCAATCCAGTTGCATATCGTTTAGATCTACCAGAGTCAATGAAAATCCATCCAGTATTCCAGGTGTCTCTTCTCGAACCATACAAGACAGTGGACATACCAAGAAGACGACAAGCTCCACCTCATCCTATAGAAGTGGACAATAATGAAGAGTTTGAAATAGAAGAAATCTTAGATTCAAGGCGGCGCCGAAATAAATTAGAATATCTTGTCCATTGGCGCGGATATAGTATTAGTGAACGCACATGGGAGCCATTAAAGAATCTTACAAATGCAGCAAAGGCGGTGGAAGCTTTTTATCGACGACATCCATCAAAATCAAGATGAAAACCTTCTTTATAAAAGAAACAACATCTAGGCAAGATAACATTCTATTTTTAATTCTTATTCGTAGCTTCATTGTAGTAGTGGCGCTCAGGAGATGGAGAACCAACAACCAGCGGATTCTACTCAAGAGCCTTCATTTGCTGACCTACCAGGCGAGACATTACGATTGTCACAACCTTCAAGACGACGCAATCGAGATGAAGATCTTCAAGAACGACATGTTCTTCCTCGAATAGATGGTGAGATACAACGCGTTTGGTATCACGATTTGGGAAGGGACTCCCGATGTTTGGTGATTTTGCTAGAGGTAGGAACAACTCCTGATGGTGTTTCAAATATTCTATTCGAAGGAAGTTACGAAGGCCTCAACAATGATCAAATAACTGGGTGGTCTTCCCGCCCTAGTATGGGACACTATCGATGGTTGAGAGGTCCTATCAATCATCTTCGAAGAGAACAGAGATCAGAGTATGTGGCGAATACAATTCGTCGCATCATAGATTTCCTCAACATATGATGACCGCTCCTCGTAGAACTCGTCCCTAGAAGGGGGGGTAATGTCACGGCCATAATCATGTAAGCTAATAATTACATATAGAAATAAGTAGAAGTAAGTAAAAGTAGGTAAAAGTAAGTTAATTCTATAATATTTAATATGGAAGCTTCCTAGAAACTTCTTAGACGCTGCTTTGACTTCATAGGTGTCTTTAATTGACTGTTTGGATTAGAAACATGGTCAACAAGTTGGCCATGTGCCACACATGTTGTTAGCTTAAAGATCAAGCTAACTATGTGGCCCACAGGTAGAAAAACTTGCCTTGTAAGTCAAGGCATATGCCCTACAAAGTCAACACATATTGGAGGTCCTATAGAATGTCGCCACGTAGCTCTTAGTTAGATAGTATATATAGAGACAAGAGTGAAGGCTTCTTCACTCTTGTCAACTCCTTTCTTGCTTCTAGTCTAGTTTCAAGGGTCTCTAGTTTTCTTGTCTTTTGGCAATAGCCATTCCAGTTCCTCTTTCAATATATATACTTATTTATATATATTTTGTTACTTCTCTTTGAGTGAAGGCTCACTTGTCTAAATTATTTTTTTCATCGAGTTCTTGTCCTTGACAACAAGCTACCAACATATGATTAATTTGTTGACCAAATTTCTAATCTATCAATAAACTACAAACACATGTAAAGTCAAAGCAATATCTATGAAGCTTTTAAGAAGCTTTTTTGGAAAATATTATGAAATAAATCTACTTTTACCTACTTCTTCTTAATCATATAAATAAATATTTAGATAAATATATATGCATGTAATACATATATATTGTAAATATTCTTGGCAATAAGTTCTTGCTCACACTCTAACTCAAGTCTTTTTTTTTTAAGGACCATGAGCAAAATCATATTAAAATATATAATAAATATAAATTTCAATTCTATCTTAAGATTTGTCATTATTTTCTATTATGACTTCTCATCTTTTTAGAATATTACTAAATATTTAATATAGAATTCATCAAGCTATAGTCTCAATTATGATCATTGTTAATAATGAACATATCTATTCATGATAAGTATTTAATATTTTAATTATGATTTTATTTTCTTTCATTGCGAAGATTGTTGCTATTAAAACAACTTGCAATGTTGTGCCACACTTGCTTAGAATTACCATGTAGGTTGTCAATAATTCAAAGATTTCTGATTTCAAGTGACCTTATATTTCTTATTGCATGTGTAGTACTTCTTTGACAATAATAAGAATAGATTCTTTTTCTTTCTACAATTCATGGCTCATCTTATGTGATTCATATATAACTAATGTCATAATTCTCTTTTCAACTGAAAATCTCTCTTACACTCACAATCAATCTTACAAATTTACATATCACACTATAAGCTAGACATTGGAGTAATTTTAATTCATATCACGATGTCAACAATTCTCTAAAATTTGTTCTCAATTAGAAAAAATGAATATACCTAAATTTTTTTAATTGCTCTGTTAATTGACTTGTAACAGTAATGGAGGAGATCAGAACGAGGATTAAAACTGGAAGGAACAGAGGGCTAGGATGAGAGCTAGGAACAAAGAGAGCAAGGGTGTAAGAATAATGGGAGATTGGAGTAAGGGCCATCATTGCAATGATTGTTTTTGGAGATGATCCATTTTTCTAATGATGGTTACAATAGAATGGATCAATCTAGTAAAATAGTGGGTCTATTTAACATTCTAAGAAACAACTCAATTAGAATTCCCACCCACCCATTCAGCCAGCCATCTACCCACCCATTCAGCCAGCCATCTACCCACCCATGCAGCCAGCCATCTACCCACCCATTCAGCCAGCCATCTACCCACCCATTCAGCCAGCCATCTACCCACCCATGCAGCCAGCCATCTACCCACCCATTCAGCCAGCCATCTACCCACCCATTCAGCCAGCCATCTACCCACCCATTCAGCCAGCCATCTACCCACCCATGCAGCCAGCCATCTACCCACCCATTCAGCCAGCCATCTACCCACCCATGCAGCCAGCCATCTACCCACCCATTCAGCCAGCCATCTACCCACCCATGCAGCCAGCCATCTACCCACCCATTCAGCCAGCCATCTACCCACCCGTTCAGCCAGCCATCTACCCATCCATTCCTTCTGCCATCTGTCCATCCATTCCTTCAGCCAGCCATCTACCCATCCATTCCTTCTGCCATCTGTCCATCCATTCCTTCAGCCATCTATCCATCCATTCCTTCAGCCAGCCATCTACCCATCCATTCCTTCAGCCAGCCATCTACCCATCCATTCCTTCAGCTAGCCATCTATCCATCCATTCCTTCAGCGAGCCATCTATCCATCCATTCCTTCAGCCAGCCATCAATCTATCCATTCCTTCAGCCAGCCATCTACCCATCCATTCCTTCAGCCAGCCATCAATCCATCCATTCCTTCAGCGAGCCATCTATCCATCCATTCCTTCAGCCAGCCATCAATCCATCCATTCCTTCAGCCAGCCATCTATCCATCCATTCCTTCAGCCAGCCATCTATCCATCCATTCCTTCAGCCAGCCATCTATCCATCCATTCCTTCAGCCATCTATCCATCCATTCCTTCAGCCAGCCATCTATCCATCCATTCCTTCAGCCAGCCATCTACCCATCCATTCCTTCAGCGAGCCATCTATCCATCCATTCCTTCAGCCAGCCATCAATCCATCCATTCCTTCAGCCAGCCATCTATCCATCCATTCCTTCAGCCAGCCATCTATCCATCCATTCCTTCAGCCAGCCATCTATCCATCTATTCCTTCAGCCATCTATCCATCCATTCCTTCAGCCATCTATCCATCCATTCCTTCAGCCATCTACCCATCAGCCAGCCATCTGTCCATCCATCCATCCATTCCTTCAGCCATCTACCCATCAGCCAGCCATCTGTCCATCCATCCATCCATTCCTTCAGCCATCTACCCATCAGCCAGCCATCTGTCCATCCATCCATCCATTCCTTCAGCCATCTACCCATCAGCCAGCCATCTGTCCATCCATCCATCCATTCCTTCAGCCATCTACCCATCAGCCAGCCATCTGTCCATCCATCCATCCATCCATTAAAATTCCTACCAACCCTAGTCATGTGATTTGATTCCTTACCCGAGAATTGCACGACGTGAGACCCTAAGTCCACGCGGAAGTACATGCCCGCGGGGCTGGTGGGTGGCGGTGGCGCGGGGATGGGTGCCCACGGCGTGGCCATGCGCGGAGAGGGGGATGGGACTGCGTAGAGGAGGGACCTGATGCAGCATAAAGTCGCGCGTGAAAGAGAGCTAGCCAGAGGGAGGGTCGGTCGCACCACACAAGCAAGCAATTCATCCGCTCTGTGTCCTCGCGATCAGCACCCCATCCACCCGCATTTTACCAATTGGGGCCATGCTGCTCCGATGGGGCGGGGCCCACCCAATTGTCCGCTTGTCATTCCCTGCTGTCCTCCGCCTTCTCGAAGCCCGTGTACCCAACCACGCCGCTTCTCGCTCGGAATTCCTCACGCTAATATCTTCACGCATTCCGTCTCTCGCATTGCTCTCCCCACAACTCTGCAATCCCCCACTTGCGGTACTTCCAGGTATGCCCTGCTGCACCGAGATCTCCCTTCACCCAGTTTGCGCACCGTGGTTGTGATAGAATCTTCTGGCTTCTGTCATGATGCTTTTTCTCATTCCTTGTTGGAGTCGAGCGTTTTGGAATATGGGAGGTGGTAAGGTGGTGCCTTTTTTTGCGGAGGGGGGAGGGGTTTGGTTATTCTGTTGATTGTTGATTGAAATCTTGCTGCTGTGGTGGTTTCCTTGGCTGCTGTTTCGCTCTTTCCCTAGCAGAACATAATTTCTTTTACATGTAAAGCCTTTCGGTTTTTTGCGTCACGTAGTTGTTCAGTGTCCTAAGTCGACATTCTATCCTCTCCATGTTGTTTTAGATTTTTTCTGCTGTGTGTCTGAATTTGGACCCTTGTAGGTTGGTCGCAGACTGATTCGCAGGCGTCTTGGTTTGCATCTGACGTGTTAGAATTATATTCACATGTCGTTAGCACCAGTATTTGCACTGTCGGTGGCGAGGGTTGAGAGTTCTGATTCTGGTTTTAAAGTGTCACAAGAGTATTTAAGTAGATTCATGATGGGAATTAGCTGGGATTGTTTGGGAAAGCTAACTTAACTCAATTCTGAAATCTCCTGTTCCTGCTCCTCTAAATGTGTGTTCGCCGCAGGCCAATATATGAGGCAGTCTAGACAATGGCGTATGGTGCCTTTTACGGATGTTTGCGGATGTGGCAGAGGTGATCTCATTTGCTATTAGAGGTCGTCTATTGCAAATCTGCACCCAAAGAAAATTAAGGCAAAATGCCGTCCCTCGTCGTCGAGACAGGTTTGGTGAGCAGGATTATGAATCACAGAGAGCTTATGATATCATTAGCTGGCTTGAGCCTTGTTCTGCTCACACTCCTGCTGGGGAGGGTCAACTCTGCCGTAATTCTACTCACCGAATCAAATGAATCCTGGTCCTTTCCGGATACGGAAGCCAGTTTCTGTACGTGTTTCTCCCTCTCACTATCACTTGAGTCGCCTGTTTATGAGCTTTTCATGACCACGTGAAACACGGTGGAGTTCGTAATGTAGGCGAATAATAAGTCCACGGTGTCCTACCGATTTGTTAATTGAAGAATGTGGGTTTGAAAATGAGCCTGGAGTGGGACCTACGTAGAGCCCTTTTGAGAGGTATGATCTGTGGAGTTTAGGCCTGTCTTCCCGTATCACTTATAAAATGTATTAGGTCAAGTCCGTACTTTTGATGGTTCTCGAGATTATTTTTATTGGTAATCCACCTGCTTTTTGAGCTTATGGCTGGCATGTGGAATTCTGAGTCTATGAACAAGTTTTTGTTAACCTGTTATTTTTATGCTGGCAGCTCCACGTATTCCTACCACTGGTATTGTTGGGGTGTTGCACGCATCCAATCCTTTGGATGCTTGTTCGCCGTTGACCAACGTTTCAAGGCAAGGACAAACTTTATTTTCAGATTTCCTGCTGGTTGAACGTGGAGTTTGCAATTTTGAGGTCAAGGTTTGGAATGCTCAGGAAGCTGGATTCGAGGCGGTCATTATCTACAACAATCAGAATGACCATGAGTTAGTCACCAGTACGTCTGCATTTAGTGATGTCTTCACCTTAGGAGTTGGACATGATCAGATAATCCAAAGTAGGGATTTTTATATTTTCTTTTGTCGTTTTCATAATCGGCTTTTTTCAAGTTTCGTGAAATTCTTCGTCGGGTCAGTGCTGCCATGGGTTTACGCGCTTCTGAGTTTTGTGATCTGAATGATTTCAGTGTCGGGAAGCTCCAACGACATTCACGCATACTCTGTCTTCGTGTCGAAGGTTACAGGAGAGTTTCTGCTGAAGTACGCCGATGACAAGGGTGCAACTTGCTACATAATGCCAGCGTTCGAAAACACCGCTTGGTCAGTTATGGCAGTATCATTTATCTCTCTCCTCGCTGTATCATCTGTCTTAGTTACCTTTTTTTTTGTGCGACAGCACAGAATTCAGCATTTAAGCGCCCGGTTTCTCCCTAAGGAACCCGCTGGAATGAGCGTAAAAGAAGTGAATACTCTTCCAAGCTTTGTATTCAAGCACATTGAAGACGGCAAGGGCACTTCAGAGACTTGTGCCATTTGCTTAGAGGATTATGTTGCTGGCGAAAAGCTGAGGTTGCTGCCCTGTCAACACGGTAAGTGACTTCTTGATTCCTCTACCCCAATATTGTTTTCTCGATTTGCTACCGCTGGGCTCTTACATTATCTCCCTCTTTGTAAGAGCTTATCATATTATGCAAAAGTCCGTTTTCTTTATATGAGTCCAGCAAGAATGCTGATTTGTATAAATGTTGCGGTTTTGCAGAGTTCCATCTTGACTGTATTGATCAATGGTTGACAACCCGTAAACCTTTCTGCCCAGTCTGCAAAAGAGATGCCCAATCCAAAGTTGATAAGCCTGTGGCTACTGAGACTACGCCATTGTTAGCAGCAGTTGGAAGAGCTTTGGGTGTTGGTGAAAGTCGAGTTGGAACACCAATGAATTCATCACCGCTATTTGCTCCTACTGGGGCTTCACCGGACGAAACTACTGACACACGCATCTTTTCGCTTTCCTCTCCAGATGGTTCCGAAGATCTCTGCTAAGAACTTCGATTGCGAGACGACTTGGGAAAAATTGCTTGCTTAGTAGTCATCAGCATGGTTTGTGTTGAGTTTGTAAGATTGCTCGTGAATATCAGGAGATGGCTTGCTGGGTCAATTACGGGATAGAGTTCGTAGGGGTTTGGAGTACGAAGACGGCCACTTATTAGGATTTCGTCCTCTATTTTGTAACTTTAGTTGTAACATAGTGACTACAAAATGTGGGAGACTCAAGCTGATCATCTTCTCTCATTGAGTCTAGAGACAACTTGACCAGCCCCAGTCCCTAAAGTGGTCAGTGACTTTGAAGAGTGTCCATTGTAAGGATGTAGAGAAAAGAAAGAGTTGTGTGTTTTAGTTGGACCTAGCATTGGTAGTTAGGATTTTTGATAGAAAAGGTGAGATTTATGGTACCGAAGGTAAGTCACAAAACTCCGGTTTCTTGTTTGGACTGAAACTAGAAGAAAAAAAATTTGCCACCACAGTATTTCACAGATACGGCTGTCGGTTTTAGTTAATTTGAAGATATGAGAGAATAGCTGTGGCATTTATACGGAAAGATACGTTTCGGGGAATTTTCTAAGCATTTGTGGATGAGTTGAACTATCGGGTAACTTTGTGGTGATTCCACTGACTGTTTATTTTTTAGAGGTTTGCGGGCACTTGTTACTTGGCCCGAAGCCTCGGGCGCTTGGTCAAGTTCTGACGCTTAAAACCTCTCTGAATGGCTGTCCTTGTATGCCATGTTGCTTTTTAGTTCATTTTTTATTCATTATATTCCTATAGATGGGGAACTTAATTTCGTTAGTCGTACACGTGGACGGAGTATTTGATGTAAACATACCTGATGTCGTGTGTTTCTCACGCCCTATGGCAGTAATTTCGAGCTTTACTTGCTCTCTCTGAATTTTCTTTTCTTTTCTTTTCATTTTATTCCTCTTCTTTTTTCATGCGATGCATCAGTACTCTTTAAAATGGAGAGTAGTGAATACCTTCTGAGGAGAGAGGAGGTTCGACGTTACTGGCGGAGATCCACTTCAACTGTACGAATGCGAAAAATTCTGGCTTATTCAATTGTGTCTCGAGTCCTCGCACTCTAACATCCAGCAATGTACCTCAAAGGGGGCACTCGTGAGGGATGGAACATTGCGAGTTACTTCATCTGGTAGTCATCTCACTCGTCAGCATTGTTTCCGAGCATTGATCATGAGGTTTCTGTGTCGATTGATGTCCAGTACCAAGATAATGACATTTCTGAATAACATGAAGTTATTCTTCCAGTTTAGAACAATGCTTTTCTTGCCAAAATAACCACCAGATGATTTTTCTAGAAGGAAATGACGCAAGTGCTTTCTAGAGATGCACCAGGCAGCAACTCTGCAGAACTTAAGTTTAGGACTTGGCAAGAGACCCCTACATACTGAGAATTTCGAAGCACCAATATTCCAGAAAACTCTTATTCTGACTGACGTCCCGCAGTTTCAGCGTGATCGCATTATCTCAGTGATACCTTTTGGACACAGCAGTGTAGAACGATATGGTGAGCATCATTTCAAATCTCGTGTGCATCTCAGTTTGCTATCAGAAGGTAGAGGAAACCACAAATCGAGTTTTGCTTCACCCAGTGTGGGGCATCAACCCTCCAGGATTGAACAGGATACCGAGCAAGCATGAACTAACAAACCTTAAACTTGTGTTGTGATTCCTTAGTGGAGACAGTATGTACCCTTTTGAACAATCACCTTGTTTGAAAGTAGAAGTAGAAAAATGTGAGTCATCTAATGTGATAAAAACTAATGGCAATAATGTTGTTGAACTCTTTAGAAAGTGTCAACTGTTTGGAGGAAAACTTATTGAAATGAAACAAGTGAATATTATATTTTTATTGCATTTGTGACAATAAAATTTCAACTTGGCCATTGCAAACCTTGGTCAATACAACTTCATAATTTGTTTTGTAGGAATGACAATTTATATTTCTACTTTTGTTATGTATTGTAGATTTTTTTACAAAGTAGTAATATAGGTGGTTTGGAATTCTCAACCTATAGATTGCAAGTATAAATATTATTAAAATTTTTAAATACCAACTTAAATATATTATTTACATGGTAGATAACATTCTAATTAAACTTTTAAGGTATTTTAAATACTTTTTTGGATTTAATATAATATGTTAGCTTTATAATTGCTTTGATATAAAAAATATTCTAAAATAGTCTTAACATGTTTTAAAAACTTCTCTTTCATGTTGCATTATAACCTCTTTTAAAATTAAGGACAAGTAGTCTTGAAATTGCAATAAAGTAACCATATCTTGACACTCATGTTGAATTTTGATTGTTCCTTGCAATAGGCATCTACATTAATTTTTTGTTGTTCTTGAGCTTTCTTTAATTACAACTTCATTTTTGTATGTAGCTCTGAGAAACAATTTGCCAAATCTTTCGCCATAGGATTATCAACTTTTGAAAAGTCAAAATTATCAAGTCATTGATGATAACCATAATTGACAAAGAAAGATATTTGTTGAGTGGAAGAATGTACCGAATAATTATATGTAAGCTTTGCCAATAATAAAAGAGTTTTTCAATCATCTTAATGATAGTTGATGGTACACCTCAAGTATTGCTCCAAAACTTGATTCATCCCTTGTCTTATTGCATGGTTTTCCATCTGGGAATACATTGGGTACCTAGCTGTAGAGAGTTTAGTTTTAACTTATTGGCCAAGCTCCAACAAGTTATTTAACCTTTTAAGTAGAAGACAAATAAATATTATAATATCAAAAAGATATTGTATTAATAAAATCTTTTATATTTAAGAAGGTTTATACATAAGGCTTTCTAAAATATCTAAGAATTTCCTAACATTCTTGATTATACCAAATCAAAACTAATCATTTACTCATAAGTTAGATTTTCAATAATTCCAAAGAAAATCCATAATCTCTTCTCAAAAACTTATCTTTATATCAAAATTTAACCATAGCTCCATATGGCATCTTAAAAACCCTAGTAGGTACTTCAAATCTTAATCCACAAGCACTTGCGTATTATTTTCTTTATATCTCGCAAATCCAAAATCCAAATGCCACAAAATTTGAATATAAAGTTTATTAATATAATTATACACATTCTCAAAAATTTTGAGCCAAAATCTCATCAAATTTCTTAAGATATAGGTCAAAATACAACTACTAGTGAATCGGATCCTTTACTACCCTTAGATTTATAAGCACTAATTTCAACCTCTAATATCCCCTTTATTACAACTTGGAATTCATCAAACAATATGCCAAAATTGTAACTGAAAAAGTATTTTCTTCAACTTCAATCACCAATCTTCTGTTGCTTTCTGTATTCGTGTGTTATATCCAAAAGAGTGATAGTAGGTACAAAATCAATGCCTCGACTTTGAGCGCCTATATCTCTTTCATAAAAACTCCAATTGATTGAAAATTTGAACCAAAACCATAGCCAAAATCCTAAAACTGCTGATCTTAGTCTCTAAAAGCTCAAATGGATCAAAAGTGTATTCCTAATCTCTAATATGGCCTCAGGTAGCCTCCTTGAAGCCCATTGGTCATGATTTTTGATCAATAAGAATGGAGATTTTTATCATCCATCTCCATTCATCTATATGGATGCCTTAAACTCTCTTTTTGCTACCAAAATCCCTCTCCAACTCTTTTTTTTACAAGATTTACATAATATATGTCCTAAACACCATATAAAAGAAACAAAATAAGATTTTAAGGATCACTAATATTTAACAAAGGTGATTCAAAAGATTTAAAACTAACTACTAATAAGATCAACTTCAAAGTCACTATCAAAAGAAAATAAAGTTATATAAATTCTAATAGAAGACCTTTTAAATAACCTCTTTTTGAGCTAGTAATTTATCCACATCCTATAACCAATAAAAATCCACTAACATAGCTTTCACCATGTTGTCTAGTATATTGTGTATTAAATATATAAATCCATTATTTTTACATGGTAGCCAAATTACAACACGACACTGTTCTATTTGTCTATTAGTTTGAAGATGAAAAGCCAAAGAGAGCTTTCTATCCACCTTTAAAATCTTAAAAAGGATTCTCTAATATCTTGATAGAAATTGAGTCGTCCTATCCAATATAATATCTTTACGTAATCCATGATAGTGATAGTATCACAGACATACATATTTATTCCAATAATTATCTAAATAATAAAAATAGGTAGAAGTAAGTCAAAGTAAATAAATATGATAATATCTTGTAGAAAGCTTTCTAGAAGCTTCATAAATGCTGCTTTGCCTTTATACATGTCTATATGTGATTAGTAGGTTGAAAACTTGACCAACAAGGAGGCCACATATTGATATGTTGACCTCTTGTAGTTCAAATTGGACATATGGTGCATACCTACAAAACTTGCTTTACAAATTAGACATGTGTCCTATAAATTGTATGTGTATTAGAGGTCCTACAACATGTCACCATGTATTTTTTAATTAAGTAATATATATATAGAGGCAACAATGAGGCCTTCTACACTTTTATCAACTCCTTTCTTGTTTTTAGTCTAGTTTCAAGAGTCTTATGTTTTTTAGTCTTTGGCAATAGCCATTCTAATTCTTTCTTTAGTACACATATTTTCTTCTATTTTGTCACTTTTCTTTTGACACAGATTCCATGAATTTATGTATCTTATTCTAGTTTGTCTCCTTGACAGATTGACAAGAATGTACATATAATATTAGAGCTTTGTCTTTTCTTGTTTAAGAGTTGATTACTCCTTTCTCTTGATAAGACATAAGCATATTAGAAGTTATGGATTACCTTCTTTTAAACTAATATTGTTTCTAGTTTTTTTTTTTTTTTTTTTTTTTTTTTTTTTTTTTTGATTCTTGACTATTGCATTCTATGAGAATAGACAACTTTCTTTTTATTATGCTAGTATGGCAGAGCTTTCTAAAATGAAGAGTGTAATGGCTCAAATGCAAGAACAAATGAGAGAATTAGTGCTTGTAATGCATCAATTTAGTCTACCACCACAAAGAACAACAAGATTATGAAGCAATGAAGATATAGAGATGATCGGAGTTGCTTCAACATCTACACCAAGCTATATTATTGCCCCTACAATGGAACATCATTCAAGTTTTAAAGAACCAAAAATTAGATTGATTGAGAAGTTTGATGGCTTAAGATCTAAGTTTTGAAGATTCACCAATCAAATATAAATGGTAATTAAACTATAACCTCAAAGTTATCCAACTCAAGAATCACAAGTCAAATTTATTAGAATACTATTTTTAGGTTCTCTTTTATCATGGTTTTTATCATTTCTTGAACAACATGATTCAATATTAGATAATTTGGAAGCATTCTTAGTGAAGTTTTGATCTATGTATAGAAAATATGATGCAATTCATGTTGCAATCAACAAGATTTATATCTTGTAAGAAGACAATCGATCAATGATATTATATGCTTCAAAATTTTGATAATTAGTGACAAATATCAAATGAGATGATGTAGCACTCATTAACCAATTTTTCTATGGATTGCAATATGAAGTAAATAAATTGATGTTTAATTTATCTGATCCTCAAACATTGAATCAAACAATTGATTTTGTTGTGAAATATGACAATCAGCTTTTTGAATTTCAATCTGAAAATTACACAAGGGAACTTCAACATTATTACAATTTAATGATGACACCAATGACTTCTCAATCTAAACATTTGGAAGTAGAAGACATGCAAATTAATGCAATATGTTTTAAACCTCTTATCAAATAAGAAAAGACTTGTCATCATAAAGAAGGACTATGTTTGTATTAAGGAGAAGCTAAGCACACTGCTCAATATTGTCCAAAGAAATGACGCAACTACAAAATAAAGAATACTGCTAATAAAGATAAAAACATGTCAAAAAATAAATTTATTTAGCTACAATAGAGATCATGTGGCTGGAATCTTGTACAATTCCTAATGAAGGTCCTATTTTCTCTTCAGAACCCTTTCCTTATTTTACAATAAATGTGCATTTAGGATCTAATAATTACAAAGCTTGTGTCTTAATAGATTCATGAGCCTTAGCTTATTTTTTTGATGAAAAATTTGTTAAAAGTCATAATATACAGTTAATACGAAAAACTAAATATGTACACGTAGAAGTCATAGACAGTTGTTTCTTATCTTTTCGAGATGTTATTCATAAAACACTTCTTATAGATGTAATAATAAATGGTCATAATAGTTGCGTAATTTTTAAAATAATTAGATCTCCTTTTAATCTAGTCATTTTAGGTTTATTGTGGTTAGAAAAGTATAATTCTGTGATAGATTGGATTTTTTGTAAACTTGAATTTTCTTCAAACATCATTAAGAATTTTTCTAATCTAGTAGAAAATCATAAATCTAGTGTAGCCAAAATTATACTTGTAGGTGCAAAAGCTTTTTTGCATACTGCAAAAAAAGAATCATCTTTTGTTATTTATGTCACATCCATTTTAAATGATGGAAAGATTTCAAGTAAAATTCCAATTCAATATCAAGATTTTTAAGATGTTTTTGAAAAGAAGAATGTAGATATTCTCCCAAAGCATCATCCATATGATTACTCAATCAATCTTAAAGAAGGATCTTAGCTACCATTTGGTCCAATCTATAGTTTATCATAAAATGAGTTGGCTAAATTTAAGAAATAAATTAATGAAAACTTGGCCAAGAATTTCATATACTATTCAAAATTTCTTATGGAAGATCCTATCTTATTTGTGAAGAAAAGAGATGGATCATTGCAAATGTGTGTGGATTATCAAGGATTCAATAAGATTACTATCAAGAATAGATATCCTTTGTCTTTGATATTTGAACTTCTTAATCAATTAAATCAAGCTAAGATCTATACAAAAATAGATCTATTAGGAGCATACAATCTAGTTTGCATTAAAAAAAGAGATGAATGGAAGATTGTATTTCGAACAAAGTATGGACACTTTGAATATAATGTCATACCTTTTGGACTCATGAATGCACCATCTTATCAATGATGTTTTTCATGAGTTTCTATATGATTTTGTTGTCTGTTGCTTAGATGATATTTTAATATATTCTAAGAACGCAGAAGAACATAAAGTTCATATTCATCATGTGTTACAAAAATTTAGAGATGCAAGATTGTATGCTAAGATGAAAAAGTGTGTATTCTATACTATTCAAGTTGATTTCTTAAAGTACATCATTTTAAACAATGGTCTAATGATGGATCTTAAAAAAGTTCATACAATGATAGACTAGAAGATTTTAAAAATAATAAGAGTTGTGCAATGCTTTTTGAGAATTACGAATTAGTATCGGATCTTCATCAAGAACTATTCTCAAGTTGGAGTGCCACTTACATGCTTAACTTGCTAAGATAAGTTCAAGTGGAATAAAGAAGTAGAAGCATCATTTGAAGCTTTGAAGAAAACTTTTACTTTTGCATCAATCCTACATTGCATGAACTTTTTTAAAGCATTTTTTATGGAGATAAATGTATTTTACTTTGCATTGGATGCAATTTTATCACAAATAAGAATAGATGAAAAACTTCATTTAGTAGCTTTTCATTCAAGAAATTTTTTAGTAGCCGAGATTAATTATGACATCTACGACAAGGAACTTCTTACAATTATGGATTCTTTTCAAGAATGGTGTCATTATTTAGAAGGTGCTTAAAGTCCAATCACCATATATATAGATTACAAGAACCTCGAGTATTTCATATGAGTATGTGTTTTGAATCATCGCCAAGCTTGTTAGAGCATGTTTTTGTCAAGATTTGAATTCAATATTACTTATCAGCTAAGAAAACAACAAGGTTTGTTTAATGCTCTTTTTAGACGTTCTTATCTTACACCAAAAGAAGGAGTAGTAGCTTTGGACCAACAAAAGATAATTTTGTTGAAGCAAGAATAATTTTATTGAAGCCAAAATAATTTCATCTCCAAGCAATGAAATCAACATTGACTATTATTTTGACTTTTTTCAAGGAGATCTAAGCAAGTATGTCCTTAGATCTTCTTGTTCATGATATTAAAAATAATTCTTCTAAGTCTCAAGATACTTCCAAGTTTGAGTTTAAGAAAGATCTATTCTATTTTGAAGGACACTTATATGTTCCAAAAGGAGAAGCATGATTACATGCTTATGAAGCTCGTCACAATTTTCCTGTAGCAAGATATTTTGGATATAATAAGATTTTGGAGCTTATATCTAGAGATTTTTAGTGGCGTCAAATATGGAAGATTGTTAAAGAATTTGAGCAGACATGTGATGTTTGTTCAAGATCAAAAACTCCTTGTCATTGACCTTATAGATTCCTCCAAGCATTACCTATATCAGAATAACCACGGTCTTTTGTGTCTATGGATTCTATCATGGATCTTGTAATTTTAAATTCATATGATTCCATATTCGTGATTGTAGATTATTTCACCAAGATGGCACATTTTGTACCATATACAAAATCTATCACAGGTGAAGGAATAACTAAACTTTTTTTTGACAACATCTATCGGTATCATGGATTATCAAGGGATATTGCATCAAACAAAGGAATATAGTTTTTATCGAGATTTTAGAAAATTCTTTTCAAGATATTGAGGATGGATATAAAACTATCTTCAGCTTTCTACCTTCAAGCTGATGGACAAATAGAATAGATAAATCAAGTTTTAGAGTAGTATTTGAGGTGTACCATCAATTATCAATAAGATGATTGAACAACTCTTTTGCCATTTGTAGAATTTGTTCACAATAATTTGGTACATTCTTCTATTCAACAAACACCTTTCTTTACCAATTATGGTTATCATATACGATTTGATACTTTTGACTTTTCAAAAGTTGATAATCTTGCAGCAAAAGATGTATGAAATCAATTGTTAGAGCTACATGCAATAATAAAGGCACAATTAAAGGAAGCTCAAGATTGACAAAAAGCCAACGTTGATGTCTATCATAAGGAACAACTTTAATTTCATGTGGAAGATAAAGTATGGTTACTTTTTCGTAATATTAAAACTATTTGTCCTTGTGATAAGCTGGATTATTGTAGGCTTCGACCATTTTCCATTTGTAAATAGATCAATCCAATTGCTTATCAATTATACTTACTGAAGTCTATGAAAATCCATCCTATATTCCATGTGTCTTTATTTGAGCAATACAAGACAATGGATATACAAGAAAGGAGACAAATGCCACTACTTCTTATAGAAGTAGACAATAATAAAGAATTTGAGGTATAAAAAGTCTTAGATTTAAGGTGGTACCAAAATAGGTTAGAATATCTAGTATATTGGTATAGATATGACATTAATGAATGCACATGGGAGCTATCCAAGAATCTAGCAAATGCATCAGTCAAAGTTAAAGTATTTTATCAACGACATCTATCAAAACCAAGTTGAAGAGTCAAAAAATTCTTTATTATATAGTAAAGCAAGCCCAATAGAGATTTCATTCTATCTTGTATCATTATTTCTTTAGATTTTTTAGTCCTTAGAAGATGAAGAACCAATAACCGATAGATTCAATTCAAGAACTATCATTTGCTAAACTACCAGATAAAACATTGCAACTATCACAACCTTTGAGATAGTGAAATCAAGATGAAGATCTTTAAGAATAATATGTTCTTCCTCAAATAGATGGCAAGATATAATGCATTTGATAACATGACCTTGGAAGGAACTCTTGACGTTTAGTGATACTTTTGGAAGTAGGAACCATTCTTGATGGTATTATCAATGTTTTGTTTGAAGAAAATTTTGAAGGCATCAATAATGATTAAATATCATGGTGGTCTTCTTGCCTTGGTATGGGACATTATTGATGATTGAAGGAACCTATCAACTACCTTTGAAAGGAACAAAAATCAAAATATATGGCAAATATAGTTCGGCATATCTTAGACTTCATCAATATGTAATCACTGCTCCTTGTGGAACTCGTCCCTAGAAGGAGGGATAATGTCACAGACATACATATTTATCTTGATAATTATCTAGATAATAAGAATAGGTAGAAGTAAGTTAAAGTAGATAAATATGCTAATATCTTATGAAAAGCTCCCTAGAAGTTTCATAGATGCTGCTTTGCTTTTATACATGTTTATAGGTGATTAATAGGTTAAAAACTTGGCCAACAAGGAAGCCCCATATTGACATATTGACCACTTGTAGTACAAGTTGGACATATGGTGTACACCTAGAAAACTTGTTTTATAAATCAGATATGTGTTCTACAAGATGGATGCATATTAGAGGTCTTATAGCATGTCACCATGTATTTTTTAGTTAAATAGTATATATAGAAGCAATGATAAGGCCTACGTCACTCTTGTAAATTCTTTTTTTTTTTTTACTCTAGTTTCAAGAATTTTATGTTTTCTAGTCTTTGGCAATAGCCATTCTAATTCTTCCTTGAATATACACATTTTTTTATATTTTTTTCTTTTCTTTTGACACAGATTCCACGAGTTTATGTATCTTCTTCCAATTTTTATTCTTGACAAATAGATGTTGTTAAAAAAAAATTAGCCATTTTTTATCCGTGATTGATTTTGTATATAGTAAAAATATGCAATCTTGGTAAAATGATCTACTACTACAAATATAGAATCATACAAACCTAAGATTGAAAGATCCATCATGAAATCCATAGAAACAAAAGACCATGATTGTTCTAGAATAATGAAAGACTGAAGAAGTCCATAAGATCAATTGTAAGAATTTTTCGGCCTTAAAAAAATATTAAATGATTGTACAAAGTCTTTGACTCCCTTTTACATTTGAGGCCACCAAAAATCTCTTGATATTAGTTCTAAAGACTTCTTGTATCTAAAATGTTTGGCTGCTCGAAAGTCATGATGAGTTTAAAGAATATAAAATCATGCTCTACCTACTAGAATATATAATCATTCTTTAAAATAAAGTAGATTGTTCTTGAACTTGAACTTGAAAGTAAATCATGGAAATACACATGTAAGAAAATAATTACCTTTATAAATAGGTAGAAGTAGATAGAAGTACGTAAAGTAAGTTAATTTTATAATATCTTTTAAAAAAGCTTTTTAAAAGCTTCATAAATATTACTTTGACTTTATAGATATCTATTGTTGACTTTTAGGTTAAAAACTTGGTCAAAAAGTTAACCATTTGCCACACATGTTGATAGCTTGAAGAACAAGCTAATAATATGGTCTACACATAGAAAACTTACCTTGTAAGCTAAGGCATGTGTCTTGCAAAGTCAACACATATTAGAGGTCCTATAGAAAATTGTCATATAGCTCCTAGTTAGATAGTATATATAGAAGCAAGAGTGAAGCCCTCTTCACTCTTGTCAACTACTTTCTTGCTTTTAGTCCAATTTCAAGAGTCTCAAGTTTTCTTGTCTTTTGGCAATAAGCCATTTAAGTTTTTTTTCAGTATATGTACTTCCTTATTTTTATTTTATCTTTTTTTTTTTGACAAGGATTTCATTGGTTTATACATCATCTTCTAATTCACGTCCTAAACACATTGACAAGAGTACACTTATAATATCAAAGCTTTGTCTTATCTTAATTAAGAGTAGATTATCCCTTTCTCATAATAAGACATGAGCCTATTAGAAGTTGCGGATTACCCTTTTCTAAACTGATATTTTTTTTAATACTTTCTTTGTCCTCAAGTCCTTTTTTCTATTTTTCTTGAATAATATTAGATATTTTTTTGAGTATTATTATGGCACAGCTTATGTAATGAAGAATGTAATGGCACAAATACAAGAGTAATTGATGGAGTTGATGCTTGCGATGCATCAACTTAGCTTACTACCATAAGCATCAACAAGAATGATAGGAAGTGAAGATATAGAGATGATTAGAGCTGCTTCAACATCTATACCAAATCATGTCCCTCTATCCATGATAGAACATTCTTTAAGTATTAGAGAATCAAGAGTTACTTTGCTCGAGAAGTTTGATGGTATAAGATCCAAATTTTGAAGATTTATCAATCAAGTACAACTTGTGATTGAATTTCAACCTCAAAGCTATTCAATTCCAGGATCATTAGTTAGATTCATTGATACACTTCTTTCAGATTCAGCACTATCGTGGTTTTCATTTTTTTTTCAATGACAAGATCTAATATTGGATAATTTGGAAGTATTTTGGTCCATATATAGAAAATATGATGTAGCTCGTGTTACAACCAATAAGATCCATATTTTGCAACAAAACAATTGATCTGTAACATTATATGCTTTACAGTTTTGACAACTTGCAATTGATATCAAGTGGAATGATGTTGCACTTATTAGTTAATTTTTCTATGGATTACAATATAAAGTAAAGAAATTGATACTCAACTTACCTGATCCTCAAACATTGAGTCAAGTAATTGACTTTGTTGTAAAGTGTGACAATCAATTTTTTAAATTTTGATGTAAGAGTCGTATAAGTAGGCCACAATATTACTATAATTCAATGGAAATTCCAACATCTCTTCAATACATACATTTAGAAGTAGAAGATATGCAAATTGATGTGGTACATTTTAAACCTTTTATCGAGCAAGAAAAGACTCATCACCATCAAGAAAGATTATACTTATATTTTGGAGATCTTAAACACAATGCTCAACATTATCTAAAGAAGTGACAAAACTACAAAATGAAGAGCACAGCTATCAAAGAAGATAATGTGTCAAAAAACAAATTTATCTAGCTATAATAAGAATTATGCAGTTAGAATCTTATACAATTTCTAATGAAGGTCCTATCATGTCTTCAAAATCCTCTCCTTATTTTATAGTAGATGTGTATTTAGGACCTAATATATATAAAGCCTCCACCTCCATAGATTCAAGAGTCATAGCTTGTTTCTTAAACATAGGCTTTGTTAAAAGTCATAAAATACCGTTAATACAAAAAACTAAATTTATTCATGTAGAAGTCATAGATGGACTTCTGTTGTCTTTTGGAGATATTATTTAAGAAACACTTTCTATAGATATAGCAATAAATGATCAAAGTAGTTGCATAAACTTTAATATGATTAAATCCCTTCTAATCTAGTCATTATAAGTTTATCATGATTAGAAAAGTATAATCTTTGCATAGATTGGATTTCTTGTATTCTTAACTTTCCTAAAAGTATAATTAAGAGTAAAATTAATCTAATAAAAAGTCATAAGTCTAACACAATAAAACCTATATTTGTGAGTGTGAGAGCTTTCTTGCATGTTGTAAAAGAAGGATCACCTTATGTCATTTATGCCACACCGATTTCTAATGATGCAAAGACTTGAAGTAGCATTCTAAGCCAATATTAAGAGTTTCAAGATGTATTTGAGAAGAAGAATGTGGATACTCTTCCAAAACATCATCCCTATGATTACTTAATTGTTGTTCAAGAAAGAATACAACTGCCATTTGGACCAATCTATAATTTATCACAAAATGAATTAGTTGAACTAAAAGAATATATTAAAGAAAATTTGTCCAAAAATTTTATACGCCATTTTAAATCGCAAGCAAGAGCTCTATTCTTATTTGTAAAGAGAAAAGAAAGATCATTGCAGATGCATGTTGATTATCAAGAACTCAATAAGATCACCATCAAGAATAGGTACCCTCTACCTTTAATATCTAGACTTTTAAATCAACTGAATCAAGCTAAGATCTACTTAAAAATAGATCTACAGAGAGCATATAATCTTATATGTATTAAAGAAGGAGATGAATGGAAGACAATATTTTGAACTAGGTATGGACATTTTGAATACAACATCATGCCTTTTTGACTTACAAATACACAGACAACTTTTCAACATCTAATGAATGATATTTTTTGAAAGTTTTTGGATGATTTTATTGTCTATTATCTGAAAGACATCTTGATCTATTCTAAGAACATAGATGAAGATGAACTTAATGTTTGTCATGTGTTACAAAAATTAAGAGATGCGAGACTCTATGCCAAGATAGAAAAGAGTGTGTTCTACACTACTCAAGTCATCTTCTTAGGATACATCATTTCAAATGATGGACTTGTGAAAGATCTTTAGAAAATTCAAACTATTATGGATTGGAAGATTTCAAAAATGATAAGAGATGTTTAATGCTTTTTGAGCTTTGCCAACTATTATTAGATCTTCATCAAAGACTTTTGTGAAGTTGCAGCTCCACTTACACATTTGACTTGCAAAAACAAACTTCAGTGGAGTAGAGAAGCTGAAGCATCTTTTGAAGCTTTGAAGTCAGCTTTTATTTTTGCACCAATCTTGTATCGTGTCAAACTTTTTAAGATATTTTTTATACAAACAAATGCATTAGACTTTGCTTTGGATGTCATATTATCATAAATGAGAACAGATAATAAACCTCATTTAGTAGCTTTTCATTCTAGAAAAAATTTCAGTAGCTAAATCTAATTATGAAATCCATGACAAAGAACTTCTTGTAATTGTGGATTCATTTCAAGAATGGTGTCATCATCTAGAAGGCACTTTTAATCTAGTCACCATATATACAAACTATAAGAATCTCAAGTACTTCATATCAACAAGTATTTTGAAACATCGCCAAACTTGTTGGAACATGTCTTTATCAAGATTTGATTTCAAGATTATATATTGACTTAAAAAGCAACAAGATTTTTAGATGCCCTTTCTAGACGTTCTTATCTTGCATCAAAAAAAAGAGATGCATCTTTTGATTAACAAAAAGTGATTCTTTTAAAATCAGAGCATTTTCATCTTTGAGTAATAAAATCAATGTTAATTGTTGATTCCATCCTTGTGAAACAAATCCAATCAAGTATGTCTTTTGAACCTCTTCTTTACAATATCAAGAATCTTTCTTCTAAGTTCTAAGTTACTTCTAAGTTTGAATTCAAAAACAACCTACTTTATTTCAAATATTAATTATATGTCCCAAAAAAAAAAGCACGATTATATGTTCTTTAAGCATGTCACGACTTTCCAGGAGTAGGACATTTTGGATGCAACAAGACTTTTGAATTTATATCCAAAGATTTTTCGTGACTACAAATGTGAAAAGATGTGAAAGACTTTGTTCAGTCATATGATATTTATTTAAGATCAAAAACTCCCTCTCATTGACCTTATGGACTTCTTCAACCATTATCTATTTTAAAACAACCATAATCTTTTGTTTCTATGGATTTCATCACGGTGTCGTATTACATGCTTTCCTGCTCGAGAACGCGCCGAGCGTCTGGCTGTAGAAGGTAGTATGGAGATTCGCCGATAGTCAAGCAGTCTATCAGTTTTGACTGCTGGAATATAAACGACTGCAACAATGTACCGTAAATCTATACGGATGCTCTTCGACTGCTTGTCGAAGTCCTTTTTGCCCCAACCGATAGGTCTCTAGATGTTACAGAGAACCGCGAACAACCCAAACTGTTAATCTTCAATACCGCTTTGTACTTACGATCTTGTATCCACTGACTGTCTTGTTAGATTAACCCAATAAATTTCATTCACTCCGCATACTCAATCCTATAGACATCCTTTTAATCCTTCAATCACAGACGTAACTCGATTTCACAAAACAGTCAAGAGTATTCAAACCCACTTCATTAAAAATCCGGATTCACCATTACAATACTGACTTCAGCAGCGATTGCCTCAGTCTTCCCAAAACTCTACGAAGAAGAAAAATCCAAATTCTATGTCTTTCCTTCCCCGACCCGAAGCATGAAGCTCCTCTTCTCTAATCTCCTTGATCTTCAAAAACCTCCAATGAAAACCGAACTAGTAACCTTGCAAAAGCTTGAAAACTAGCTCCCACCGATTCCCAGAAAAAAAAAACCCCCCCCTTCAAAACTATATCCCCCCTAACCTTATCCTCTGAATTTCTTCAATCTTCCATCTTAGATCCGGAATTGGCTCCCACCGTCAAGCTTGGATCCGAAATTGGCTCTCGTCGTCAGAGCTTTCTCCTCCGTTTTTACCTTTAAGAAATCCATTTACCGAAAACAACGTTCCCTGAAACGGCATAGAGAACAGGACAGTCCAAAACAGAATCGAAACCCCGTAATCAGGACCACATTGAGTCGCCCGACCAATTCAGGTTCCATATTGGGTAAGATGCCCGTAATAACCTGGATGTTCTCGTAATTGGGTCTGCATTGGATTGCCCGGCCAATTCAGGTCTCATATTGGATAAGAGGACCCGGATTGGATTCTCGAAATTGGATCCAATTGGCTCTTCGAACCCGTCGTGTGAATTGGTCCTTCTCTTCCTGCTGACTCCCGTTATTGGAATTGAATGGAGCATTTCAGTATGCCCCGAATGACTGTAACGGGGTGACTGAATCTGGCCACTCAGTATTTGTACAGGAGTTGGTCGATGCTCCCAATATTCGAGGTAACTGAATATTAATAAAATTCCCCTTTCTTTTTATTTTCACTGTATACTCGTGTTAGAACATGACATCCACCCCCTCTGAACCTGTGCATCCTCCGGTATGCACCAATTTATCCAATTGCTGTTTGATTCAGAATATATCCTCTACATCTTTATCCAGTTCGTCTTCGTCACCTTCATTATCCAAATCACTTTCACCTTCTTGCTGCAGAATCTCTTTACCTTCATTAAGGTCTTCCATATTCATCTCTGCATGTCTTCGTTTAAATATTTTTACTTGCTTCCCTGCAATTGGTATTTTCAATTTTGTACCATGTAACTCCCGTAATGAGTAAGTCACATTACCATGAACAGTTGTTACCACATATGGTCCAAACCAACGTTTTGAGAATTTCCGCAAAGTACTATGTTGATTATGCAGACTATTGTCATAAACAAGTACCCAGTCACCTTCCTCGATTGCTTTTGGTCTCAATCGATGTTGCTTATCGAATCGCGCCTTATTTTGTAACCTTGCTCTTTTTAACCTTCCCAATGTTATCTGGACATCTTCCGTTCTTTGCTCCAATTGTCGAATCCTAATAGCCAGAAGTTCTTCTCTTGTCAATTCATCTTCCCATGGTAGCATACTCCAAGTAAGTACCTTTTCTTCAATCGGCATAATTGGTTTTTGACCTATCATAAGTTCTACTGGCATATATCCTGTCACCGAACTATGTGTTGTTCGATCAACCCATAATGCAAATGACAATAGCCGTGGCCACTCTTTAACTTTCCCATTACAAGCTTTAACCAATGCTTTCACAATCGGTGGGTGACTACGTTCGCTTTTTGCATTCCCTTCCGGATTATAAGCAGTAGTCAGTGATAGTTTAACTCCACATCTTTCAAAGAACTTACGAGCTTCTTGTGCATTTAATTCTCCACGATCTGTAGTGATTTTTCCTACGCACCCGTAACGGCAAATGACATCTTCAAGCAAAAACCTACAAATCCCCTCTGTAGATTTTGTCCTCAATGCTCTTCCCTCTACTTGATTTGATAAATCTTCACGAGCTAAAACCAAATATCTCATCTGCCATAACCCAACCGGCATAATAACCAAATCAACAACCCATTTAAAATGAATAGCCAGAGGATATGTAGGATGAAGACCATCTCGGTATCGGATATTAGAATACGATTGACAGATTTCACATGACTCTACAAATGAGAGCACATCTCGATACATATTTTTCCACCAATATCGTTCCTTGAGTTTAGCAAAAGTAGCCCAGATTCCTCTATGCCCTGCCCATAAACTATCATGAAACTCCTTTAATAATTTTAGTTTTTTTTCCCTTTTGCCTATCACTCGTTGTGGCATCTCAATTCCTTTCTTCGGTCTCTTCCATAAGAATCCATCTCGAAGTAAAAATCCATATGCTTTTTTTCTTATTTGTTTGAATTTTTCTGTAGGCCAATTCCCTTGCTTAGTCAAGGTATTCAAATAATGACCAATATCCAATAATTCTCCTTCATAAGATTCTTCAAGAAATAGCTTGTCTTCTCTGTTGAGATTTGATATTGAATAGAATTTCAATCCGACATCATCAATGTCTTCAACCATTTCGTCCTCCCTCTCGTATCTTGCTCGAGATAGCATGTCTGCTACTAAATTGTCCTTTCCAGTGATATGCTTAAATTCTAGATTTAGTGACTTAATATAAGCAATCTATCTCAACATTGCAATATCTGGCATTGAACAGTTAATAATTATTCCAAGCAATGGCAAGCAATCTATTTCAATTACTACTATTGCCCCAATCAAATAGTCCTTTTCAGCTTTCATAGCCGAAACGACTCCCCAAAGTTCTCTTTTGACTTGCGAATATGCACGCTGACGAATACTTAAAACTTTAGCCCCAAATCGAACTGCAAATCTACTCCGATATGAATCATCTTGACCCACAGCCCATCCAACGGAAATTGGACTAGCGTCTACAGTAAGAATCACTGGTCTATTGCACTTATAATCAACCTTCTTCAATATTGGAGGTGACATCAATAATTTCTTCAATCTTTGCATTGCCTGAATATGCTTTTCTTCCCATTTAAATTGGTAACCCTTGCGTAACTGTTTATATAATGGATCTGCTATGTGAGCAAAATGAGGGATCCAGATTCGATAAAATACACATGCACCCAAAAACCTGCAAACCTCTGTTAAAGAATCACAATCCTCTTTCATCCTTCCAATTGCATCAACTTTAGTCGGATCTGGTTTTCTTCCGTAAGATCCACATAAATGTCCAACAATTACAACCTCTCGTACTCCAAATACGGACTTCATACCCAATAATGTAAGATGAATTTCTCCAAGCCGAGTTAAAATCTCTTCACAATCCTGTATATGATCAACAACATATCTGCGACACCCCCTCGTATCTAAAGTTTCATCCTTGTCTCCTTCTCTGCACCCTTTTATAGGAACATCATCCAGAAAAGGCATAGTCTTTTCCGGAATAAAATCTCTCAATACCTTATTCATCCCATTCATCATATGCACAACTGAGTTGGTCGCGCCTTGAGGAAGAGTGCACATTCTAACCAATCCAAGTGGTGTCCTCATCGTTGTCATATCTCTACTTCCTTCGACAATGTGAAATTGATCATAACCTGAATACAAATCACCCATTGAATAGATCGCCCTTCCAGCAAACGCCTCAGCAAATTCATCCACAATAGGTCCAATTCCTACATTCCTGACAGTTACTGCATTCACCGGTTGCATATCTTGAATAAACCGTAGTGACCCATTCTTCTTAGGTACCGTAAACCATCGACTAGAATATGGCGTAAATGAAGGTTCCAATATTTTCATCTTTATCTTTTCTTTTAATAGTTCCACCAATTTAGGTAAATGTGCCCTCGGTACTGGAATCGGTCTTAGATTCCAAGGTACATGCGGTACAATGAAGATAACCATAGGTGTTATAATATTTGGATCCACACACCTAATTTCATGAGATTCGAAGGCAAACGATCTACCTTGTTTAGCCAACATCTTTTTGAAGCAAGTAATTTTCTCCGGCAATAAAGAACCATCAGAACCAATCTTCAATTCTTCAAAAGTCTCTTCAGTAAACTGATGTCCAATATTCATTGGATCTCTTAAACTTGCTTCTTTTGATGCTTCTCCCATTTGTTCTTTAGAATCCTCTGATAATGGTCCGGCAACAGGCTTTACCTTCTTATCTGCCGTTTTATATCTCGTCTCTACTGTGACTTCTGGTGCTTGAAAAGATTCAAGCATGGTATAAACCTCTCTCGAATGAATCTCAAGAATCTTATCATTATCTCCTAACCCAATAGATGTAATCAATTCCAATGAATCTTCCAGTCCATTTTCTTCATAAACACCCAAAATCCTCTCATCATCTTGCAATGTACCTATCTTGCGTAATTGTCCTTCAATATTATATAATCTTTTTCTTTCTTTTCTTTTAAAATCATCAACTTTCTTATACATAATATTTCCATTCTCCAATATACCAATAAAACTCGCATCAAAGGCACCTTCATCTCGCGAGAGTACCTCCTCTTTTGTACCTCCATAATCTTGCTTTACAGTGGTACCTCCCCAAAAATCCTTAAATCCTTCAACAATCTTTGGCAATGGTTTCTCCCTCAACCTATCTCGATTCCGTTCATGGTTAGGAGGTACTGTTAGAAATTGTACAGCTTTCCTTCCATCTTCGCTCCGTATCCTTGCATAAGCAGAACCATCGTCAAGTACTTTTGTTTCCATCCGTGTTGCCGTGATATAAGATGTCCTAAAATCAATGGATAAGATGTTGTATCTTGAACGAAGAAATGTTGCTCCGTCGCAACATCCCCAATCCGAATTTTGACATCTGGACAAGCTCCATATAATTCGCCCCGTGTGTTATTAGCTGCTCGTATTGCCCATCCATGTTCCATATCAATTGGCCATTTTTGCTTCTTATAAAGATCTTTAGACATGAGATTTATTTCAGAACCATGGTCGATTAAAGCAACTATTGGTTCTTCTATATCTCCTACCTTCACCAATACCTCAGTAGTTGCTCTTGCTTAATGCTTTCGAGTATAATGGCTCAAAGTTTCCATTTCCTTGTCACTAGAATTTTTGAAACGTACTCGCTGATTATACCCATTCTTTTCATTTGTTGGTTGCTTGTAACCAATATCAACCTCTTCTTCATCTCTACATATTCTTGCATCAATAGCATGACTCATTCCAGTTTCGCCCATTAATTGCCTCTTTCGCTTAATGCTGTCAATGATAACATCATGAAACTCCTTCTTTGCAATTCTCAAGACTTCTTTCAATGTGAATTCCACCTTAGCGTTTAATATACGTTCTTCCAACACCCCTTTCAAATTTGTTGCCGCTTCAATGTCAGAAAGTAGCTTATAAGCAATTGATTTACCCTTATCTTTTGTCTCCGTTGTTTTTTCTCCCAATAATACTGAGGTATCCTTTACAGGCAATTCTTGTGAAGCTGCCTCCCGAGCCTTGTCTCCTCGAGTTTGCCTCTTAAAAGAATTTCCTTCTCTAGTATCATCAAAATTTCCTCGTCTTTTTTCTTCCATCAAAGCTTCATGTTGGCTCTTAGCAATATATGCATGAACTGAAAGAGACTCAACAGGATCCTCCCAACCTGTTCTTCCTCGTATTGTAGCTGCAGTTTTCAATAATGCTTCTCGAAGTAATTTCTCTTCTTGCATTGTAGAAACGGCAGAAGCCCAAAACTCACTAGTTTCCGTACTTCCACCAATTTCATCATCTACTCTAGCACCATAACTTGCACTTTCTCGTACTACTGTTTCATACTCTTTTAAGTAATCTTGAACTAATGCTCTCATTCCTCCCTTGCCAAAATTGATTTGAAGAAGATCCTCTCTATTTTTCAATGCTATCTTCCCATCTTTCCAGCAAATAATTCCCTGCCGTATCATATTATTAAATTCATTGCAATCTTTTCTAGTGTGTGAAGCATCATCACACCAAATGTATCTTTGTACATATCCTTGTTTTGAAACATTCTTCGAATTGTTTATAGAAGTATTCTCTTCAAGTCTTGCCAATTTGATTTGAAGATCTCGCATTCCTTGTATAATTTCTTCCATACCCATATCTGCTTTCTTTGATAAGGATGTCGAAGGTTGAACTGTAGGCATTGTTGGTGGTGTTGTACATACTGGAGCTTTGGGTGCTTGTACTGTTTTCGGAATATTGCTCCTATCCTTCCTCCTTTCTTTTTTTGTAAGCAACCCCACCGCATCTTCAACGTTCTTTCACTTCGTTGTCAATCCTTCATCTTTTTCTTTGTCTTCAAGAAGGGGTTCTAATTTCTCTTGCAATTCTCCATTAGCAGCTTGAAGAAATAGATCAACTTTGTTCGGCTCCAATGTCAATTTTTCTACCTTCGATAATTGAGAGTACTGCCTCTCAAATTCCCTTAGTAGCTCTGTTGCTTGCAAATTCTTATTGGGCCGTTCAATCCATCCCAAAAACAGCTTCTTAGTAACGCGATCAGCATCTTCCAAGAAATATTCGTCTTTCAATGCATGTGAAAAATCCTCCCATGAATTCCCATAACGATCCGTAATCGATGTAATGTGGTCTCTTATCTCTGATATCGTGGCAAGTCCAAATAGTGCAACCATTTTCTTCTCAGAAACCCGATTTAATTCCATTTCACGAACATAACATCTTAAATACCTTGAAATATTCCTCCCATCAAATTGATCAATTTTATTGACCACTGCTTGCAATGCTTTGATTGCCAAAGCTTCCTTTTGATCATTGCTTTGCTGTTGCTGCATTGACAATGAGAAGGCTTGAAACAAACTAGCAATAGACGGATCCATGTGCATACCTTGTCCTTTAGAAGACTCCCCACTAGAAACTCCTCCCAAAAATCCTTCCAAATTTTTATTTTCGTTTTCCATAAAATAAAGATAAAATCAACCGAAATCCAATACCTTCTACCTCAAGCTTTCACGTCGGGTTCACCACTTTTTGTCGTATTACGTGCTTTCTTGCTCGAGAACGCGCCGAGCGTCTGGCTGTAGAAGGTAGTATGGAGATTCGCCGATAGTCAAGCAGTCTATCAGTTTTGACTGCTGGAATATAAACGACTGCAACAATGTACCGTAAATCTATACGGATGCTCTTCGACTGCTTGTCGAAGTCCTTTTTGCCCCAACCGATAGGTCTCTAGATGTTACAGAGAACCGCGAACAACCCAAACTGTTAATCTTCAATACCGCTTTGTACTTACGATCTTGTATCCACTGACTGTCTTGTTAGATTAACCCAATAAATTTCATTCACTCCGCATACTCAATCCTATAGACATCCTTTTAATCCTTCAATCACAGACGTAACTCGATTTCACAAAACAGTCAAGAGTATTCAAACCCACTTCATTAAAAATCCGGATTCACCATTACAATACTGACTTCAGCAGCGATTGCCTCAGTCTTCCCAAAACTCTACGAAGAAGAAAAATCCAAATTCTATGTCTTTCCTTCCCCGACCCGAAGCATGAAGCTCCTCTTCTCTAATCCCCTTGATCTTCAAAAACCTCCAATGAAAACCGAACTAGTAACCTTGCAAAAGCTTGAAAACTAGCTCCCCCCGATTCCCAGAAAAAAAAAAAAAAACCCCCCTTCAAAACTATATCCCCCCTAACCTTATCCTCTGAATTTCTTCAATCTTCCATCTTAGATCCGGAATTGGCTCCCACCGTCAAGCTTGGATCCGAAATTGGCTCTCGTCGTCAGAGCTTTCTCCTCCGTTTTTACCTTTAAGAAATCCATTTACCGAAAACAACGTTCCCTGAAACGGCATAGAGAACAGGACAGCCCGAAACAGAATCGAAACCCCGTAATCGGGACCACATTGAGTCGCCCAACCAATTCAGGTCCCATATTGGGTAAGATGCCCGTAATAACCTGGATGTTCTCGTAATTGGGTCTGCATTGGATTGCCCGGCCAATTCAGGTCTCATATTGGGTAAGAGGACCCGGATTGGATTCTCGAAATTGGATCCAATTGGCTCTTCGAACCCGTCGTGTGAATTGGTCCTTCTCTTCCTGCTGACTCCCGTTATTGGAATTGAATGGAGCATTTCAGTATGCCCCGAATGACTGTAACGGGGTGACTGAATCTGGCCACTCAGTATTTGTACAGGAGTTGGTCGATGCTCCCAATATTCGAGGTAACTGAATATTAATAAAATTCCCCTTTCTTTTTATTTTCACTGTATACTCGTGTTACAATACGACAACGGATCTTCCAATCTCAGGTTCTTTTGATTCTATATTTGTGATAGTAGATTGTTTTATTAAGATGGCACATTTTGTATCATGTACAAAATCTATCATATGTGAAGAAGTAGCAAAACTCTTTCTTCACCAAATCTATTGTTATGATTGATTATCTAAGGATATCATAGTAGATAAGAAAACGTAATTTGTATCAAGATTTTGGTAGATTCTTTTTAAGATTCTAAAAGTAGATATAAAATTAACTTCAGCATTCTATCCTCAAATTGAGGGACAAACAGAGCGTATTAATCAAGTTTTGGAATAGTATTTAAGATGTACCATCAACTTCCAACAAGATGATTGGACAACTCTTTTGCCATTTATAGAGTTTACTTATAATAACATAGTACATCTTTCTACAAAATAAGCATCTTTCTTTGCTAATTACGGTTATCATCCATGACTTGATACTTTTGACTTTTCAAAAGTTGATAATCCTATTGAAAAAGATTTGGTAAATCATTTATGAGAGCTATATGCAATAATAAAGGCGCAATTAAAAAAAGCTCAAGAACAACAAAAGATGAATAGAGATGTCTATCAAAAGGAACAACAACCATTTCATGTAGGTGATAAGGTATGGTTACTTCATTGCAATATCAAGACTACTCATTTTTGTGATAAATTGAACTATTGTAGGCTTGGACCATTTTCTATTTCTACACTAATCAATCCAATTACACATTGTTTATATCTATCAAAGTCAATGAAAATCCATCTAATATTCTATGTGTCTCTTCTTGAACTATACAAGATAGTGGACATTCTAAGAAGAAGACAAGTACCACCTCTTCCTATAGAAGTGGACAATAATAAAGAATTTGAAGTAGAAGAAGTCTTAGACTCAAGGCAGCGATAAAATAAGTTGGAATATCTTGTTTATTGGCACGAATACAATATTAGTGAACACACATAGGAGCCAACAAAAAATCTTGTGAATGCAACAAAGAAGGTGGAGGCTTTTCATCAATGATATCTATCATAATTAAGATGAAGACCTTCCCTATAAAAAAAAATAAGATTTAAGCAAGATAACATTCTACTTTCAATTCTTGTTTGAAGCTTCTTTGTATTTGTTACATTGAAGAAATGGAGAATCAACAACTAGCGGATTCAATTGAAGAGTCTTCGTTTGTTGACCTGCTGGACAAGACATTGCAATTATCACAACCTTCAAGACAACACAATCGAGATGAAGATCCTCAAGAATGACATATTTTTCCTTGAATAGATGGCAAGATTCAACGTGTTTGATATCATGACCTTAGAAGAGACTCCCAATATTTGGTAATTTTAATAGAGATAAGAATAACTCATGAAGGTAACTTAAATATTTTATTTGAAAGAAGTTCTAAAGGCCTCAACAATAATCAAATAACAAGGTGGTCTTTCCACCCTCGTATGGTATACTATCGATGGTTGAGAGGCCCTATCAACCATCTTTAAAGAAAACAAAGATCTGAGTATGTGACGAATACATATGATAACTGCATCATAGATTTTCTCAACATATGATGGCCGCTTCTCATGGAACTCGTTCCTAAAAGAGAAGATAATATCTTGAATATATACATGTAAGCCAATAGTTACCTATATAAATAGGTAGAAATAGATAGAAGTAGGTAAAAATAAGTTAATTCTATAATATCTTCTAAAGAAGCTTCTTAGAATCTTTATAGATGTTGCTTCGACTTTATAAGTGTTCATTCTTGACTTTTAGGTTAGAAACTTGGTCAACAAGTTAACCATGTACCAAACATATTGATAACTTGAAAAACAAGCTAAGTATGTGGTCCACACATAGAAAACTTGCTTTATAAGCTAAGGCATGTATCTTACAAAGTCAACACATATTGGAGGTCGTATAGAACATTGTCACATAACTCCTAGTTAGATAGTATATATAGAAGCAAGAATGAAGCCTTCTTCACTCTTGTCAACTCGTTTCTTGGTTCTAGTCCAATTTTAAGAGTCTCAAGTTTTTTTGTCTTTTGGTAATAAGCCATTCCAATTTCTTTTTAATATATGTACTTTCTTATTTCTATTTTGTAACTTTTTCTTTGACATAGATTTTATTGGTTTATACATCATCTTTTAGTTCATATCCTTAACAACATATCTATAGAGATCCATCTTTTTTCTTCATAAATAAGATTGGAGCCTTAATTGGAGATTTTAAGTGATGTATGAAGTTCTTAGCCAAATTTTTATCAATGTATTCTTTAAGCGCAACCAATTTATTGTATAATAGATTATAGATTGGTCAAAGTGGTGGTTGAGCTTTTTTTTTTGAAGATCAAATGAAGAATTATAAGAACTGTACTGAAGAAGAATTTTTATATTTTTTTTTAAAAAAAAATCTTGATAATCTTAGTATTACCTTAAAATGCCTCTTAAAATCTTTTTTCTATCAATAATAGATGTAGCATATAGAGTAAAAGTTGATTCTTATTTTGTAGCATGTATAAAAGTATTTGCACTTACAAATAAAAGTTAGTCTTATGGATTTCTATTTGCTTAGCAAAATCTTAGATTAAATTATATGAAAAATTAAGATTACAATAAATCTAGTCTATTTGAAGCTTATATTGTTCTAGCCACAATAAACTTAAAATAATTAGATTACATAAAGATCTAATTATATTAAATATTATTAAATCATTATGACTATTAATTATTATATTTTAAGTAATAATTTTATATGTAATATCTCTTAAAGACAATAAATTACCATCTATTATTTTTACATACCAAGTTTGGTTTTCTTAACTAATGATTTTTTTTTTTTGATAAAGTCTTTGTCTATAAAATAAGTTAAGGCTCTCAAATCTAAAAGGCTAAGAATTTATGATTTTTTTTATCCTAAACAGACTTCTATAGTGAAACAAAATCAATGATCTAAAGAGAGAATAAGACCTTTATTAGGTGTTACGTAAGATTCTAGCCGCATGGTCCTTTTTGTAGTTCAAGAAATTTAATTTCTAGTACATCATTTTCTTTGGCAACCATGCTCTTTATTTTGTGATTGCATTGCTTCTTTGAATAATATTAAGTAATGTGCTTGGATTCTCCACAATATAAGCATAAACCTTTTTAATGATGACAAATCTTTTTTAACTCAATATGAAATTTAAAATGTACTACAATAATTTACATAGGTTCTAGCTTGGATGAATAAGCTTTTGAAAACTTAGAAGGTGTTGCCATGGCTTGACTTATATTTCTTCAATCAAATCTTTATTCTTGATGTCTTTCAAAGAATGAATTATTACATGTAATGACTTGAGTAATAAATTATTCTAATTAATCTATTCTTGGTATTGTCATCAATAAATCTTTGACATTATCTTTCAATCCATATCAAAATTAATTGATAAAGACTTTGTCATTCTAATCCACATCATAAGCAAGATTTTGGAATTTAACAGCATATAAAATAGCTGAATGTGATTTTTATTGTAGAAATATGAGTTTGAACTTTACTATTTTTTTTATCACTTTTTCTAAATATAGTTATAAATACTTCTAAAAATGAATTCAAATTATAGAATAATCATAAATCTTTTCATATCAAAAGTGCAAACTAAGAAAGAACACTCTTAGAAAAAAATGCTCCTTTAAATCCGACTTGAGTAAATCCATCAAAGTATTGAAAAAGTTTTAATTCACAAATAAAGCTTTATTTGTTATAAAAACCTTCAAAATTTTGATCTTATTCCATCAAACTTCTTCGGCATACTTATCTTTATCTCCTTTATACTTATAATAGCAAGACTTTTTGGATTTAGTTGTGAACTTGAATTACTTGCACCTCTTAACTGTACAATTTCTTTACACAAACTTTGAACTTTATTGTTGACTTCTTCTATAGTTGTAGGAATAATACCTCTATATTTCACATTAAAAATACATGAGATTTTTACTCTAAGATTATTAAAAAGCTTCTAAAGATCTATAATAATTACAAATCTATTCTCACTTCTACTAAGAATAGCATCTATAATCTTTTCTTCCATAGATACTTCAAAAAAATTCAAAAAGTTAAATTAAAAGAAAATAATTTGTAACCTCTTATATCAAATGAAAATTCCTATGATGAGGAGTAATCAATTATTATTCAAAAAAAAATTATTGTTAAAAAATTTAATTATTTGTTTAAAAGTTAATAATCTAAAACCTTCAAAATATAATAATAGAAGTAGAGTAATCTTCTCACTTCTAAATCAAGACAAAAAAATAAGTTAGGACTTTTATAAAACTATCAAAAATATGAACCTCAAAGAACAAAAAGATCAATATACTCTTATGTCACTTAAAAAGTCTAAAAAATCACTCAATGATGATATAGTATTAAACTATAATGGCTATTGTCAAAGAAAATAAGACTAAAAAGACTTCAAATAAGACTAAAAATTAGAAAGGTATTGACAAGAGTGAAAAAGGCTTAACTCTTACTTCCATATATACTATCTAACTAGGAGCTATGTAGCAATGTTCTATAGGACCTCCAACACATGTTAACTTTGCAAGAAATATCTTAATTTGTAAGGAAACTTTTCTATAGGTGCATTACATAATTAACTTATTTCATAAGCTATCAACATGTGTGAAATATAATTAACTTATTGATCAAGTTTTTAACTTAATAATTAACTAAAAATATGTATAAAGTCAAAATCACATCTATAAAGCTTCTAAAAAGTTTTTCTAAAAAATGTTAAGAAATTAATCTACTTTTATCTACTTCTACCTAATCATATAAATAACTATTGGAATAAATATGTATATCCGTTGTTGGAATAGAGAGAGTTTGCCTCAAGAAATCGCTAGGCTTTTAGCTGCCACTAAATGCTCAATCAAGTTTAAGATATAAAAGTACCAAGTTTATATATATAATATATTCTCTTTTAGAGCAATTACATCAAAATATAAGCCCAAGTACTAAGTAAACATCCAAATGTATGATAAAGTATCTTAAAATCTTATATATCCTTATGAAAAATGTTTCCCAAACTTCAACAGCTCATAACTCATGATTGGACTCTCAAAAAAATCGTAAATCTTACAAAAAGTATTAATATACTTTTAAAAACTATCACAAAAAATTCAACTTTAAATTCATTACGGATCTTGAGATATCACCAAAATCCTAATAGTAGCTTAAAATCCTAGCTTATATACATCTACGTGCTAATTCCCTCATATCTCACAAAATAAATATTTAAATACCATGAAACTTTGATTTATAGCTTCTTAACTTTATAACTCATACTTATAGAGATTTTGAGCCAAAAATTCGTCTAAAAACTCAAGATATGGCTCCAACCATTACTATCAACAAAATGACTCACTTACTGCCTTTGAATTACATGTGCTGTCTTCAATGCCCTATAACTCCTTCATCTAGACTTAGAATTCTTCAAAAAATATATATATAGTATAGTTAAGAAAGTGTTCTCTCCAATTTTAGTCGTTGATCTTTCATTTCTCTCCGTATGCATATATTATGCTTCAAAGAGTGACAGTAGGTACAAATTTGATACCTTAACTTTGAACACCTATATCTCCTTTACTAAAAATCGAAATCACACAAACTCTTTACCCAAATTATACCTAAAACCCTGAACTTACTGATTGTAGCCTCCAAAGCTCGAATGACTTCAAAAAAAAAACCCTAATCCCTAATAAGGCCTCAGTCAGCCTCCTTAAAGCCCATTGGGCATGGCCTTCGACCAATAAGAATGAAGTTTCCCATTCTTTGCCTTCATCCAACTATGCCTTGCTTTCATCCCTCCCAATAAGCCTCCTATTAGTTAAGATTTTCTTCTTTAGGCTCTAATCTCCTCTCAAGGCTTTTTTTTTAAATGCTATAATCAAAAAAGATGAAATTCAAAATAAAATTTCTTAAATCCACTCTCTTTAAATTAATCTATTAACCATCTTAGCATACACCAAAACTTATGAACATATTATATGTTCTAACTAATTTTTACATACTATAAGCAATTATAGTACGATACCGTGATATTTAATCTTCTTACACAAGTATTATCATTCCATCAATTTTGGGAGATAGTTTTTTCTTGTCTTTAAGAACTCTTAAAAAATTTAAACTAAGTATTTGAAATTTAATTAATTAATTATTTTATTCTACTTTAATAATATTTTTTATAAGAATATAAGTAATAATCTTTATTTTTTGTAAAAATTTAATTAAATTTTATTTTTTAATTAATATTTTTATTTTTTATAAACCTTTATCATGACAAATATTTGCATAATTTTTTTAAAATATTAAAATATATATATATATATATATATATATGTTAAAAAATTAATTTTAATTTTTTTGAAAAAATATTTAAAAGCTATTCAGACCAAGGTTTTAGGAATGGTATTTTTTAATTTGTACATTTGGAATTGTAAATAAAAATAAATTAATAAGGTACCACTTGATTCAAGCATTCTGTTTTTTGCACATGTGTACAATAAAATCTAGTTGTAAGACTCTTAAGACTTGGATGTTTTATAATTAATAGTTATTTTACCTGATTTTTTAAATTAAAATTTATAGATTTGGACCTATATATGTGTTTTTAAAATTGATTTGGATCTTAAACATGTAAAGTTTCACTTAAATCCAGTACTCTGTGTGTAAAAATCGGTTTATTAAAGTTATGACAGTAAGAAAGAAACGACTCTAAAAACAGTTATCAAGTTTTATATTTTTGAAAAAGAACATGTAAAGTTGCATGAAGTAAATGAATAGTTTGTATGTTAAATCTAAAAACATATGCAAAAAAAAAAAAAAAAAAAAAAAAAAATGGATTCACAAATACTAAGTTTAAATTTAAAATATTAGCATCAATTTTGAAATATATATTTTTTATTTTACTTTTTGATAGAAAGCTCTATAACTGTTCTAATACACATGGTTGGTTTTTGGAAGTTTACAGAGTTATGCAATAACTATTGCAATATTATTCAATAATTAATAAAGTGTTAATTTTATTAAAGTAAAAAATATCAATTGTTATGCTAATTTTGTGAACTTTGTACAACTTTGTTTTTACTGATGTTAATTTTAATCTTTTTGAAAGTTATAAGAAAGTTATATATAATATTGTATATAGAGATATGTTTTATAAAATATAAATGAAGGTCTATGAATTAAAAAGATTATCACATGTCTAATTGAATAGTCAAGATTTCTATATTATTACCTTAATGAATATGTTTATTAATTTAATTACTCTTGTTTTGAAATAAATTATGTATTTTAAATATTTTATCTATAAATATATTTATATATGAAACTTGGAGCTCATTATTTATTATTATAAAAAATTATTTATCTATATGATTATTTGAAAAACTTTTTACGTAAACCAAGACAAAAATAAAAGTATATATGTATTTTGTTTTTATCCATGAATTACAATTTTATACTTTACAAGACAAATCCTCAATTTATGTTCAGTATAAAAACACACACACACACACACACACACAGACATTCTTTATAAAAATTAGGAACATTTGTTTAAAAGCAAAACGAAATTCAACGAGTAAATTGGGTCACTATATTTGTGGGTGGATAATTAAAGAAATGGAAGTAAGATTAAGCGACCGTAGCACTCGGTGCTTGGGAGTACGTCAGCTCGAACGGATGAACAGAACGACAACATGTATGAACGAACAGAAAACATCCCAACTCATCCAACGTTTCCATGTGTGCATGCATGAGTCCATCACTTCCGGTGCACTTGAAGAAGACGAGAATTCCGCCTTCGAAGTTGCGCGGTTCCAATTGCGGGGGAGAAAAAAAGTATTCCCTACCTGTGATTTAGAATGTGTCGCTGAAGGAAAAACTCAACCAAAGATAGATTTTTTCTCTCGTGTTGTCCATGCATTTCGTTTCCGAAGCTGCCATCGAATTGGGTCCGGGTCTTCTTTTTTGCATTTGGCTTTGATTTGATATCCACGAGCTCTGGTGCAGATTGTCGCTTGATCGTGTTCCTGGATGTGGGTCGTGTTGCATTTTGTTTTGCGCCTCAGTAGAGCGTGCTAGTTGGCCTGTCGAAGAGTTCAAACCGATGCTCGGAAGCATATGCTGTTGGGTATGAAATGGGGGTTTCAGGGTCTAGGGTTGTTGGCCTGTTGGGGAATAATTGTGTTGGGGATGAGTTTTAGAATGTAGGAGGTTTGTAGACGGGGATAGAGATGGGGATTAAGAGGAGAGGAAAAGGTGTGAACTGGGGGCGTGTTCTTAAACTCGCTGTGTTTTCTCGCCTTCTCGTTTTGAGCTTGTTTGTGTTGTGGAGAACACTTGCTTCGCCTTACGATACCTCGGCGGCTCTCAATCCTCCTTGCTTGGATCCTAACCAAGGTAATTCTGCGCTTCAGTTTATATTCGTTTCTGGGCTATTGCAAATGCACGCCAGAGTGCTCTCCTATTCAAGGATCGTTTTCCATCGGCTGACATCGTCAATGTCATCCATTAACCCGAAATCGGTTTGGACATCAAAGTTCATAGAATAATTTTCGCAAGTCTCTTATATTACAGAAAATATAATAAAGTCTATTTATAATTTACAAATTATCGTTTATCATGGGCTCCTGTAAGGTTCTGATAGGCATTGATCTTTGTACGTTCTTTTACCAATTTCGTTCATCGTTCTCTTAGTTGGTATAGAACGATATTGATACTGAGACAAACAGTTGTTGACTCATTGAACTTTGAGTTTACTAGATAGTCACGGGTCTGATCGTGACGAGGTGATTGCGCCGGTGGTTTGTTTGCGTGACTGGTGCAGGCAATGAAGCGCCGGTAAAGTGGAAGAATTTAGGTGCTGCGATCGAGGAGCTAGTTGTGTGGGATTCAGTCTATTACGTGCGCATTGCGGAGTGTGGCTATGAGTATGAACAGACGCATGCTTTCTTTCCGGCTTTGCCGTTGATGATTCGTTTTGTGGCGAGGAACAGTAAGATAATCTCTTCTCTTATTATTGTGGTAGTCCGGTAATAAGTTGTACCTCAATTAGCGGCATGTTTTCAGTTTCAAAGGTGATCATACAGCTCTTCAACATCCTCCACAATGAGAGGACGGTGCATTTTATCTTGAATCTATCTATAGTGAAAGCTTGAGCCATTTTGTTATCCAGCAATTTTTTTAATCATGCAATGAAATTTTTGGTGATCAGCTGTGTTCTAATACGTGTTTATGCGTGAATGTCAGTATTTAACAGGCTGGACCTGTTGGTAGGCCACAGGGCTACCCTTACTGTCAGCGGCTACGTGATCACGAATGTATCTTTTGTGTTTGCTGCCCTCTACCTTTACAAGTTGACACACTATGTGGTGGAAAAGGAAGATCTTGCTTGGAGAGCAGTATGCTTATTCTGCTTCAATCCGGCATCCGTGTTCTACTCTGCCATGTATCCTCTACAACTGCGTTAATACTTGTAGCTGGTCGTGATTCTCTCCCGATCTACGTCAAACGTGATGTTTCCAGACTTCATCTGTAATGGATTATTTGTTGTACGAGAAGCTGAAAGTAGACATACAACCGTTGCTGAATCAACCTTGATATTTTTTCATCTACGACATGGCAATTACGTGAAAGTGTTTTCAAAGTGTGCTCCCTTAATAATGAGGCAAAGATATTCAGAAAGCTTATTCGCTTTTTGCTCTTTTTGTGGGCTTTGGCAATTTGTGGCGGGGAGGACGTGGACAGCAGCTCTTCTCTTTGGGCTGTCAAGTGGAGTACGCTCTAATGGTGTATTGCATGCTGGTTTTTTCCTTTTCCAGGCAATGCACTGCGCTTATATCGCAGCAACACAGCAGGGCCGCTGTATGGTATGGCCCTCGCTCAAATTATGTTTCACGCGTAGTGGGAGTAATTTGAGTTGTCTCCTAATTTTTTAGGAGAAATTTACAATCTCTCCATGTCATAGAAGCTGTAGTTTTTACCACTGGTGAGGTAGGTCAATTTGAAAACAATGAGTGACATAGGAAAACTGACAGTATTAAGTTCCAATTGAAAAAGTAATATTTTCCAGAGAAGGCATTGGGTTCAGAAACAATGACTTGGGATTGCCCGTCTTGTTAAACGAAAAGCTCTTTACATTGTCCTCGTAGTTTATGAAAAGCGTGTTCAGAGGATTTCCTACATCAATTTACTAGTGCTTGACCCTTCTGTGTTCATTATTTTATGTCTTCCTCTTTCTTGAACAGAGAGCTGTGCTGGCTGTAGTCAAAGCCATATTTCAGAGTTTGGTTACAGTCGCTCCGCTGATAGCATTTCAAGGATACGGATATTTGCAGCATTGTGGTTCATCGAAGGAAGGAACTGAGGAGATAGCTCGTCCTTGGTGTAATGCAACAATTCCTTATCTATATGGCTTTGTCCAAAGCCACTACTGGTATGTATCCAACGAGAATTGTAATTTACAGCTACGACAAATGTAATGGAAAACATGTCTTGTTAAGAATGCATTCAAAGCTGTTAAAGCTGAGAAATACCTGTTAGATGATATTTACATAGAAAATGAAGCATTATGAATGATACAGCTGAGTCTCTGCTTGGTCTTTATTCGCATAATGGGGTCTGTTAGTGTTTGTAGTTGCTTTTCCTGTGAATGTATGTTGCTCTATTGTTTTGTAACACCTCATCAGTGGAGCATCAATTATTTGATCATTGCGCCCTTTTTTACATTTCAAAAATAGTGCTTGAACGAGGTTTCCATGGGTTCTGTGCAGGGATGTGGGGTTTCTTCGTTATTTTCAAGTCAAGCAAATTCCCAATTTTTTGCTCGCATCTCCTCTTCTGGTTCTTGCAGCTGCTGCACTTTATACCTATGGAAGTTTTCAGCCACGCCTTTTCTTCTCACTTGGGTTTAATATCCCTCTCTCGCAGTGGCGGAAGTTGGCTTTGTTGCCTGAGAATAGTGTTGTGAAGAAACAAGTTAACAAGGATAACCTTGACGACTCTAGTGCACTTCCCGGGCTCTCTGCTCTTGCTCCAGAAGTTGTTCAAGGTATCTTCATTTCTCTCTTGTTACGGAAGAGCATTAAAGAGTGTCAAGGAGCACCTTCTACACCTTGGTGCAGTATGTGTGCCGGGGGCTTTTCGCTCATCCCTTTAAGTTGCGGCACAATTCTCACTATTGTGATGTACTGTAATCTTGAATGGCTTACAGTGTACGATATTGGCTGTGTTACATCTTTAAGGAACAAGTTTAACACTTGTATTTTGGTTTCTCAGAACTACGACATCGCCGTGGAATCAAGGCCGATATTAATGTAGAGAAGTCGTATGCTGAGGACAGTGTAAACAGCTTTGAGGGTTTCTACTCTCCAGCAGCTGTCTGCTTTTTGATACAAATGGCAGTTATGGTCTTTGTTGCCACATGCATCATGCATGTTCAGGTTTGTAATGCTTCTTCATTCTGACAACGCCGTTTGCCGATCTTGTTTGATGCTTTTGACAGTGAGATCCTTTCCTTATTCCGTGGCGTTACTCCTGTATGGGAAGGATAAGTAAGAATGTCTTGTGTGATTGTTACCTGTCTTTCCTTAAAACAACGCATTTCCACGTGGCGATAACTGTCAACTTGGTTGCAGGTTCGTCAGAGTGTTCTCCAAGATTTAGTAGGCATCCACGATGTCGTAGACGTTTCTTAGTGGCAGTTACAGTTCTACCATTGTTCCAATTGCTGACCACATTCTTCAATGTGCAGGTGGCTACGAGGTTTTTATCGGTATGTCCACCTATTTATTGGTATGCTGCGCATCTTATGAAGAGCTCGGTGAAGGAGATCTCGATTGGGCGCATTATATGGACGTACTATTTGAGCTTTCTCGGCCTTGGCTCCCTTCTGTTCATTAATTTCTACCCATTTACTTGATACATTCTCAGGCATTATGGTTACAACTCTAGTGCCTCCACTGACTGTCTCTGGCCTAGGTTCTCAGAAGCAGGTTCTGCAAGTGCTTTTTCTTTTGATTCTCATATGAAAGGAGTTGCATGTAGAAATCAAGGCAGCCTATTCTATTGCCGATGGAGCAAACTGAAACTGTTATCACTTGTTCAATATTTCGAATCTAGATCTGAAATCAGTTATAGCAGATACAAAATGTATAATCCACTCATAATTTATTTTTTCATTTACTTATATTTTTGATTCAACATGTACTACAGACAAAATTTCAAAGACTGTATCCTCTAGAAAACGCCTCATATGGAATGGGTTCCGAGAGGTTGATGATACATCAACATTCAATGATACAGCAGGGTATCTTATGTGTGAAAGCATTTTTTCTAAGGAATGTAGCTTGTGTGTAGTCTTCAGCAATGTACTGCAATCTCCACCAATTTGAAAACTTGGTATGTCTATATTACTTCTTACTGTAAATTATGCTCTTGTAAGTTCTGTCTGGAAGTGGTGGCGAATGGACTCCATTTAATTTATTTTAGTAATGGTGCTTGAAATGTTTGCCATTCTAAAAAGTTTGGTGTGCTGTTCTTAACTGTGAGCTTCTCCATAGCCACATCATTAATATTTCAGTGCTCGGGACGGTCTCCTGGTGTTAGCTCACTAAACTTCTTATCGGTCAAGTCATTTTTTACCTTATTTAGCTGCCGCCTGTTGACAGCTCCTTTATTAAATTTCCTGGGTAGTGGCTTAACGCTTGCATACTACATTCGTACACGGAAATTGCAAATACGCATTTTCAGTTGTTGACTATGCTGCAACATGAAATTGTTGATGTACACTAGTCTGTGTAGCTGGTAGTCATGCTGGTGTCTTGTGTTAAATAAATATTAAAAAATAAAAATGAAGAAAGCATACGTAATTAAGAGCTGTAGTAAACAACTCATACCACATTGATAAGTTGAACAAAGTCATTTGATGAAATTCATGTTGCTGGTGGTTCGTTTACTCAGTTTGCTAATGACTATGAAAAGCCTTCTTGACTTACGAATAGAAGGCTAGACATCAGGACTTCAAATTTCTTCCTGCATCTAATCGACCCAAGTTCATGAAAGAAAAGCTAAAAAAAAATGGATATGAAATTGCAGATATCCTCCTTTGCTTGTTTCCAAATCTAAACGCGAAGTCAGAGGTCATAGATACCAGTACTGTATACTTGCATGACCACTTCATCAGTACCACCTGTAAGAATCGATTGCATTCTGCAGTGTCGAGTGGTACCGAATCCTGACATCTACAGAACTTGATGAGATTCTCAGAATCCCACCCATAGTTCGACACTACTCACTGCTTTGTCAGGATTGGTTGGGGTCTTAGAGCCTCAGCTGTGGTGGGGATTCTGTGCTCTGTGGGGATCATCAGCCTTGTTGAGTGATGCACAACGAACTTGAAGAGCGAGAAGTAAACTGAGACAAGCCGCTTGCTTGATGCTCATTCAGTTGCCCAATGCAGGGAAAGAAATCCTGTTCTAAAATGGAAGGATACCACGGACTCATCAGTTTTCTTCTTAGATTCCATGTGCTTTGCCTTTTGCTGGAGACTTAACAGAGAAAGAGAGGGTAAGCTGAAATTATGTGAATAAACCAAACATACTTTTCGTCTGGTTTTTCCCCTTGTCACCAGCAGCAACAAAGTGCTCATAAAGTGCACACAAAAATCTACAAAAGTGCAGACTAAAAAGGCGAGGAACCCAATCAATATATGCCAAGCTTAGTGCTAATAAGACAAGTACAAAGCATTTCCATTCAGGATGCTTTTGCATGATGTGTTAAAATCTAACACACGTTCTTTCTTGGTTTTTTGTAAAAAGAAAACATGGAAATTTGATAGGTTGAATAGGGGCAGAATTTTAGGGAATGCAAGTTACCCACAAGGTTGTTATTAGGGTGATCAAGTCAAATATGGCCCATTGGTCTTGAGAAGGTTTCAGTTGTCTAAGTCCACTGCTTCCTTTCAAAAGAATAAAAATCTCATGAAAGGATTCATTGTAGAATGTGCACCCAGAATTCAAGCTATACCCATCAAACTTCTTCTGAAATCACAAACATAGCACTAGACTACGCTTTTGAGGAGAATTCTAAAAACCAATGTATGAAATTCAAGCTATACCCATCAAACTTCTTCTGAAATCACAAACATAGCACTAGACTACGCTTTTGAGGAGAATTCTAAAAACCAATGTATGAAAAACAAATATATTTAGATATATATATATATTTATTTATTTATTTATAATCTCAAATTTAAATACAATATGTTTGTAAATGTCAAGAATAATCTCAAATTTAAATACAATATGTTTGTAAATGTCAAGAATAAAATCCTTGAAATGTTGAACAAACCTTCTATTTGTTTGTGAGGTGAAGGTAGAAGTGGAGATTCATAGACATATTTTGATTGGAACTTTGAATTCATCATTTGAACTATTTCACTGAGAATTTTCATCAACTTCAACCTATAAAATATATACACAATTCACGAGCATTGAAAAAGAGAAACTACTTTGCCATGTTTGAAAAGGAGGGCACGTCTCTTGCAAGTAAAAAGATTTAACATCCCTAATGAATGAAAATAAAACCCTGGATCTTCATCTACACAGAAAACACAATGTTACAAAATGGTATGCACAAGTATCAAAAACGTGGTTGCTTAAGTTTTTGTTATGATAGAGCATGAACCTGCAGCACAATAAAACACATCCTGAAACTGAGTTTTATGATTGTATTTATACGGTAAAATAAAACACAACGGATTGAGAACTTAAATACAACTTTATTCAGTAATGGTCAGTGAGTTGGTATCTAATGAGCACACATCTGACACATTAAAGAACCCAAAGAAAAAATTAAAGACTTGGGCATTTCCACGCACCTGGGGTGGGGTTGAGGGTTTCTATGCAAAAAGGCTCTCTCTAGGATTTGGGTTTCTTCTTTGATTATTATTTTTTTTATTATTGGTGTCAGCAGTGTGAACACAGACTTTGAGGTAACTCAGAAAACCTGCATTATTGGTCTGGATGAATTATGAAAAACAAAAAAAACAAAAAAAACAAAAAAAATCTACCCCATCAAATACCAGGTTTTAGGGCAAAGAACAATGTCTGTCATAAGATTCATTATGTTTGTGAGTCCAGCGGTGGCCCGTTATCCTTTCAACCTTGTGCCATGGTTCGAGTGATGCTTCATTTGATCATTTTACTCACATTGCACTCATAACATCCATTTCATGTGACACTCTGATATATATATTTTTTCACCGAGGAAGATTCAAAAAGGAATTTTTTTACATCTTGTGTAGGATAGAACTTTTCATGGGTCACTGTAAATTTGCCCCTTTTGCAGCATTCCTTCTCTGTGATTTTAAGGTGGAATATTATGTAGGGTCAATGGAAAAGCGCATTATGAAACACAGTGGTGGAGTTTCAAGGCATGGAGTTTCAATTGGTGAAAGAAAGGTGTGACTGAACTGCTCATATAGAGCACAAAACATTAACAGATCTGAGCATGATTCTAAGATTCTTAACAACTTTAACAAACCATGACAGAGTGCGGAGAAGACGAAAAAGCTCTGTGGAGAATATATCTCAGTCGTTGTTTTGCCTTACCTCTTGGATTGCTTCACAAACTCGTCAACTGCGTAAATGAGAATTCGATCGGCGACTCTCGGTGCCGTTCTTTTGTTTTAGTTTTTTGCTTGTCCAGTTTCGCAAGCCTGGAAGGTCAGAGCAAATGATGGGGGAGCCTTTGCAGAATTGGAGGAATCAGGCGTCGTGGTCTTGCTCTGTGGGAAGGCCCCCCATATCCTGCAGGCACCTGCACTGAATCTATCACTCTCTATGGAGCAACAACCGGCATCAATATTGCGAGGAGGATAATCATGGTTCCTTTGCAGAGACCACCAACATTCCAGCTCCGTGGGGACAACGGTCAGAGATCGCTAGATACTCGTATGAATCTAGTTGCAGAAGGTGGGCACGAGCGCAGCATCTCCATTTTCGCTCGGTAGGAACTGCCCACATCACCAACTCTCCACCCACAGGGTCTACACACCCCGTGAACATTCCGGTAGCGGGGACCACCTGCCAAATTTGGACAAGTTCCATTCTCGACAGAGGAATAATACTGAAAAGGCGAAACCAAGTGGACCCCATCTATAATTTAACCGTCGTTGTATAGAGGATGTCAAGGCTCTGCCGATTTCAAGCTTTATCCCAGGAAACCGCTCAAGCATTCCCCGGAATTCATTCTGAGCGAGTCATAAGTCAAGCCCTCGTTACATCTTTATGGCCTCAACTCACAGTTCCACTGAGCAATGCAGCATCGGTTTGAATGCATATGTGAAATTTCCTGCACAATTTAATCAGGTAACTTAATGGCCTCGGCGATGTTACAATCAACTGGAACGACAGGGGTTCTTGAGTTAGGGCTGCACTTTGCTCTTCTAAGAGCTCCAATCAACTTCTAAGATCGCATAACAGATTCCACAGGGGATGAGAACCAGGTTAAGTCAACTGAATATTAGCACAATTTGGAAGATTAATTTAGCCCACACTGGGGCTAAGAGTCAGGAGTTTGCCAGAGGGGTCCAGCGTGACGATCCGACCTTTTCTTGTGCATGCAATTCCGTAATTCTTGACTACTCCCTTCCAGGATTACTAAGTTAATGAGAACAAGTCACCATTCATTGGTCGCTGGCGTATCACATCCTTGCAGGAACCCGCAAAGCCCACCAATGACTGACTTTTCGGTGTCTGCTTTCCTCGCTTCCGAAATTGCTAAGTTTCGAACTGAATCCCAGGCTCCTTTAACATTCCAAATTAACCACCAAGTGGGTCGTGCAGGTGTAGGAAGGAGCAGGGGCGATAGGATGCGGGTAACCGTCACCGCTATGCTGCCAAGAAGTTTTATCCGCAATGTCAAATGTAGATCCAGGGATTGTCGAAATCAATAAATGCATCCCTGCACTTGCAATAGCAAATGGGTGTTAGCGAGTGGAAGTTTCATGTTAATCCAACGGTGTCAATTCGCGGCGGCTCTTCGGGACCCTGACCAGCCGGCCCAAGGCCCTACCTGACTAGTGTGTTCGATGTGTTTGAGCCACCCTAAGGAAGCTCCGCTCGAAATCTCTTTATTAACTCACCGTCACCGAAGTGGGTGTAGTGGCCTGCCCTCCGAGTCCCTCCCACTCTCCAGCCTCTCCTCGTCTACCATCGTGGGGTGGCTGACCTGATCAGCAGAGCTTTCTGTGCCTCTCGAGTACTACACTCTCTGCAGTTGCAGTCGCGGTACTCAATTTTAGTAGCAGTACTCTCATCTATTTGCGCTGGAGAGAATTGGATCGGAGGCGGCGTGTGTAAGCAGCAGCAGCGGTGTTGGACGACCCACTCACTGACTGACTTTGTGGGGATGTGACTGGTTGATGTGAAGGACTTAGAGTGGGTGCCCACTCAAGTCGACGATTCTCTTATCTAACTTCTGATCAATTACTGATCATCTGGGTGTATTGTACACCCCCTGAAATTTGCGAATGGAAGCTCTTCATTTTACACCCCTTACCTTGCACCGTCAACCACAGGCCGCGCTGAGTATTCACGACAGGGGAATAAGTACGAAATCTCACGAGTCATCCGATCAGGGAAAACGCGCGCTCGGAGTTGTGCGAGGGGGAGTTGCTACTGGATCTCAGGCTGATTCGTCATTCGGAAGCAGGCAATTGCAAGCAGGATGCAACTTTTCGGGTCTCAGGAAAACTCGAGAGTTTGTGGAATGTTCGAAGAGCCGTAAGTGTAGGTCGGTCAATCGATACTGGTGGGAGTCTCTGAGACAGAGACAATCGAAATTTTATTTTCTACCTGTGAGAGCGGGATTATCTTCCGCGCCGGTAACAAACCAAGGATTGTACGATCCTTCTTTTGACAAGGATGGGTGTGGCGTCGGCTTCATTGCCAAGCTCTCCCAGGAGCCGAGCCGTGACATTGTAAGCTCGTACATCCCATAATCAGGATTACATTGTGAACAACTCTACTTTCCTTCGATACCTCAGCAGTTTCGATCAGCATACGTCGATAGTAAGCTGCTATTGCGTTTGCTTCTCAGAATGCTCGTGATGTCGAACAAGAGTTAAAAGTTTTTCAGTTGCAAAGAGCATTGTGGTCGTTTTCGTTTGAGTTGTCTCTGGTGCAAGCACACAGGGTGCGTTATCTTAGGATCGAGCATCTTGGTATAGATTTAAGGAAATCCTTTGTCCGAAAAGCACAGGTTTTTCTAGTTTACCTGCTTCGAGAGGATGTTCACACAACTAAACCGTCTGACGACAGGTTAAAGATGCATTGGAAATGCTTGAGCGCATGGCTCACAGAGGAGCCTGCGGTTGCGAAGAGAACACTGGAGATGGCGCTGGAATTCTCGTCGGCATTCCGCACACATACTTCTCCCAGGCACGTACAAAAAAATGTGCATTCCAGTTGATTTCTTTGGAGCACTGTGGCTGCAGATTTATATGTTCAATGTTAACCAGCGGAGCAAGACTTGCGCCGTAGCTTGGTCTTGAAGCTATTTCCTTACGCGAATTGCAGTGTCTCAATCTGATATTTGTATGAACTCTGCACAATTCAACAGGTTGTACCCGAAGATTTAGGATGCGACTTGCCACCTCCGGGGGATTACGCCGTGGGTATGATGTTTCTGCCTACTTCAGAGATTCGTCGAGAGCACGCTAAGAAGGTGTTTACCGAGGTAGCTGAGGCCCTTGGTCACACGGTGCTGGGATGGCGCCGCATTAAGACCGACAATTCGGATTTGGGAAAATCGGCCATTCAGACCGAGCCTGTTATTGAGCAAGTGTTCCTCACTTCAAGCACACTTTCGAAAATCGACTTTGAGTCGCAGGTGTGTTTTCTTTGTTTTCACCTATGGCTTGTCTTACCTTATAGTCAGACTAGCTTCTTAATTGTCCAGTCGAGACGCTTCGAACAAGGCGCAACTAACAAACTGTGGATCTCCGTGCAATCCTTTGTCAGATGTACATCCTGAGAAAAACTTCAATGTTGGCAATCCGGGCTGTTCTCAACTTGAAGCGAGGTGCTGCCAAGGATTTCTACATCTGCTCTCTTTCATCTAAAACTGTTGTGTACAAGGGACAGTTGAAGCCCAACCAGCTCACGAACTACTACTACGCAGATGTCGGTGACGAGAGATTCACCAGTTTTATGAGTATTGTACACTCTCGATTCTCTACCAACACTTTCCCTAGCTGGGACCGGGCCCAGCCTATGCGCATGCTCGGCCACAACGGAGAAATCAACACACTGCGAGGAAATGTGAACTGGTATGTCTCGAAATCCAGTTTTCACACCTTGCAAGTGAGCTTGCAATCAGCATATTGTTTGGAAGATAATGTTCTGCCTAGCATCTAACCAGGGACCGTCAGCAAGTTGATGTTTGTGCTGTGACATTGGTTTACAGGATGCATGCTCGCGAGGGTCTTTTCAAGTGCAAGAACCTAGGGCTTTCCCCGGAGGAGCTCAAGAAGCTACTTCCAATTGTTGACGCTGGTTCTTCTGACTCTGGTATGTCTCTGGAATTCCCGCTTCTCCTGTTCATGAGCTATTTTTCTTTGAGAGGTTCCATCCATTCAAGGTTATAACTCTTCCGTCATGATTTCCAGGTGTGTTCGATGGGGTCTTGGAGTTATTGGTGCGGGCTGGACGCTCTCTCCCTGAGGCTGTCATGATGATGATTCCCGAGGCATGGCAGAACGACCCTAATATGGACCCCGAACGCCGCAATCTCTATGAGTACTTCTCGTGCATCATTGAGCCCTGGGATGGGCCAGCCCTTGTGACATGTAAAAATTCACTCCCTATTGATTTCTATCAACACTCTTGAAATTGATGACTGCGATTCTTGTGGGTCTTACTCTGGATGCACCTAACACAGGCATTGTGCTTTGTAGTTACGGATGGAAAGTATCTCGGTGCCACACTTGACCGAAACGGACTACGACCTGGACGTTTCTATGTAACTCACGATGGCCGCGTTATCATGGCCAGTGAAGTAGGAGTTGTTGATGTAGAGCCCGAGAATGTTGCCCAGAAGGGCCGTCTCCATCCCGGTACAATGCTCCTCGTCGACTTTGAGAACCACAAGGTGGTCGATGGTGACGAGCTTAAAAAACAACAATCGTCTAGGTATCCTTATGGAGAGTGGCTTGAACGGCAGAGCTTTACCCTGCAGGACGTTGTCAACTCAGTGTCAGAGAATCTGCGAGTGCCTCCCGCCATTCTTGGTGATAAGAATGTGGCTAGTCCCAATTTTTCTGCGTCGAACATGGGAGTAAAGGGGTTGCTAACACCCCTCAAAGCCTTCGGGTAAGTTGTCAGCTAAATACATTCTTTTGCAACGATCCTGATTATTCAATTGCGTTGGTTTACTATCTCGGGTTTCCGCAAAACGGGCAAAAATTCTTTCACTAACAGCTTCTTTTTTTGATACTTCTCCCAGATACACCATGGAGAATTTGGAGATGCTGCTTCTTCCAATGGCAAAAGATGGATCGGAGGCGTTGGGATCCATGGGCAATGACGCTCCATTGGCGATGATGTCCAACAGGCCTAAGCTCGTGTTCGAGTACTTCAAGCAGATGTTTGCTCAGGTCACTAATCCGCCAATTGATCCAATTCGGGAGGCCATTGTGACGTCCACTCGGTGCATGGTTGGTCCTGAACACGATCTGACCGAGACTGTCGAGGAGCAATGCAATCGTCTCTCCTTAAGCGGCCCGCTTCTCGATCTCGGGGAAATGGAAGCAGTGAAGAAAATGGAGTACCGCGGCTGGAAGACCATGGTTGTCGATACCACCTTCGATAAGTCTGAAGGCCCTGCAGGCCTCGAAAGCGCTCTCACCCGTATATGTGCTGAAGCTCGCAATGCTGTTGCCGAAGGTTACTCCATGTTGGTCCTCTCCGACAGAGCAACATCGGCTCAAAGAGTACCAGTGAGCTCGTTGTTGGCCACTGGAGCTGTGCACCATCACTTGGTACAGTCGATGGAGCGTACTCGTATTGGACTTGTGGTGGAATCCGCCGAACCTCGTGAGGTGCATCATTTCTGCACACTTGTTGGTTTCGGAGCCGACGCTATCTGTCCATACCTGGCGATTGAGACCATTTCCAGGCTTCAGGTCGATGGAAAGATCCCTATGGAGTGGTCGAGGGAAGAGCTTGTGAAGAAATATTTCTACGCGAGTAACTCTGGAATGCTGAAGGTTCTTGCAAAGATGGGAATCTCCACTTTGGCCTCTTACAAGGGAGCGCAGATCTTTGAAGCGTTGGGACTTTCATCGGAGGTTGTTTCGAGGTGTTTTAAAGGAACTCCCAGTCGTGTTGAAGGAGCGACATTCGAAATGTTGGCCAAGGACTGCCTCAGGTTGCACGAATTGGCTTTTCCAGCGCGCGAATCGCCAGAAGGTAGCGCCGACGCCAACGCCCTCCCGAATCCTGGTGATTATAACTGGAGGAAGGATGGTGAGGTTCACTTGAATGATCCCATGGCCATGGCCAAGCTTCAAGAAGCTGCACGAACCAACAGTGTTGAGGCCTACAATGAATTTTCGAAGTTGACACACGAGTTGAACAAGAAAGTAAACGTGCGTGGTATGCTCAAGTTCAAAGAGCAGCCAGAGTCTACCAGAATTCCTCTGGACAACGTTGAATCTGCTGCGGAGATCGTGAAGCGGTTCTGTACAGGCGCCATGAGTTATGGTTCCATTTCCCTGGAAGCACATTCAACTCTCGCCATAGCCATGAACAAGCTTGGTGGCAAGTCCAACACAGGTGAGGGAGGAGAAAACCCTAGGAGACTGGAACCACTCTCCGATGGTTCTCAAAATCCTCAACGAAGTGCAATCAAGCAAATCGCCAGTGGACGATTCGGTGTGACCAGTTACTACCTTACTAATGCTGATGAGCTTCAAATCAAGATGGCTCAGGGTGCCAAGCCAGGTGAGGGAGGGGAGTTGCCTGGTCACAAGGTGATTGGGGACATTGCTGTCACTCGGAATTCCACACCCGGTGTTGGCCTTATCAGTCCTCCACCACACCACGACATTTACTCCATTGAAGATCTTTCTCAGCTCATTCACGATCTGAAGGTAATTCTATGCTTTCGTTTTCTGAAGGGAATGAAAACACTTACGTAAATTGAGTGTGCGATGCTTTAGACTTCACTTGGTCTGCATTTTGTATTATTTCCGGAGGTTCTGAGGATGTAATCGTTATTGCAGAATGCCAACCCTGCAGCCAGAGTCAGTGTGAAGCTGGTGTCGGAAGCAGGAGTGGGAGTTGTGGCTAGTGGAGTGGTGAAGGGTCATGCAGATCATGTCCTCATTTCTGGTCACGACGGTGGAACTGGTGCTAGTCGCTGGACTGGTATTAAGAATGCTGGGTTGCCTTGGGAGCTTGGTTTGGCAGAAACTCATCAAACCCTAGTTGCAAATGATCTCCGTGGTCGCACTATTCTTCAAACAGACGGACAGTTGAAGACTGGACGGGACATCATGATTGCTGCCTTGTTGGGAGCGGAAGAATTCGGATTCGCTACCGCTCCTCTTATCACCATGGGATGTATTATGATGCGTAAGTGCCACAAGAACACTTGCCCAGTCGGCATCGCCACTCAAGACCCCGTCCTGAGAGCGAAGTTCGCCGGACAGCCAGAGCATGTCATCAACTACTTCTTCATGGTTGCCGAAGAGGCCAGGGAAATTATGGCTAATTTGGGAATCTCCAAAATGGACGATCTTGTGGGTCGCGCTGATCTTCTACAGGTGGACGAGGAGGTCATGGCGGAAAATGAGAAGCTCGCCAACATCGACCTCTCCTTGTTGCTGCGCCCCGCAGCTGAGATCAGACCAGGGGCTGCGCAGAGATGTGTGCAGAAGCAAGACCATGAACTGGAGCTTGCGTTGGACCAGAAACTTATTAGCTTGTCTCATGCTGCGCTGGAGAGCAAGGTTCCGGTTTACATTGAGAGCCCCGTTGTGAATGTGAATCGAGCAGTCGGTACAATGCTCAGTCACGAGGTAACCAAACAATACAAATTGGAAGAACTTCCTACTGATACCATTTATGTGAAGCTGAATGGAAGCGCCGGGCAATCTCTGGGGGCTTTTACGTGCAAAGGGGTCACACTGGAGCTCGAAGGTGACAGCAATGACTACGTTGGAAAGGGTCTTTGTGGCGGTAAGATCATCGTGTATCCTCCGAGGTCTAGCACATTTGATCCTAAGGAGAACATCTTGATCGGTAATGTTGCCCTCTATGGAGCAACCAGCGGAGAGGCATATTTCAACGGTATGGCAGCAGAAAGGTTTGCTGTGCGTAACTCTGGAGCGAAGACCGTTGTAGAAGGAGTTGGAGATCACGGATGCGAGTACATGACCGGTGGTGTTGTCGTGGTCCTTGGTGAGACTGGCAAGAACTTCGCTGCGGGAATGAGTGGAGGTGTTGCATATGTGCTCGACAAGGAAGGTACTTTCTCGTCAACTTGCAACACGGGGTTAGTTGATTTGGATCCCGTGGAAGAGGAAGAGGACGTCATGACTCTAAGGGCTATGATTCAGCAGCATCAACGCCACACTAAGAGTCAGCTCGCAGGAGAAATTTTAGCCAACTTTGATTCCCTGCTTCCTAGCTTCATCAAGGTGTTCCCCCGCGACTACAAGCGTGTGTTGAAGGAAATCAAAGCTAAAGAGGAGGCAGAGAAAATGAAAGTAGCTGCCGCTGCGGTAGCTGACGCGGGGCTTGCGGCTTCAGTTGCTAATAGCGCACCAAAGGTTGAGGAGGTATGTTGAGCTCATTACGCCTCAAAGATCAAAGGAGCTCACCAATCAATTATTTAGTTCATCATTTTTGTTATTATTTTGAGCATCCAGGATCTATGATTCTCAATAGTAGCATGGACACTGCAATGATTCCGTCTTCGTTTTGTGTTCGCAGAAGGCAGCTCCTTCCACCATTAGGCCTACCGAAGTCTCGAACCCAATTAAGCACGGTGGATTCGTGAAGTATGATCGGAAGCCGTTGCCTTATCGACCTGCGGAAGAGAGAATGAAGGATTGGGGAGAAGTCTTGGCCTCCGACAACCAGGATGGCCTCGTGAAGACGCAGTCAGCCAGATGTATGGATTGCGGCACTCCCTTTTGCAACCAGGACAAGACTGGCTGCCCCTTGGGAAACAAGGTCCCTGAATGGAACGAACTTGTTTACCAGAACCGGTGGAGGGAGGCCTTGGATAGGCTTCTGGAGACAAACAACTTTCCCGAGTTCACAGGCCGCGTCTGCCCTGCCCCTTGCGAGGGAGCTTGTGTTCTTGGCATTATAGAGAACCCCGTGTCAATTAAGACTATGGAGTGCACGATCATCGACAAGGGCTTCGAGAATGGATGGATGGTTCCAAGACCGCCTTTGAAGCGGACTGGGAAGAAGGTGGCCATCGTGGGCAGTGGTCCGGCAGGACTTGCAGCTGCTGACGAACTGAACAAGAAGGGCCACTCCGTGACAGTCTTTGAGCGTGCAGACAGGATTGGAGGTTTGATGATGTACGGTGTTCCCAATATGAAGACCGATAAGGAGAATGTTGTGCAGAGAAGAGTAAACCTTATGGAAGCGGAGGGTGTGCAATTTGTGACCAATGCACATGTTGGGGTGGATCCCGTCTACTCGGTTGAAAACCTTCGGTCTGACTATGATGCTCTGTTACTAGCGACTGGTGCAACTAAGCCAAGGGATCTTCCTGTGGAAGGTCGCGATCTGGCTGGAGTTCACTTTGCAATGGAGTTCCTACACAAGAATACCAAAAGCCTGTTGGACAGCAACTTGGAAGATGGACAATACATTTCTGCCAAGGGGAAGAAGGTAGTTGTTATCGGAGGCGGTGACACTGGAACGGATTGCATTGGCACATCTGTGAGACACAGTTGCGCTAGTGTTGTCAACTTGGAGCTTCTTCCTCAGCCACCACAAACAAGGGCGGCCAACAACCCATGGCCTCAATGGCCTCGCATCTTTAGAGTGGACTACGGGCACGAAGAGGCAGCCACCAAGTTTGGAAAAGATCCTCGCTCTTATGAAGTCCTGACTAAGAGGTTCATTGGTAATGAGAAGGGAGAGGTCACAGGAATGGAGCTTGTGCGAGTAGAATGGAGCAAAGGGGCCGATGGAAGGTTTCAAATGACCGAGGTTGTTGGATCTACCCAAATCATCGAAGCTGACCTTGTTCTTCTAGCCATGGGTTTCTTGGGCCCTGAGCAAGTAAGCTCATAAACTCTCTCTCCACTACGCAATCTCTTTTACTCATGAGAATTTCGCATTCAGCGAAAACTTTTGTTGTTATTTCTCTTTGGGATGCTTATGATGTGGCTTTTTATCATTCATTTGCAGAACATTGCAGAGAAATTGGGACTTCAGACCGACGCCCGATCCAACTTCCAAGCAGACTTCGGCAAGCATGCAACCAACTCGCAAGGTGTGTTCGCAGCTGGTGATTGTCGGAGAGGGCAGTCTCTGGTAGTGTGGGCCATTGCGGAAGGGAGGCAAGCAGCTGCCCAAGTAGACAATTACCTCATGGTAAAGGAGGTTGTTCTGGAGCAACTGCCGTCAGAGGAGCATATCCGTGAGTTCATTGCCACCAGTAGCGTACAATAGCTGTAGCCATATGAGGGAGAAGTCCTCGTACATGAGATAATATTATGTTCAAGAAGACAGTTTTGGAGGGTGCATTGCAATATTATAGCTCAAATTATGCTGATGAATCCTTTCTTAGGTCGGAAGCTATGGAGAGATTTATAAACCAGTGGGTAGTGTTTTTGACTCTCGGGTGGCTGAGTTCCTCATCCATAACTGGTCGTGTACAGTGAATTCTTCTCAAAGGAGAATTATTGTCCTTGTACAGTGAGGAAACATTCCCGCTGTACACGCTTTACGGTCATCTTCGGTTCTGCAAGTGTTCTTTTCTTTCTTTCTTTCTTCCTTTCTTTTTGTTTCATTTTTTATATTTGTGTCTGTGGTCTTTTTGTTTCATGTGGATGCTTGGTGTGTCTGTGTATTCATTTATGGATAAAGTTGCAATTGCATATTATAGGTACATAATTGATTTGATGTAAAAATTGATAGGATGAATATTCTTCAGCTTTTATGAAGTAGGACTTACGTATCCTGATATCGCAAAATATGAACTAGTTATCCAATCATCTACGTGAATCAATTACTAAATGTGTTGTGAACATGATGGTTAAAATTTTATGAATTTTTTTTATTTTTTATTTTTTAAGTTGTCATAATCAAGCCTCTTTAAATTAGGGCTTTTTTTCAAAAAAATCTGAATTTTCCTAGAATAAGATATTAGCATAGTGCTTGTTTTGTCAAAAGCTCAATCATGAAAAGGTCAATTTCACAAGGCATAAGCGGAAGTAGATGGTGGATGTAAAAATATTTTCCATTCCTTTCTGCACAGACATCTTGTTACATATGAAGTCGTAGCATGCCAATATATAGGCAAAATACAATGCCTTTCCAAATAACTTGTTACATATGACGTCGTAGCAGGCCAATATATAGGCAAAGTACAATGCCTTTCCAAATGAGTCAAAGAAGTTCTTAGATCAAGTGAATTTCAAAAATTCCCTTGCAGCTTATTTCAAGATAAAGAAAGCATTCATGTTTACAATCAATTAGGACATTGTGGACATGCTTATTGGTGACATATTATTCAATGCTAATGATGAGGAATCCATGCCGACTTGTGAATAGGTATTGTCAATTTTCAAGTTGTTTGAAGATTCAAACAATGACCAAGTTGAATTTGATTGAGAGTAAGATTTGAAAAAAAAAAAAAAAAAAAAAAAAAAAATCATATAAGGTGGAGATCATTTCTTTGTAGTTGTTCTATCTTGTGATTGGCTTCATCTTCTATGGAGCCTCATTCCAAATTGCAACATGTCTTTTGCATGTCATAAAGATCGTGTTGTATATAAGTTGCTTCAGTGGATGCAATGATAGCCGTATGGCTTTGATTGTAAGAATGGTTTGTATTGTGAGCTTGTAGAAAATCATCGAGCTCCTCTACATACAATGGACGTTTTTGCTTGTTCTTGACATTGTCTTAATCCAAGGCACTTCTTATCTTAACTTCTAAGTTTGATTCGAGTATCAATAAAAGTTGCACAACCTCCACCTTCTTACCATTCCACTTTTTGATCACAAGATAACTAAAACAATCTTAGTTGTAGGTGCAAATTTTTTGGATGTCATTGCTTTAAATAGATGCTACAACTAGTTGGAATTAGTATAGATGACAATCAAATAATGATTGGGCAGATTTTTGGCATCACAAGGAGGATGGTTGAGGCGATTTGTGATAGAGTTGTGCAGGTGTGGTGTATTATGCACCAACTTAACCTCGTGGTCTAAGCTAAGTACATCAAGCTGTATGCCATCCAGTTTGTCAATATCTTGATGAGCCTCGTCTCTTATCTTTGTCAATAATATAATCTCATTGTAAAGATAGATTGTAGATGCCTAAAATTCATAGACATGGAGTAGTTATCTATGAAAAAATTGAGTGGATTTTTGAAGCAAGGATGCGGGGTGATAATGAGTACCTTGTGCAAAAGCTACTCGCATGTACTTCTCTCCCTTCTTAATGGGTGGTACTATTTACACTTGATGACATTGCATGGTAATCTCAACCATTGTGATATGCTTGCAAGGATTGAGGATCCCTCTAAATCAACATAAAGCCTAGCTCAAAGGCTTGATTTAGTCATTGATAGGTTTGTGCAAAGTGCAAGATCCGATTAGTGCTGAGACTTTGGCCATAGCTTATAGTGCCCCAAATCTAGTCATTAGCAAATTTTAGTGTGTGGCTCTCATAAGAGCAGAGGCTTTCATTCAAGATCAAAGAACCTTCATAATGAGTCTCATGGCTTCGTTGCCTGTAATCAAGGCGAAGATTGTAGTTTGTAACTTAGCAATCTTATTTGTTGGGCTCATCGATGGCATTACATCTATTTTTTCCTAGCGCAATTCCAAAAATGATGCTAGTAACGAGGACAATCCAAAAGTATTGCCTCACAATTTGTATATACTAAAAATATTTTTGCTATGCATTTCTATCTATTGGCATATTTTGTAGTTGGAATTGGTTGGATGAAATGCTCACTCCATCAAGGATGTTGAGAATGATTGCTAAGCCATAGTACACGCCTATCACAACGAGATGACCTTCAAAGATGCCATTGATAAGTACTCCAATTCACAAACAAAATTTCGTGTCAGAGGGACTTATCAGGATGGTTGATTTTCATAACATCAAAATTTTTGTGGTAGTCTGGCCTTTATTTTTCTTAACACAAGCATTGTCAAATCCAACTTCTTCATGATTGAGTGGAAGAAGGACTAGTATTGGCAGTGCCTCACAAGCTTCTTACTTAAAAATATCGTGCACTCAATTCAATAGAGTCTATTGAATATGAGAAAGATGGATGTTTTAGACAGATTTGTAGATGAATTTCATCCATTTTAATTTATCTAAAATAAAATTTAGCCATGATCCTAAAATAAGCTAAATTAGGTATTTTACAAAAAATCCTAGTTGAAAGAAGTCTGGTCATAATTATTAAATAAAATTGTTATTATATGTATTTTTTTAATTATTCATATATACATATATATATATATATATATATATATATATATATTAGTGTATATTTGTAATAGAACTTTATAGTTTTGCAACATCTCAATTTAAAATTAAATTCTTCAATAATATTAATGAAATTCATCATTATAATTTAGTTACATATATCTACAATTTTTTTTATTTTTATTTTTGGTGTAGAAAAAAAAATACTATAATCTACAATATCTTATAATATTAAACCTCCACTAGTCTTAATGTATGAAACTTCATAAGATATTATCTTGGTAAAAGAATTAGTTTAGAAAGAACATACATTTGACATATCTACATCTTTATCTACAAATAAGAAAGAAAATAAAATAATAAAAATTCTATTAATATTTCTATAAGCTATTTTATTTTAACATATTAAACATAGTTTTTATTTACTTATTTATTTATTTTTACAAATACTTTGACATATGCTTTTAATTGATTTATGTACAAAATATCTTTAAATTTATATTTCAAATTTTCATAAAATTAAGTATTTTTCAAATCTAAATAAAAATATTTAGGTCTTTGAAAAGTATGGATATTATAAAGACTCCAATGGTAAAGAAATGCAAATTATACATAATGTAATGTATACATGTAATATATGTATGATAGTATTTTACTAAAATAAAAATAAAAAACATTTAAGTTATTTAAGATTCAAGTTTTTCTATCTTTATATACAATTTTAAAAAAATTATACAAACTTTATGAATTTACATTCATTAAATCTTAAGTTAAACATATTAAATTGTAAAACTTTATCACTATGATAAGAAAACAAGTCATTCTTGATGATGAATTATCTAAATTAGTATGTATTTTAAGATATAGTTGGAACAATAATGTACTCACAATTATTTATTATATATAGATGGCAATTATCAAGAAGACCTTGCTATCTTGGCAAGAAGATATATTGGTTGTTAATAGTGGAATGAGTAAAAATTGTTTTGTAACATCGATTGCCTTATTCAAATATACAATTTTTCTAGAACAAAATTGAAGGAAAACGTAAATGCAAAGATTACTTACACATAAACAACATGCAAAGTTGTAAATAATTAGTGACACCCCATCAATTTTTTCATCACTGAGTTCAAAACAGAGCAATGCACTGTAAGGACAAGTAGAAACGTAACAATGAAGACAGATAAAAAGTGCTAAAAAAGCTCAAATGATAAATGAACATCAAGTTTCAAACATGCGTGAAGATCTGTCCAGACTTGCTGCAGATACTTTAAGCTAGGGCATGAGCCCTGCATGTGGGTTTAGACGTTCATATACCTTACTCTTGGTTTGTGTTACAATGCATGCTTAAGATCTAGGTGAAAAAAAACAAAAGGCACTAGCTATGAGGATAACAACCACCACAAACATTACAATTGTGGGGAGGAGCTCGAAGCCGCTACAAGCAACACTTCAACCTAAAGCTGCAGGACAATTAGAAAAGCCTCTAAGAACCTCACTTCTGCAAACCAACAAACAAAGTCAGCTGTGGAAATAAGCCTAAACCTCGTCTTCATTTAGTAGCATATTAGGAACACCTTTTGTCACTGGAAATCGTCGGCCAGTTTCTGGACATATCAGAGCACCTTCCTCCAAATGGACCTGCCAGTACATACACGAGTAAACAAGTTTGAGCATAGTAGTGTAGATTGAGAGAATACATTCGGTAAATGCCGGAGTTTTGCATATATTATTGCTAATAACTGAAATTCGAAAATATATATACACATATATTGATAAAGAGCCCTCAGAAACATAAAGTTAAAATAAAGCTCAACGCAAAATGTGACGAGTATGGCCACATGACTTGTGATACTAACAAAGAAACAAAGGAAAAAAGAAAAAAACAAACAAACAAAACAAACAAAACAAAAACAAACAAAACAAACAAAACAAAAACAAACAAACAAACAATTAGACATAATAACAACCTGATACGCAATCCCACTTAGTACAAAAGAAATTTAATTCAGCGTGGACTTATTGCTCACAGTATTGAAGATTAGAAACGTCGTCAAACTACAACGGGATTGCGCATGTGATCACAAATTCTTGTCACACTATTCATAAATCAAAGCTCAAAAAATAACCACAAATTTACCTCAAGCAGCGCGTGGTGAAATTTTCGAAGAAATTCATCATCGTCCAACATAACAGGCTCGACCTGGTCGGGAATGTTATTCACACCAACCTACAGAACAAAACCAAGAATCAACACCTCTGCAAACATTGGTTCTCGAAAGCACGCAATCAACTTACATCCTACAACCTTAAGTAGCAATACTTCGACTACAAAATCCGTTCCCACGGTTCGGGCTCAAGTCCAGAGTCTGCCCAGCTTCTGCCCTATACTACTGCCGCGACGTAAGCACTGGGTAAACAGAGATGTCTTCTAAAACGTGGGCAGTAACAAGCATGCCACAAAGAGCCAAAGTTGGTGAAAAAAAATCAAGTCATCTCACTCAACGACACAACGCGAGCAACCCTAATTCTTTCTACAACAAGGGAAGAAAAATATTAGAAATGCTCCAACACAACAATCCAGCCTAACTCATGAAGCGAGTTCCTACACTCTGCGCCGCCTCGTGAAACGCCTTCCAGTCAAGTTTAGGGAAAATGTGTCTCAAGAAATCCGCATTGAGCTCCGACTCCTTGGTCTCCAGGCGCGTGTGCTCTATTCCTAGCGGAAATCCTTTCGTCACTCCCTTGATGTTGCACGCCAGCATGTTGTGCGTGAGAAGCCTCATCTTGACCAATTGGCGTCCAATACTCCTCCCACAACCAATCCCTCCGTGGGTTTCTCTTTCTCTCTAGCTCACACACACACACAAACCTGATGCTAACAACCTTACCGGCAAGATTCTACACTGGATCGGACCCCACAACATTTGCGCTTCTCCAACCCTAAATGCCAAGGCTTCACAGCGAGTTTCGTCGTAGTCATCTTTATAGCGTAAAGATTTCCTCTCGAAATGCTTCTTTCCTCGAGGTCGGATTTTCCTTCAAATCTGCGTTGTTCCTTCCTCGTAAAAACGTATACTACGTCAGAAATATATATTATATGAATGTATGTATTTGCGGTTATTCATATACGACGAATATAAAAAGCTAATACAGATTCTGGGTGGAATGTGCCGTCGCCAAATTTATGAACTAGGCCCCATATGTTGGAATCGTCGAAACGTTGCCGCATGGTCGTTGAAGTGCGTGCTTGTGGTTTGCTAATGTGAGCAGTCGATGTAATCCGTCTTTGGCTAATCACTTAGGAACTCTCTCGTCTTACCTTCTCGCTTTGTGTTAGGAATTTGTAAAGAACCTTGAGAAAGCTACGGTGCTAGGAGTTTTCGATTCATGCCCTATGTTGCTGAATCAGACAAAAAGGCTCGTGACCATTTTAATGTAAGTACATAATTATTTTATGATCTTTCTTCAGTTGTTGTTTTCTATTTGGCGACTTGTTGTATGGTTCGGTGTATCTTGCACTGCTTTTGGTAATGTCGATTGGAATATTCCTAATTGTTGGCGAGCTGATGTGAAATAGCAGGTTACGAAGGAAAGGTTTTGTGGGGAGTTCTAGTTTGGTTCTAGCTGATTGACTGCTGAAAATTCCAGAGAGTGCGAGATGGAGGTCGTCGAATCTAAGGGCGTGACTGTGGATAACCCACAATCCTGCGATGTCGGAAGAGAGAAGATTGCAAATAGTATGTATATGGCTTCTTTGTGAAGTTTTCTGTAGAAATTTCGCTATTGCTAGGTGAGGACGTCTCTGCTACTGGAGATGCATGGATTGTATGATATGAGCTTCTCCGACATTGTTATGCAGTCTTGACGAGATCTTTCTAAGCTTGTGGCGTATCAAGCTGTTTGGGATTCTGTTGCGGAAATCGTTGTAGATGACACAATCAGCCCAATTAAAAAACTATATCATAGTTATTAGAAAATAGAATACTCCTCTATCTGGTACTGGTCACGAGGAAGTATGTTACAAAACACTGAAACGAATTCCCTATCTTGTTCATATCTGAACTCCAATGTGGAGAGGCAGTTCTAACGCTAGAGTGCAAAGGCATCTTAGGGTTCGCAATCTGGAACGTCTGATAGAAGGGGTTGAAACTTAATTGAATATTGTGATGCATCTATGCAATGAAAGATGATACTGGACAGGGAACACTTTTCCGAACAAGGAGGTTCGTCCTGTTAAATAACTTGTTTGTACTTTATGTAATTTGCTTAGCCTTGAAGTTGAATCAAGGGCGAAATTACTCAGCTGATTTCAGATGTTGCGCATTCGCAGAGAATGAAGATAGAGAGCATAACATAAACTCAGTGCTTAGAGATGACGATCTCCAAGCTGTCTTGGCAAAAGTAAGCCTATCTTCTGATAGAGACGCATGTGCACTGGTGTGCAAGCGATGGAAGGCTATACAAGACAGTAATAAGAAGAGCATGCGCTTGCGCGCAGGACCTGTCATGCTGGAGAGGATTGCAGCTCGTTTCTCATCCTTGACTAGCCTTGATATGTCACAAAATTCTGAATTCCCAGGCTGGAAGGATTCAAATCTCAGTTTAGTTGCCCAAAGCTTCAGTCGCTTGGAGCGTCTAAATATAAATAACTGCAAAGGTTTGTTTCATTTCTCAGAGAGGCCTGATAATTTTTGAAATTCTTGAGTTTCGTTTTGGTCTTTCTAGGCTTACATAGGAATGTACTTTGTCACTGACGCTAATGGTGGATGTGTTTGCTCAATATCATGTGAAATTCTTATGAAAGATGGTTATAACCACATTCATAACTTCTGCGAAAAGTTTTGATTATCCATCAATTGATATCGTTGATATTTGAGTGCCGCAACTTGCAGGAATCAGTGACAAGGGCCTAACAGCAATTGGTCAGAAGCTTTCAAGTTTACAGTGGTTGGATGTTTCTGGCTGCAAACAAATTACAGATCTGGGAGTGGAGCATATTGCAAGCAGATGTCATGGTTTGCGGGTTCTCTATCTTAGTCGTTGCAAGCTCATCACAGATAATTCGCTTGCTGCTCTTTCACAATGTCGATTCTTAGAGAACCTTGTCTTGCAAGGTTGTACCAACATAGGTGATGATGGGCTCATCAGGCTCTCAGAGGTGATCATTCAGCCCTTGTTATTCTACTCGTTTTCATGTGGATAGTCGTGCAATGTTGCTGAAGTCTTGCTTCCAAGTGGCCAAGAAGAGCTGATTTTTTTAATAATTTCATGCTTAAAATTTGAGGCATTTACAATTTTCTGTTGTGACAGAATATCCATCTTATCCTCCTTCATTCACTAGCTACATTTTCAAGTTTTATCCATTTTCTCCGAGGCTTGACTATTTGGTCACCTGTTCTTTGATTCATTAACCCAGAAATTGTTTCGTTTGTGCTTGCAGGGGTGTTCTTCTCTACAGGTCTTGGATTTGGCTAAATGTGGGAAAGTAGGTGACATTGGGGTCAAGAGCATCGTTCATGCATGCTCAACATTTCTACATACCTTGGTGTTGGAAGACTGCCCACAAGTTGGTGATGTTGGTGTGATAGCAGCTGGAGAGTGCTGCCAGTCTTTACATACTCTACTGCTTGGTGGTTGTCGACTTTTAAGTGACTTTGCTCTTGATGCTTACTTCAGAAGACACACCAACCTTACCAACTTACAAGTTGAGTTTTGCATGAAGTTGACTGACAATGGCATTAAGGTTGTATTCGCAAATTGCCCTTCCTTGGAAGTTTTGGATGTCAGATGTTGCTTCCTACTTACAGACATGTGCTTTGAGACTCTCAGGCTAGGTGAGAACTGCATAAAAGAACTAAGAATCAGTGGATGTTGCGGTATAACTAGTGAGGGAGTTAAGAAAGTGGCAGAGTCGTGTCCACAATTGACTTTCATAGAAGCCAAATATTGTACACATATTTCCACTAATACCATTGTTTCTATAGCTTTTCTTGATGGTTGTCGAGTCGTTTTAGACAAAGAAACCCTATTGTTCTAGATTGATTTTGGAACCAAAATTATTGATCATGTTCGCATAATGCATATGATCATCATAGTGGTGTTCTATTTCGTAGGGAGGATCCAAAAAACAGTGTCATATGAAAATTTGAGTGGGAAAGTTCCGACTTTTTTAGTTACTGCAATCGATTACATGGTGCAGATTTTGTTGTATTGTTTGTAAAGTTGCTTTCCATTGCTCTTGAGATATTCAAGTTTTTAGTTGCTTAAGGTTGTATGAATCGAAAAGAGCTTGTGTATAGGTTATTGTATCTTAGCTACTATATTGTAAAACATCTTTCAAATGTAAATCTTTATTACAAAAAGTTTTTTTTGGTTTTAATACTTGGTAGTTTTGAATGTAAAAAGAATTGTAGTTGTTAATTATTTTTGATGATATTATTTTTGATAAGCAATTTATGCTTATCTTTCAATCAATACACTTTCTTTTCAATAATATTAATTTATCCTCTTAAATCTCCTTTTAAAGTTTAAAGACATCAAAGATTATAATCAAAATAAAATTAGAAATCTTTAATATTAATTATATTTATTTTGTGATTTAGTTTAAATTTTGTTCTAGTTTATGTATGCAATGGTACCAATAATAATTGCATTCAATCATTAAGATGTAAGTGTAGGTATAAAAAGGACATTTTCTATAATTTTATAAATTTATATTCTTTTTTATTTTTCAAACAATAATAAACATGTACTTACTTTATTTAAAGAATAAGAATTGTGTATGTGTGTTATTTATTTATTTATTTATTTTTTAAAATTTATTAATACATGATCTAAATTAAAGGAATTTATCACCCAAGTTCATCTTGTAACTAAGCTTTAATCATTGAAAACAATCTCAATTAGAATTTATAATTATTTTTATAAGTATAAAATATAATACAATTTAATTTAAAGAATGTTAAATGCATCCAAGTTTTTACTAAAGCAACCTATTTATAATAAAGAATATGATAATCATGATGAATGTAGTTGGTTTTCATTGATTTCAAATTCAATAGTAGAGAAATAAATCTAGATATCATTTTTATTTCATGATGGTTAAGATGGGTGGGTCAATTTAGTAAAATCCTAGGCCTATTTAACATTCTCCATAATTGAATAATTGAATTAGTAATTAAAACTTAAATATTAAAAATTTGATATTATAAATAATTTAAAAAAAAATTATAACAACATAAATAATCATCTTAAATAATATACACATAAAAGATTAAAATATTAAAAACAAAAATTCTAAAAATTACTAAAAAATTTTTTTAAAAAATTGTAGCCAAAATTAAATTTATAAGTTTAAGATAAATTTATAACTTTGGAATCTTTTATTATATTTTTATTTTATTAATGAATTATTTTTTAGTATACTTTTGTAATTTTTAAAATAATAAGGTACTTGAATATTCTTATTTATTAAAATAGATATGGTTAAAAGTTTTGAATATCTCATATATAATATTAATATTCAAAGAAAATTATATATTAAGTATAAAATTAAAAAATATAAAAATTTCTAAGTTGTGTTATAAAAATATTTGTAAATTTTTTCTCAAGTATTTTCTTTATAGATATATGATTAATTTTAAAATAATATACAGTTTCTATTTGGATTCATTTAAAATCTATTATATAAAAAAATTATAGCATAAAATATTATTGGTGTTAAATTTTATAACTTCTATGGCAATTAGATACTATCATTTAAATTAGAATATTTTTTCTATTTTATAATATATCTTCTTTAATAATGTTATTAAGCTTCAATACCTTGGCATGTCTAAGAAGGTCAAATTTATGAAGTGACTCAAATCATTTGGTAATGCTATCAAGCTTGACAACTATGATGTATCTAAGGTAGTTAAAGATGTAAGGTTGTGAAATTCATTTTGCAATGATGTTAGATTTTAGCACTATGATAGATTTAAGGTAGTCAAAGATGTAAAGATTCTCAATTTTTTTAGCATTGGTATCAAGCTTAAATACGTCAATAAATCTAAGGTGGTCAAATATGTGAGGTGGCCTAATTTATTTGATAATAATATCAAGCTTGAACAACTCAATATATCTAAGATAGTTAAAGATGTGAAGTTGCTTAATTCTTTTGGCAAGGATGAAAATTTTAAGCACCCCAACATATTTGAGATAATTAAAGATGTGAAATTATCCTATTTCTTTGAAAATCAATTGTCAATATTGATTTCATTACCCAAAGATGAAATTGCTCTAATTTTAAAAGAATTGTTTGTTGTTCATCAAAAGTTTTATCTCTTTCTTTTGATGCAATATAAAAACATCTTGAAAAGGAATCTAATAAACTTTGTTATTTTTTTGGTCAATAAATAATCTTAAATTCAAATTTTAACAAAAACATGCTTCAATGGATTTGGCAGCAATTTAAAACATGTGCTAATATAAAATACTTAAGGTTCTTATGATATATATATATATAGATAATGACACCACTCTTAAAATGAATCCACAATTGCAAGAAGCTCTTTGTCATAGATCTCATAGCTAATCTTAATTGCTGAAAATTATCTTAAATGAAAAGTTACTAGATGATGTTATGAATTTGCTCCTATTTGTAAGAGCACAATATCCAAAGTAAATTTTGATACGTTTTTTTCAATAAAAAATGCCTTAAAGAAGTTGATGCAATACAAAATCAATGCAAAAATAAAAGTTATCTTTAAAGCTTCAAATGATGCTTTCATTTCTTTATTCTATTCAAGTTTGACTTTATAAACCAAAAGTATCAATAGAGTTATAACTTGGAAAAAATTCTTAATAAAGACTTTATAATAATTATAAAAAAATAAAAAATATTTGACATCTTTTATTATTTTTGGAATCTTCTATTCTATAATAGTTTGAACTTTCTTTGGATCTATCTTAAGGCCATCATTTCAAATGATAAATTTTAAGAAATCAATTTAAATTTTGTAAAATATATACTTTTCTATCTTGGCATATAATCATACATCTCTAAGTTTTTGTAACACACAACAAACATAAAGTTCATGCTCTTACATGTTCTTAAAATAAATTAAGATATTATCTAAATAACAAACAAAAAAATCATCTAAAAATTCTTAAAGAAATATCATTCATAAGATGTTGAAAATTAATTGGTATATTTGTGAATCCAAAAAATATGGCATTATATTCGAAATTTCTATACCTAGTTCAAAATTTAATCTTCTATTTTTTTTTTTAAAAAAAAATATCTATCAAATTATATGCCCATTGTACATCTATTTTGAAACAAATCTCTACTTGATTCAATTGATTAAGAAGTCTTGAAATCAAAGGTAGAGGATACATATTCTTGATGTTGATTTTATTGAGTCTTTAATAATCTATATATATATATATATATATATAATGATTTATCTTTTTTTATTTATTTATAAATAAGATAAGAATTTGTATAAGAAATTCAGAATGATATATGAAATTCTTAGCTATATTCTAATTAATATGTGCTTGAGTACAACTAATTTGTTTCATGACAAACTAAAGATTAGTCCAAATGCTGATTGAACTCTTTGTTAAAGATCAATTAAACAATCATAAGGACAATACATTAAAAGAATATTTGTATTTTTTTTTTCAAAAATATCTTGTCAATCTTGGTATTAGCTTGGAATGCTGCTTGAATTCTTCTACCATTAAAAATATGTAAGTCATAAATAGCAAAAGGTGACTCTTTTTTTGCAACATACATAAAAGCTCTTGTACTTATCAATAAGAATTTTGTATTGTTTCTTTGGATAATATTAAGTAGTATGATTTTTTTCTCCACAATATAAGCAAAAATCTTTTTAATAATATCAAAGAATTTTTTTGATCAATGAGAGGTTTAAAATATATTATATCAATTTACATAGATTCTACTTTTGATGAATAAAGTTTTAAAAACTTAAGAGTTGCCATCATGACGTAACTTGTTCCTCTCTAATCAAATCTTTGTTCTTGCCATCTTTTAAAAAATCAATTATTGTATGCAATGGCTTGAATAATAAATTATTTTAATAATTTTTTTACATTATTAATAAGAAATATTTAATATTATCTTTTAATCTATATTAAAATTTATTAATAAAGACTTTATTATTTCAATATATATTACAAAAAAGTTTTAGAATTCAATGGCATATATGATAATTAAATTTAATCCTTATTATAAATATAAGAATTTAATCTTTATTATTATTTCTTAATAATTTTATTTAATGTGGCCATAATTACTTTGAAGAATGAATTTAGATTATAAAAGAATTTTAAATTCTTTTCCATCAAAAGTATAAATTAAGAAGGATTAATTCTAAATAGAAAGGCACTTATGAATCAAACTTGAATAAATCTATTATGATATTTGGGAGAATATAACATTATATAAAACTTAACTTGTTGTAAAAACCCTTAAAGTTTTGATCTTACTCCATTAAATGTTTTTGGTATATTGATCGTTTTGTCAAGGACATGAATCTCGAAGAAAGAAAATCCTCAATATATTCTTGTATTATTGAAATGAACTAGAAAGTCACTCAAAGATTATATATTATTGAATTAGAATGACTATTGCCAAAGATAAGAAGACTAGCAAGTCTTAAAATAAGATTAAGGACTAAAAAAGACTTAACAAAAGTGAAGAAGGCTTCACTCTTGTTTCCATATATACTCTTAACTAGGAATTATGTGGCGATGTCCTATAGGACCTCAAAAACATGTTGACTTTGCAAGACATATTGTCGTGATGTAACATGACTAATAGGTAAAAAGGATAAAAAATATATTATATTATAGAAGATCTTACTTCAAGTATTATAGCAAATTATCTTAAAAAATAGACAATAGTCCAAAAGAAAGTAGAATTAAAGATTTAAATGCTATCTTTTTACGAAGTAGACTTCTATTTACTTTGTAAGGCTATAAATAAGATAAAATAAGATAGATTAGAAAAATAAAGAATATAAGCATATGTAGGAAGAATTTAGGAGTTAATTGAAATAAAAATTAATTCAAAAAGACAAAATTTGATATCCAAAGAGGACCAATTATTAACCTAGGTCAAAATCAGACCCTGAGGCACAAAACCAAGCACTTATAACAACTTCGGGGTTCTTTGATAGATCAAAGAAAGAAATTTGAAAGCAAACTTCATAAGGTTCCTTTGAGCATTAATTTTGAGGAAATTGAGTATGTAATGACTTTGTAAGAGCTTTGCAAAGTCATAGTTGTTTTAGGTGATTCTAGAATTTGTGAAATAAAAAAGATATTACATTTTGGAGAATTTCGTGAGTTTGATAGTAGATCTATGGTTCAAAATTTGACAACTTAAGAGAATAGTTATTAGAAGTGTATGTTATAAGTTTGAACTTGATCAAATGGTTGAAGTGAAGGCCATGAAATTTCAAATAGGTTGAAGTCTCATAAATTAGACTTTGTAAGGTAGTTTGGATATCTAAGATCTTTAGCAATCTACTAATTGGATTAGAATAAAAATTATATTAAAAAGTAAAAGACTTGATTTTATATATACATGTAAAATTTGAGAAAAATTAAATAATTTGAGAAGGAGATATTAGTATTGAAAATTCAACATTTAGATTGGAGTAGGAGGTTGGCCAATACTTGAGCGGTGTTGTGATGTAACACGATTAATAGGTTAAAGAGTGTGGAGATTATTATAATTTAAGAAATCTTAGTTCAAAATATTAGAACAAATTATCTTAGAAATATAGTTAATAGCCAAAGGAGTAGAAAAATTAAAAGGTACCAATGCTGCCTTTTAGAAAGGTGACTTCTACTTACTTTGTAATACCATAAGTAAGGCAAATCAAAGTAGATTGGGAAAATAAATGATATAGGAATCTTTAGAAGAAAGTTAAGAGTAAATTCTAGAAAAAAGTTACTTAAAAAAACTAGATATTGATACCCGGAGAGGGCCGGTTATGAACCAGGGTCGAAATCAGACCCTGAGGCACAAAACCGAGTCTCGACGACGACTCCGGGACTCTTTGGCAGATCGGAGAGTGGGATTTGAGAGAATATTGGATAGGGTTTCTATGGGCGTTGATTTTGGGTGATTTGGAGTTGATATGAATTTGTAAGAGCTTTGCAAAGTTGAGTTTTTTTTTCAGATGACTTGGGTTTTATGAAATAAAATAGGGTTTATGTTTTGAGTGATTTCAAGAGTTTTGTTGCAGATCTATGGGTGAATTTTTTTGAATTCATGGTTATAGTTATGTTGAATACATGTTGTAAATTGATCTAACGGTTGAACTAAGAGATATTAAGGTTTAAGTGAGTCAAGGTCTCAGAAAGTAGAATTTTAGGTCCAGTGAGGGTTTTTAATATTTCAAGCAATCTACTGGTTGGATTGGAGTAAAACTTGTGTGAGAGGATATTAGACTTGTTTTCCTATGTCCATGAGAAATTTGAAACCAATCGAACGGCGCAAAGAAGAGAAATTGGCTTTGGAAGGTTGGCAACAAGATTGGAGAAGGAGCCCGGCTAACACCCGAACACATTTTTGAGGTTTTCGTCAATTTGGAGACTCCGATCTTTTTCAAAAGTTTTTTTGCTTGTTTTGAACTTGATTTTTAAGAAGTGTGAAAATTTTGAATTGAGATCAACGGTTTGTTCATTAGATATTGAGGTTTAAATCTGTCATAGGAATTATTAGGATTTGGATTAGGGTTTGGCCACGGTTCGGTTCAGGGTTTGGATTAGGGTTTGGTTTAGGGTTTAGGGTTTGGTTAGGATTTGGTTAGGGTTCGGTTTAGGATTTGGATTAGGATTTGGATTAGGATTTAGGGTTTAGTTAGGATTTGATTTAGGATTTGGATTAGGGTTTGGTTAGGGTTTGGTTAGGATTTGATTTAAGGTTTGGTTTAGGGTTTAGGATTTGGATTAGAATTTAGGATTGGATTAGGATTTGTATTAGGGTTTAAGGTTTGGTTAGGGTTTGATTTAGGGTTTAGATTAGAATTTGGACTAGGATTTGGTTAGGGTTTGATTTAAGGTTTGGTTTAGAATTTAGGATTTGGATTAGAATTTAGGATTGGATTAGGATTTGTATTAGGGTTTAAGGTTTGGTTAGGGTTTGATTTAGGGTTTAGATTAGAATTTGGACTAGGATTTGGTTAGGGTTTGATTTAAGGTTTGGTTTAGGGTTTAGGATTTGGATTAGAATTTAGGATTGGATTAGGGTTTAGGATTTGGTTAGGATTTGATTTAGGATTTGTATTAGGGTTTGGTTAGGATTTGATTTAAGGTTTGGTTTAGGGTTTAGGATTGGATTAGGATTTGGTTTAGGATTTGATTTAGGATTTGGTTTAAGATTTAGAGTTTGGAATAAGATTTAATTTAAGATTTGTTTAGGATTTGACTTAGAGTTTAGGAATTATTAGGATTTAAGATTTAATTAGGTTTGGTCTAAAGTTGAGTGAAATTCAATAGGGTTTTAACTAGAATTAAATTAAGGTTGAATTGACATATATTTGAGTAAAATTTGTGATCATTCTAATATTTCTTTAAGAATTTTATTGTTTGTTTGAAATTTCTTTGAGTTGTTTGAATTTGATTACGTTTGTTTACTATTATTATAATCTAATTAGAGCATTGTTAGTATTCTATTTAGGATTTTGTTATCGCAATTTCTATTCTTCGTTCTACAGCCAGGTGCCTAGAGCATTCTCAAGCAAGACTTCACACATTACGACAACAAAATTTAGGATTTTTCTTCCATTTGGTAAGTGAGATTATCTTCAAAATTTGTGTACTTATTGCCAACTCAAGTATTTAAAGGTATATAAATTTTTAAGCAAGATCAACAATTCAATTGATAGATATTAAGGTTCTAAACTATACTAGGATTAGATTGAGTAGGATTAGGATTTGGTTTAGGATCTAGGATTTGATCTAGGATTTGGTTTAGGTTTTAGGGTTTAATTTAGGATTTAGGATTTGTCTAAGATTTGATTTAGGATTTAAGATTTGATTTAAGATTTGATTTAAAATTTAGGATTTGTCTAGGGTTTGATTTAGGATTTAGTTTAGGGTCTAGGATTTGATCTAGGATTTGATTTAGTATTTAGAATTTATCTAGGATTTAATTTAAGATTTAAGATTTGATTTAGGATTTGATTTAGGATTTAGATTTTAGGATTTATTTAGGATTTGATTGAAGTCCATTAGGATTTCAACCAAAATTAAATTAAAACTTACTTGAGATTTATTTAAGATATATTTTTGATTATTTTAATATTTTTTTAGGGCTTCTTAAGAAGTCTTTTAAGATTTATTGTGGATTTTCTTTCAACTCCTTTAAGATTTCTTATTTTTTCTTTTATAATTATTTAAGATTTCTTTTGAATTTGATTAAAGCTTATTTACCATTGTTAAGATTTAATTAGAATTTATTTAATATTCTATTAGAATTAGAATTTTATTATTACAATTTCCATTTTACCTTCCACAACCAAGTGTTTGGTATACTCTCAAGCAACACTTCATATAATGTGAGAATGTATCTTAACTTGCAAGACATATTTTCTATGTGTGTGCCACATAGTTAGTTTTTTTTGCAAGCCACTAACACAAGGTTAACTTATTAACCAAGTTTCTAACCTATCAATCAACTATAAACATATGTAAAGTCAGAATAAAATCTATAAAGCTTCTAGAAAGCTTTTTTAGAAGGTATTATGAAATTTATCTATTTTTATCTATTTTTATTTAATCATATAGGTATTTATTAGAGTACTTATATATATATATATATATATATATATGTGGCATTACCTCTCTTTCTAGATATGAGTTCTATAAGGAGTGATCTTCATACCTTGAAGAAATCTAAGATGCAATAAATTATATTTGCCACATCTTCTAATATTTGTTTTCTTTGAAGATGGTTGATAGGTCCTCTCAGCCATCGATATTGTTCCTTATCAAGGCAAAAAGACTACCTTATTATTTGATCATTGTTGAGGCCTTCATTATTTCTTTCAAATAAAATATTTGAAATATTGTCAAAAGTTGTTCCTACTTCTAATAAAATCATCAAACATAGAGACTCTCTTCTAAGGTTGTGATATCAAATACGTTATATCTTGCCATATATTTGAGAAAGAATAAGTCATTTTTGAAGATCTGCATCTTGATATTGTTGTCTTGAAGGTTGTGACAATTATAAAGTTTTGTTTGGAAAGTCCACAAATGAAAGCTCTTGAGTTGAATCTGCTGATTGTTGATTCTCCATCTCTTTAGCATTATGAAAATACAAAAGCTATAAAAAAGATAAAAGATAGAATATTATCTTTTTCAAATCTTGTTTCTTTTATAGCAAAGTTTTTCTATTCTTTATCTTGGTTTTAATAGATGCTATCAATGAAATGCTTCAACTCTCTTTATTGCATTTGCAAGATTTTTTTGTTGATTTCCATGTGTATTTATTAATATTATATTCATGCTAATGAACAAGATATTTTAATCTATTTTGGCGTTGCATTCAATCTAAGACTTCTTCTACCTCAAATTCTTGATTATTATCCACTTCTATAATAAGAGATGGTATTTGACTTCTTTCTAAGATATTTACTATCTTATATGGCTTAAAAAAATATATGTAAAATATAGGATAGATCTTCATAGACTTCGATAGATATAATCAATAAGTAATAGGATTGACTTGTTCATTAATAGGAAAAGGTCCAAGCTTACAATAGTCCAACTTGTCAGAAGGACAAGTAGTCTTGATATTGCGATAAAGTAACCATACCTTGTCATCCACATTGAATCTTAATTGTTACTTGCGATAGGAATCTATATTAATTTTTTATTATTTTTAAACTACAAATAATTGTACCTTCATTGTTACATGTAACTGTCACAAATAATTTGCCAAATCTTTTGTAGCAAGATTATCAACTTTTAAAAAGTCAAAAGTATGAAGTCATGGATGATAAATATAGTTGGTAAAGAAAGATGTTTGTTGAATAAAAGAATATATAAAATTATTGTACTCAAACTTTATCAATGGTAAAAGAGTTGTCCAATTATCTTAATAATAGCTGATGGTATACTTCAAGTACTCCTCCAAAACTTGATTCACTTGTTCTATTTGTCCATCAATTTGTAGATGAAAAGTCGAAGAGAGCTTTGTATCCACCCTCAATATCTTGAAAAAGATTCTCCTAAATCTTGATATAAATTGAATACTTCTATTTGATATAATATCTTTTGGCAATCTGTGATAACAATAGATGTTGTTAAGAAAAAACTTAGCCGTTTCTTTACTTATGATAGATTTTGTACATGGTACAAAATATGCCATCTTGGTAAAACAATCTATTACCACAAATATAAAATCATACAAACTTAAGACTAAAAGTTCCAAAATAAAATCCATAGAAATGGAAGACTATGGTTGTTTTAGAATAGATAAAGGCTGAAAAAGTCTATAAGATTGATGACAAAGAATTTTGGAACTTGAACAAATATCACAATTTTCTAAAATGGAAAGCTATTGGATGGAATTTTTTATCTGCTTCTATTTGTGATAATACTGTATGCAAGGCAAAGTTTGATGCATTTATTTCCATAAAAAATTCCTTCAAAAAGTCAATACAATATAAAATTGGTGTAAAATTAAATTCCTTTTTTAAAGCATCAAATGATACTTTGGCTTCTTTACCCTATTTAAGTTTGTCTTTACAAGTCAAACATATAACTAAAGTTGTAACTTTAGAAAAATTCTTAATGAAGATTTGATAGTAATTGGCAAAGTCTAAAAAACATTGCACATTTCTTATTGTTTTTGGAATCTTTGAATCCATGATAGTCTAGACCTTCTTTGGATCCATCATTAGTCCTTCATTGGAAATGATGTATCCTAAAAAATCAACTAGAGTAGTATAGAATGTATACTTTTTTAACTTTTTATATAATCTTACATCTCTAAGTTTTTATAAGACATGACAAATATAAACTTCATATTCTTTTGTATTTTTTGAGTAGATTAACATGTCGTCCAAATAATAGAAAAAAAAATCATTAAGAAACTCATGAAAAATATCATTCATTAAATGTTGAAAAGTAGTTGGTACATTTGTGAATCCAAAAGGCATGACATTATATTCAAAATGTCCATACCTAGTTCGAAACACAGTTTTCCATTCATCTCCTTTTATAATGCATATCAAATTATATGCTCATTGTAGATCTATTTTTATATAAATCTTTGCTTGATTTTATTAATCAAAAAATCTTGAAATCTAAGATAGAGGATATCTATTCTTGATGGTGATCTTATTAAGTCCTCAATAGTCCACACTCATCTGTAGAGATCCATCTTTTTTCTTCACAAATAAGATGGGAGTCCTGATTAGAGATTTAGAATGGTATATATAAAGTTCTTAGCCAAGTTTTCATCAATATATTTTTTGAATGCAGCCAAATCATTTTGTGATAGGCTATAGATTGATCCAAATAGTGATTGAATTTTTTCTTGAAAATTAATGGAACAATCATAAAGATGATGCTCTAAAAAAATATCTACATTCTGCTTTTAAAAAATGCCATGGAAATCTTGATACTAACTAGAAATACCACTTGATATCTTCTCACCATTAGTAATAGGCATGGCATATATAGCAAAAGATGGTCCTTCATTTGCACCATGCATAAAAGCTCTGGCACCTATTAATAATGGTTTAAATGTACTAAACTTATGGATTTCTATTTGCCTAGCAAGACCTTAGACTAAACTATAGAAAAAATCAAGATTGTGAAGAATCCAATCTACTTGAGGATTATAACTTTTTAACCATAATAATCTTAAAATAATTAGGTTAGAAGGAGATTTAATTACATTAAATATTACTAAATTATTTTATCCACTAATTGCTACTTCTATAAGAATAGTTTTATGTGTAACATCCCTAGAAAATAATGAATGTCCATCTATTACTTCTACAAGCATAAGTTTGATCTTCCTAACTAAAAACATATCTTATTTTTTGACAAAGTCTTCATCTATAAATCAAATTGAGGCTCCTAAATCCAACAAGGCTAAGACTTTGTGATTTTTGATTTTAAACAAATTTCTATTATAAAACAAGATAAGAGATCTGAGAAAAAAATAGGACCTTTATTAGATGTTGTATATGATTTTAGCCACATAATTCCTATTGTAGCTAGAATAATTTATTTTTCAATACATTGTCTTCTTTGGAAATTATACTTTTCATTTTGTAATTGCATTACTTTTTTGAAAAATGTTGAGCAATATATCTAGCTTCTCTATAATATAAGCAAAGACCTTCACAACATTGAATTTTTTTCTTGTCATGTGAGGGATTTAAATTATACCATATTAATTTAAATTGATTCTGGCTTTAAAGAATAAGTTTCAAAAAACTTAGGAGCTGTCGTCATTATTTGACTTGTTTCTCTCCAACCGAGTCTTTATTTTTGACATCTTTTAAATAATATTTTATTATATATAATGGCTTGAGTAATAAATTATTCTAAAGATTCTATCTTTGACATTGTTAATAACAAATCTTTGACATTGTCTTTCAACCCATATTGAAATAAGGGCTTTATCATTCGAGCCCATATTACAAGCAAGATTTTGGAATTTAGCACCATAAATGGTAACTGACTATGATCCTTGTCATAAAGATAAGAGCTTGATCTTTGCTACTCTTTCTCAATCACTTTCTCCAAATGTGGCCATAAAAACTTCTAGGAATGAATTCAAATCATAAAGGAGTAATAATTTTTTTTCCATTAAAGGTGAAAACTAAGAGAGAGTACTTCCTAATAGAAATGTACCTATGAATTTGACTTAAATAAATCCATCAAGATATTAGAAAAGATGCAATCTTAGATAGAGTTTGACTTCTTGTAAAAATCTTTGAAATTTTGATCTTACTCTATCAAACTTCTCAAGTATACTAATCATGATTCCCATTGTACTTATAGAAACAAAACTTTTTGGATTTGGTTGTGAAGTTGATCTACTTGCTTCTTTCAACTGCACAACTTCTTGATATAGATTTTGAACTTCTTCCATAGGCATAGGAATAGTACCTTTGTGATTCATATTAAAAATACATAAAATTTCTATTCTTAGAATATTGATAAGCTCATGAAGATCTCCAATAGTTGTAAATCTATTCTCACTTTCTTTGAGAGTAGCATCCATAATCTCTTCTTCCATAGACAACTCAAAAAAAAAATAAAATCAAATAAAATCAAATAGTTAAATTAGAAGAAGATAATCCGCAACCTCTAGTGTTAAATTAGAAGAGAGGTAATCTACTCTCTTTTAAGAAAAAAATTAATACTAAAAAATAAGATTGTTTCTTTAAAGATGAGTAGTCCATAACCTTTAAAATACAACAATAGAAGTGGAATAATCCACTCACTTCTAAAACAACATAAAAACAATAAGTTAGTACTCTTGTCAAAGTGTCAAGAACATTAATCTCAAAAAAAAAAAAAAAAAAAAAAAATCCTCAATACACTCTTGTGACATTGAAATGAACTAAAAAGTCACTCAAAGATAATATATTATTGAACTAAAATGGCTATTGCCAAAGACAAGAAGACTAGAAAGTCTTAGAATAAGACTAAAGACTAAAAAAGTGTTGATAAGAGTGAAGAAGGCTTCACTCTTGTCTCCTTATATACTCTTAACTAAAAACTATGAAATGATATCCTATAGGACCTCCAAAACGTGTTGACTTTGTAAGACACATCTCTTAATTTGAAAGACAAGTTTTCTATATGTATGCCACATAGTTAACTTGTTGACCAAGTTTCTAACCTACTAATCAACTACAAATATATATAAAGTTAAAACAACATCTATAAAGCTTCTAAGAAGCTTTTTTAGAAGATATTATGAAATTAATCTATTTTTATCTACTTCTACCTAATCATATAAGTATTTATTAGAGTACCTATATATATATATATATATATATATATATATATATATATATCTATGATATCTTGTCTCTTTTGTATTTATAGTACTAAGACTTTTTGAATTTGATTAGAATATTGATCTACTTACTCTTCTTAATTATATTATTTTTTATCATAGATATTAAAATTTATTCTTAATTTCTTCAATTGACATACAAATAGTACTTTTATAATTGATATTAGAAATACATAAGATTTTTTCCCTAAGAATATTGACAAGCTTATAAAAATATGTAATGGTTACAAATCTATTCTTACTTTTGCCAACTATAGCATCTATAAATTTTTCTTTCTATTTCTTCAAAATACAACAAAAAAGTGGTGTAATCTACTTACTTTAAAATAATTATAATAATGATAATAATAATAATAATAAAAGAACACTCTTATTAAATTATCAAAGACATCGATTATAATTAATAAAAACTTCAATATATTCTTATATTATTCAAAAGAGTAGATATTCATTCAAAAATAATATAATATCAAAATTAGAATAGCTATTTCTAAAGATAAAGAGACTAGAGACTCTTGAAATAAGGCTAAAAATAAGAAAGAAATTGAAAAGAATAAAAAAAAATTTATTCTTACTTCTATATATACTATCTAACTAGGAGCTATATGGAGATCTTCTATAAGACCTCCAATATGTGTCCAATTTTTGAGACACAAGTCTAACTTATAAGACAAGTTTTCTACATGTAAGCCACATAGCAAACTTATATCATAAGTCATCAATATGTGTAATACGTGGCTAACTTGTTGACTAAGTTTCCAACCTACCAATTATAATACAAAAATATATAAAATCAAATTTATATTTATAAAGCTTCTAAAAAAAATTATAAAATATTATTAACCCTACTTACATTTATCTTCTATTTAATACTTTTTATCTAAGTAATTATATATGTCTATGATTCTAATATAGTAAAAGATTTCAACTTATCTAATTCATTCAACAATGAAATTAATCTTAATTACCACTACATATCTAAAGTACTCAAAGTTGTGAGATAGTCTAATTCATTTAGCAATGAAGTCAAGCTTGAGTACTCTAATATATCCAAGCTAGTCAAAGATATTTTTATTAGTACATATATGACTCAACTATTTTTTTTACTTGATTGAGCTAATCACACTTACTTACGATAGTGTTATCCATCCAAGGAATATATATCCATTGTCAAGGACATGAATCTTGAAGAAAATAAATTTTTAATATACTCTTGTGTCACTGAAGAAAACTAGAAAGTCACTGAAGACGTGATGTAATATTTAACTAAAATGGCTATTGCCAAAAAATAAAAAGATTAGAAAGTCTCAAAACAAGACTAAAGACTAGAGAAGCATTGATAAGAATGAAGAAGATTTCACTCTTGCCCCAATATATACTCTTAATTAGAAATTACATGAAAATATCCTATATAACCTCCAAAATATGTTGACTTTGCTAACCACTTGTCTAAACTTATAAGGCATATTATCTATATATGGGCTACATAGTTAACTTGTTCCACAAGCTACCAACATGTGGTTAACTTGTTGGCTGAATTTTTGACCTACAAACACATCTAAAGTCAAAACCACATCTATGAAGCTTCTAAGAAGCTTCACTAAAAGACTTTATGAAATTAATTTATATTTACCAACTTCTATCTAATCTTATAAGTAATTATTGAGATAAATATATATGTCCATGATATTACCTCCTCTTTTAAGGACGAGTTCGATGAGGAGCAATCTTTATATGTTGAAGAAGTCGAAGATGCAATGAATTATATTTGCGACATACTTCGATCTTTGCTCTCTTTAAAGATGGTTGATAGGCCCTCTCAGCCATCAATACTGTCTCATACAAGGGCAAGAAGACTACCCTATTATACAGTCATTATTGAGGTCTTTGTAACTTCCTTCAAATAAAATATTTGGAATATTGTCAGGAATTATTCCTATCTCTAATAAAATCACCAAACAGTGGGAGTCTTTTCCAAGGTCGTGATACCAAACACATTATATCTCGCTATCTATTCGAGGAAAGACATGTTGTTCTTGAAGATCTTCATCTTGATTTTATCATCTTGCAGGCTGTGACAATTACAATGTCTCATTTAATAAATCCACAAATAAAAGTTCTTGAGTTGAATCTGCTAGTTATTGGTTCTCCATTTCCTTAGCGTCACAAATATATACAAGCTACAAAAAAAGATAGAAGGTAGAATATTATTTTTTTTTATCTTATTTCTTTTATAGCAAAGATTTGCTATTCTTCATCTTCATTTTGATGGATTTTGTTGATGAAAAGCTTCAACTTTCTTTGCTGCATTTACAAGATTTTTTAATGGCTCTTATGTTTATTGACTAATATCATATCCATGCCAATGAACAAGTTATTCTAACCTATTTTGGTACCGCCTTGAGTCTAAGACTTCTTCTACCTTGAACTCTTCATTATTATCTACTTCTATAGAAAGAGGTGACATTTGTCTTCTTTCCAAAATATTTATTGTCTTATATGGCTTAAGAAAGGATACATGAAATATAGGATAGATCTTCATAAGCTCTAGTAGATGTAATCAATAAGCAATAGGATTGATTTGTTCACAAATAAAAAAAAAATCCCACCCTATAATAGTCCAATTTATTACAAAGACGAGTAGTCTTGATATTACAATGAAGTAACCATACCTTATCACCCATGTTGAATTGTGGTTGCTCTTTGTGATAGGCATCTACATTGGTCTTTTTCCATCCTTAAGTTTCTTTTAATTATATCTTCATTGTTGCATGTAGCTTTGACAAATGATTTGCTAAATTTTTTGTAGCAGGATTATCAACTTTTGAAAAGTAAAAAATATCAAGTCATTGATGATAATCATAACTAGCAAAGAAAGGTGTTTGTTGAGTAGAAGTATGTACTAAATTATTTTATGCAAACTCTACCAATGGCAAAAGAGCTGTTCAATCATCTTGATGATAGTTGATAGTATATCTCAAATACTATTCGAAAATTTGATTCATCCATTCTATTTGCGAATTAGTTTGAGGATGAAAAGTCAAAATAAGCTTTATATCCAACTTTAAAATCTTAAATAAGGTTCTCCAAAATTTTGATACAAATTGAGTCCTCTTATCTGATATAATATCCTTTGACAATCCATGATAGCGATACATATTATCAATAAAAAGCTTAGTTGTTTCTTCACCTAAAATAGACTTTGTATATGATACAAAATATGCCATTTTAATGAAGCGATCTATGATTACAAATATGAAATCATGTAAAATTAAGACTAGAAGATCCATGATAAAATCCATAGAAATAGAAGACCATAGTTGTTCTAGAATAAGTAACGATTGAAGCAATCCATAAGATTGATGGCAAGGAGTTTTGGATCTTAAACAAGTATCACATGATTATACAAAGTCTTTGATTGCTTTCCACATTTGAGGCCACCAAAAATTTCTTGATATTAGCTCCAAAGTCTTATTGTATCCAAAATGTTCGGTTGGTGAAAAATCATGACGAGCTTAAAGGACACATAATCATGCCTTGCCTTCTAGAATGTATAGGTGGTCTTCAAAATATATTAGGTTGTTCTTGAATTCAAACTTTGAAGTTTCATAGGATTTATAGGAAATATTCTTGATATCATGAATAAGATGATCAGAGGACATACTTGATTGAATTTGCTTGACAAATATTGAATCAACAATCAATGTTAATTTTATTGCTCAAAGACAAAAATTCTCGGGCTTCAAGAGGATCATTCTTTATTGATCAAAATATGCATATCCTTCTTTTGGTGCAAGATAAGAATGTCTAAAAGAGCGTCTAATAGACCTTATTATTTTTTGGATCAATAAGTAATCTTGAAATTGAATCTGGATAAAGACATGCTGTAACGGGCTTGACGATAATTCAAAATATGTGTTGACATGAAGTACTCAAGCTTCTTATAATCCATATATATGATAATTGGGCTTGAAGTGCCTTCTAAATAATGATGCCATTCTTAAAATGAATCCACAATTGCAAGGAGCTCTTTGTCATGGATTTCATAATTAATTTTGGCTACTAAAAATTTCTTAGAATAAAAAGCTATTAGGTGGAGTTTATCATCTGTTCCTATTTGTGATAATACAATACTTATAGCAAAGTCTAATGCATTTTTTTGTATAAAAATACCTTCAAAAAGTCGACACAATACAAGATTGGTGCAAAAATAAACTCTTTTTTTAATACATCAAATGATACTTTTGCTTCTTTATTCCACTCAAGTTTGTCTTTATAAGTCAAATGTATAAGTAGAGCTGTAACTTGAAAAGAGTTCTTGATGAAGATTTGGTAGTAATTTACAAAGCCTAAAAAATATTATATATTTTATATTGTTCTTAAAATCTTCTAATCTATGATAATTTAGATCTTCTTAGAATCTATCATAAGGCCTTTGTTGGAAATGATGTATCCTAAAAAGTCAACTTGAGTAGTGTAGAATATACACTTTTCTAACTTGGCATATAATCTTGCATCTCTAAGTTTTTGTAATACATGATAAATATAAAATTCGTATTCTTCTCTCTTCTTAAAATAGATTAGAATATTATCTAAATAGTAAAAAATAAAATCATCTAAAAACTCATAAAAAATATTATTCATAAGATATTGAAAAGTAACTGATGCATTTGTGAGTCCAAAAGGCATGACATTATAATCAAAATATCTATACCTAGTTCAAAAAGTAGTCTTCTATTCATCTCTTTCTTTGATACAAACTAAGTGGTATGCTCCTCATAGATCTATTTTGGTATAGATCTTTGCTTGATTGAGTTGGTCAAGCAGTCCTAAAATCAAAAGCAAAGGATACCTATTTTTGATGGTGATCTTATTGAGCCTTCAATAATCTACACACATCCATAGAGATCCATCTTTTTTCTTCACAAATAAGATAAGAGCCCTAATTGGAGATTTAGAATGGAGTATGAGATTCTTTGCCAAGTTTTCATCAATGTGTTCTTTTAATGCAGCCAATTCATTCTACGACAAGCTATAGATTGGTCCGAATAGTGGTTGAGCTCCTTCTTGTAAATTAATTGAATAATCATAATGTCAATATTCTAAAAGAATATCTGCATTCTTCTTTTCAAAAACATCTAAGAATTCTTTATATTGGCTAGGAATACCACTTGATATTTTTTTACCATCAAAAATGGGCATAGCATATGTAACAAAAGATGTTCCTTCTTTTGTAGCATACATGAAAGCTCTCGCACCTACGAGTAAAGTTTTGGAAGTATTAGACTTTTATATTTCTATTTTTCTAACTCGACCTTGGATTATACTACCAAAAAGTTAAGGTTACAAAAAATCCAATCTATTTGAGAGTTATATTTTTTTAGTGACAATAATCTTAGAATAACCGGATTAGAGGGAGATCTTATTACATTAAATACTACCATGTTGTTATGATCTTTAATCTAAAGGAACAGTCTTATGATCTTTAATCTATAATCTTAGATTACATCTAAAGAAATAGTCTCATGGATAACATTTTGAGAAGATAATGAATGACCATCTATGACTTCTACATATACGGATTTAGTTTTCTTGATTAAAAGTATTTTTTTATTTTTGACAAAATCTTCATTTGTAAAATATGCTAAGGCTCTTGAATCTAATAAGGCAAAGACTTTGTATTTTTTAGGTCCTAAATAGGCATCTATTATGAAACAAGGTGAAGAATCTAAGGAGAGAATACAATCTTTACTAAGTATTGCACATGATTCCAGCCGCACGATCCCTATTGTAATTGAGAAAACTTGTTTTCTGACAGATTATCTTTTTTGGTAATTGTGCTCCTTATTTTATAATTGCATTGCTTCTTTGGACAATGTTGAGCAGTGTACTTAGCTTCTCCATAATATAAACACATACCCTCTTGACGAAGTCAAGTTTTTTTCTACTCTATAAGAGGTTTAAAACGTATTGTATCAATTTATATTAGTTCCAGCCTTAATGAATATGTTTGAGAATCTTTGGAGCTACTGCTATTACTTAACTTATTCATCTCAAGTCAAGTCTTTATTCTTGATGCCTTTCAAATAATTGATTGTCGGATGCAATGGCTTGTGTAATAAATTATTCTAAAGATTCTACTTTTGGTATTATTAATAATAAATGTTTGATACTATCTTTCAATCTATATCAAAATTGATTGATAAGTGCTTTGTCATTCCAGTGCATATCACAAGCGAGGTTTTGGAATTCAGTAGCATATATGGTGGTTGACCGTGATCCTTATTGTAAAGAAAAGAATTTGGTCTCTACTACACTTTCTCGAACAATTTCTCCAAATGTGGCCATAAATACTTCTAGGAATGAATTCAAATCATAAAGGAGTCATGAATATTTTTTCATTAAAGGTGCAAATCAAGAGAGAGCACTTCTTAATAGAAATGCATATATGAATCTGACTTGAATAAATCCATTGGAATATTAGAAAAGATGCAACCTTATATAGAGCTTGACTTGTTGCAAAAATCCTCAAAATTTTGATCTTGTTCTATCAAACTTCTCAGGCATACTAATCCTTGCTCTTGTTATACTTGTAGAAGTATAACTCCTTAGATTTGGTTGTGAGGTTAAACTACTTGCTTCCTTTAACTGCACAATTTTTTGTTGTAGACTCTAGACTTCTTTCATAGGTATAGGTATATAGTATTTCCATGAATCACATTGGAAATATATAAGATTTTTATTCTTAGGGTGCTGACAAGTTCATGAAGATTTGTAATAGTTACAAATCTATTTTCACTTCGATTAAAAATATCATACATAATCTTTTCTTCTATAGATAATTCAAACAAATTTCAAAAGTTAAATTAGAGGAGGGTAATCTGCAACCTCTAATAAAAATTTCCACAAAGATGGATAATCTACTCTCTTTAAGGAAAAGATCGGTATTAGAAAAGAAGATTTTTTATTTAAAGGTTGGTAGTCTGCAACCTTCAAAATACAACAAAATAAGTAGAATAATCCACTCACTTCTAAAACAAGATAGAAATAGTAAATTAGCACTCTTATCAAACTGTCAAGAACATAAATCTTGAAGAAAGGAAATTTTCAATATACTCTTGTATCACTAAAAAAAACTAGAAAGTCACTCAAGAGGTGATGTAATATTTAATTAGAATGGCTATTGCCAAAAAACAAGAGGACTAGAAATTCTTGAAATAAGACTAAGGACTAGAAAGGCGTTGACAAGAATGAAGAAAGCTTCATTCTTGCCTCCATATATACTCTTAACTAGGAGCTACATGGTGATGTCCTATAGGACCTCTAAAACATGTTGACTTTGCTAGCCACATGACTTAACTTACAAGGCAAGATATCTATGTATGCGCCACATGGTTAGCTTGTTCTACAAGCTATTATGCAGAGTTAACTTGTTCTACAAGCTACCAATACGTGGTTAACTTGGTAGCTAAGTTTTTGACCTACAAATACATCTAAAGTCAAAACCACATCTATGAAGCTTCTAAGAAGCTTCACTATAAGACTTTATGAAATTAATTTATATTTATCTACTTCTATTGAATTATATAAGTAATTATTGAAGCAAATGTATATGTCCATGATACCCACCTACAAATGATACATGCTAAAGTATCCCTTTAACATGACATAAGAAGAATAGTAAGTAAAGAAATAAGGTGCTATTATGGGGTTGCCAAAATTATGAAGGATGTAGTAAATTAGAAGGATATTTAAAGGTAAAAAAAAAATATAATCAAATAGCCAAGAATTAGCATAATACTTAATTGATTTCATTCAATAATAACTTAAGTTAAGATAATATTTCGTCAAAAGCCATGTAATTTTGACTAAGTAATATATATTTTTTTTTTTTAATCATCATATATACTATGTTTGATCTTGTAGGATCTTATTGCATGCTTGTTGGTAATCCCAAAAACCTAAGTAACATACTTTGACTTACAAACCTTTTTTTAAGCGTATTAAATTAAGAACTTATTAAGATTATGACTATTTATATTTAATAATTATTTCAAATCTTCTAATTCTCTACCTTCTATTGAATATAGTTCTTCCAACCTTTATAATAGATATTTCACTAATTCATAATTTTGAGCATGATCTTGTTTATTTGCAAGGATTAATCTTTTATGTTGTTATTTTTTATCACCTTTAATTTCATCATGGATTATTAATAATCAACCTATAATAATTAGAATATCAATAAGCATTGAATTTGAAATTATTAATTTTATTATTTCTTAAACCTCTTTGAATATAAACCTATTTATTATGCCTTCAATAGTAACCTTAACACCAAAATATAAATTATATAAATATGACATTATTTTAATAACTACAAATATAGCCAATTAAGTCTTACTTATTCTTTTGGTAAGTATTTAGAATGTCACTTTTGATGATATCTTGCTTAATAGAGGATTAAATTTAAATTGCATCATCAAAAAAATAAGTGATATGAAAAGATATAAATAATATATTATCAAAAAAATTCTAACAGATTGTATGTATGTATGTAAGTATGTAATTGCATATTTTGATATATAATTGTAGGTAGAATTTGTTTTAATATAAGAATAAGTTCAAATTTTTATTATTATATATATATAAATTTTAATAATGAGATATTATAGATTTTTATCAAAAAATAAAATCATAATTTTTATATATTCAAAATATTACTTTTATTAAATTTTAATAATTCAATTTTAAAAAAAATTATGATATTTTCTGAATTAAGATATGAAAGTTTTAGAAATCAATCTATTACAATAAAAATGTAAATATTTTATTTTTATTTCAATAATTTATTTTTTATTTGAATAAAATTTTAGACTTTATTTTTTTTTAATATGTGAATGTCTTGTAAGCAAAAAATTTGTTTTTTTGAACATGCTTAACAAAAAAAATATATAAATTTTAGAAATTTTATCTTAAAAGAAAATTCAAAAATATAATCAATTACTTTTTCAGGAGAAGTTATATCTTTATAAAGCTTAAATATTTTCTTCAAATTATAAATTTGATTATTTATTTATAAAAATATTAATACACATATTCAAATACAATTTTAAATATTAATTAATATTTAATTAAAAAATTATTGTCAAATAATAATTAGTTAAGAAATTAACTTTTTTTATAGAATGATTAATTTGAAATCAACACTCTTTATTATTTTTCATTTTTATTTATTAAAAGACTTGGATTATTCTGATATTAGATGTATATGTATATATATATATATATATATATTTCTTCTTAAGATAGAAAGATATAATAAATTATTAGAAATAATAAAAAACATAATATTTTTTTACTTTAAAATAAAAAATTAATTTATAGAATTTTAATATTTTATTTGTTTATAAATATAGATATATTTGAAGAATCTTAAATTTTTTAATAAATTTGTTTAAAACTTATATTATTTAAAATCTATACAGATTAAATTCGATTTTGAAAATATATTAATTAAGTATATTAAAAAATTAACAAAGCATGGTTTTATTTATGAATTTTAAAATATATATTATATTATTAAAAATATTATGAATATTCTTGCATAATGTAATCGAAAAAATAAATTTTTATATATTTATATTTCTAATATTTTTATGGAAACCATTAAAGAATCTTTAAAATAATTTAACTCCTAATGAAGAAATACAACAAGACTTTTCCTAAACTTTTAGATTTATACAATAATTATCAAAATATTATGAAATAAAATCGTTTTAATTTGAACATACTTTTAACAACTTAGATATTATCTTAAAAAATTGAATAATAGAAAAGGATTATATTTGTTATTTAAAATATAATAGATTAAAATTTATCTTTAAAAATAGAAGTCTATTTCTTTTTTCTATAATGCCTATAATCTTTTCTTCTTCTTTTTAATTTTAAAATAAGCTCTTGGATAAAAAAAACTCATTCTCAAAGAAAAAAGTTTTAAAAAAGTGAAAGTTAAAGCCATTAGGAAGAAAAGTTTGGACATCATGTATGAAGTGCCTCTCTTGTCGTCTTCCTCCCCTTCGTCATCTTTGTTTTTGTTGCCTAGTGTTGTGTTGTGAGAGAGAGAGTCTTTTTCAATTACAGGAGCTTGGTGAGCCTTGGAATGCACAAGCGCAACCCCATAAGGAGGAATACAGGCTCAAATCTGAACTGACTTCTAGCATCAGGGGCTTCATGTCCTATCAATTTCCATCCACACAGATACAGCACAGATTCACCATCGTCACCATAGTGTGAGTTATGAAGAAGCTAAGAATCGTAGAAATTGAAGAGGGTGAAGATGAGGGATAGAAATGATGAATGGAATATAGACATGCCGGCTGTAGAAAACCTTCACATTTATAAAGTGTAATTTAATTTCTATTCTTATGTTATTTGTAATTCCACTTTAATGTATACATCATGTATTTTTTTTTGCAAGAAATGTTATTAAACTATGTGACATTTTGTGTTCTACAAGCTTGACTGAGTTGATTTGTTTGATTCTTGTATCTTGATAAGTCCACCATTCTTGCCATTTGACATCATACAATCTGAAATTCAAGGTTGTATATCATTGTTGAAATTCATCACAAGCTAATGCACTTGCTTTGGTCATGTATGTCAAAATATCTCGCATAGGATCATAGGATATTGAACCCAATGGTCATGTGTCAAAATATCTCGCTTAGGGTCATAGGGTATTGAACCCAATAACAAAGTGATTAATCTGTTCATCAATGGTCTCTGTGCATCCAGTCATTAGATTGAGTATATTATTAGCAAAATCAACCAACCTTAATTGCATTTGGTAGTGTAGTGGAGTAACTTCACTCACATAAGGTTAGATGTCTTCTATTCCTTAATCATTATTTATCTATGGTTTTATTTTATCAAAAAATTTATGTATTTTCTTATTTATTTTATTTTATTTATTTATATAAGTTATTTATTTATATATTTATTTAAAAAAATTAAATTTTAATTTTTTTTTAATTTATTATTTTATTATTATTATAATTTATATATATTTTATTTTACTTTATTTTATTTTAGTTTTTTAATTATTTAATTATTTATTATTATTATATATATTATTTTAATTAATTATTTATTTAAGCTTTCAATAATCAACTCATGAGAGTTTTTACACTCATTACTTTCTTCAGCAAAGAACAACCATATTAAAACATTAATCATAACACCACCATTGCTTATTATCACACAAAAATATATACAAGAATCTTTTCAAACTTGTTGTCTGACTACTACTAGAAATCATCTATCATCTTACAACAACATAACAAATCATGCCCAATCTACCATGGTTATCAACTTCCAAGCCATGTCATCCCTTGTCGCTATTACATTGTCTCTATGTCCCTCCAACACCACTGTTCTAATTTCCTTTGATAGAAATGCCTTCACCTCACTACCTCTACTAAAAATAGCTACACATCTTTGATTTGTCAATACCAATCTATTGCAGCACAACTATTGCTTCTCTTTTAGTCAACTAGAGATCTTTTAAAATTGGCATCTCTTCTTCCTCCTAATTGACAATCTTCTCTACTGATTTAGATCTATTTCTATACGTACAATCAATGACTTCTTTTTGTCATAAATCTCAACTTTTTTTTTAGATTCTCCTATTCACTTTCTAAAAATAAATCATAATTTGATCTTTTATATAGCTTTAATATAAATTACTATCTTCTTCTCCAATCTCTACTTTTCTTCTTAAGCATGAAATTTTCTAAGTAGCGTACATGTCCCCCCTAGATCTGCTACTACTTGACTTCCTCATCTATTGCATATCACCCTTCTGTTGCCTCGCCTTGCTACCCTCATTAATTTTGCTGCATTCAAATTTTGGCATTCCATACCTTGCCTGCCCTATATTATTGATATAACTTGTCCGGAACCATCTAGATTGAAACTTGCGCAACTCAGATTGGTCCAACAAAGTATGTCATTGATCTCTGGATTTTATTTATTTTTTATTTTTTTATTTTTTAAGTCTCCAATATACCTTTAAGAAAGATTATTACGGGCCCTTTTAGAATTCTTTCTTACTCTATTCTTTCTTAGAAATAGTATATTAAAAAAATTACTATTATTGATATATTTATTTAATTCTAAAGGTTCAAATAATATATTTTCTATCATTAATCTCTTTTTTCACCGCTTTACTAACATGACACTATTATTCCTATTTAATCTAATTTTTTAATTATAATTTTTTTACCCACTATTATAATTGAACTCAATTCTTAATACTTAAATGAGACTTTTCTTCAATACTTTATCTTATTTAACTAGATACAAACTTCTTTCTTTTTAATTCCATTGATTTATTTTAACTACATTGTGAGTCATAAAATTTGGCTCACATATATATAGAGAGCCTAAGCATTATGAAATATAATCTCTTCTTAATTTATTGTCACTAACATATACATACAAACCAATAATTACCTATATGATTATATAAAAGTACATAAAAATAGATTAATTCTTTAATATCCTCTATAGAAGCTTCTTAGAAGCTTTATAGACACTGCTTTGACTTTATAGGTGTTTATAATTGACTTTTTAGATTAGAAACGTCATCAACAAATTGGCCATGTACGACTCATATTGGTAGCTTGAAGAATAAGCTAACTATGTGGCCTACACGTTGTCGTGTTGTAATTTATTTATAGTGTAAAAATAATGGTTATTATATTGATGTTATTTAATAATGACCCTAGAAAATAATGAATTATTTTTTATAGAATTTCATGGTTTATAGAAATCTTAAATAACTTGTGTAAGTTTTATAAATAAAAGTAGAAGTATTAGGATTATTTAATATGAAAGATGTAGAAAGATGTAGAAAGATATGGATGTTGATATTATAGTATTAAGGCCTTAGGCCATCTACATGGATAGATAAGGCAAGGATAAGAAGATCTTCACTCTCATTGGCTATAGGTCATGACCAATGAGTTTCAAGGGATTGTCCAAGAGAAAACCGAAGGGGAAGCCACTTCTTTGGAGGCATTCGAGGATTTAGAGGGGAGATTCAGAAAGCTTGTGTTTTGGGCTATAATTTTGGTGTATAAAGTTTGTTATTTGAATTTTTTATGAAGAAGTTAAAGTTGTTTGAAGTTAGGATATGAATTGTTTACCAATTGTCACTCTTTTAAGCATACAGAAAGTTGTAGAAGGTTTTTCTAAAAAACAAAAGATGTCGTTGAAAAGCTGGTTTGAAGAAATATAATTTTTGTATAAGAATTGTTAACTTTGAGTTTGAAATGAGAGAGTTATGACTATTTAAAGTCTAGATGTGAAAGTTGTACCTAGTGTCACACTTTCAAGTAAACAAAGAGTTGTAGAAAGGCATTTAATAATTGGAAGGTGGAATTGGAAAGCTGACTTGAAGGGCTTTAAGCATTATGCAAGATTTGGTAAAATCAGATCTAAAGTGAGGAAGAAATGGTTGGTCGAAGTCAAAGCTTACAAATTAAGGTAGTAAGTGAGCTGAATTGTTGATGGCTATGTTTTGAGCCATTTTTTTTGAGCATTTTTTAATGAATTTTGGCTCAAACTTACTAAAGGTGTAGTTATAATATTAAAAAGCTATACCAAAAAAAATTCATGTCATTTGAGTGTTGGATTTGTAAGAAATCACAAAATCAGTACATAGGTATTTGTAAGTCTACATGTAAAGGCCATGCTACTAAAATTGTGTTATCTAGAATTTTGTAAAGAATCAATGGTTGAAAATTGGATATAAAAGATTTAAAGGTACTGCCTTATTTTTCAAATAACTTGAGCTCAATCTAACGGTTGGATTGAGAATTATCAAAATTTAAGTTCAGTACATCAAAGGGATTCGGTATTGAAGGAATTTTGGTATTACAAGGATTTTACTACTACAAAAAGGATTTTGGAAATTACAAATTTTTTTGTAAATTACTGATTGATTTTACTATTAGTAGAGGTTGAGTAATTATTATTTATTACTATAATTTTTACTATTATTAGAGGTCAAGTCATTATTATTTATTACTATAACTTTTACTATTATTAGAGATATAATAATTATTATTTATTTTTGTAACTTTTACTATTACTAGAGGCTTGGCATTTGATGTTTATTGCTATTATGTTTAATATTATGGAAAGGAATAAAAAAAAAATTATAAATAATTTTGGAATATTTTTCATCTTATAATTAATTGAAAATTTAGTGTCATCCAAAAGTCTAGTGTTTTTTCAAGGTAAGCTCTCTTTTCCTTGACAACGTAGAAAATTTGCCTTTTAAGCTAAAGCATGCATCTTACAAAGTCAACACATATTACAGGTCCTATAGAACATCACCACTTAGCTCCTAGTTAGATAGTATATATAGAAACAAGAGTAAAGCCTTCTTTACTTTTGTCAATTCCTTTCTTGCTTCTAGTCTAGATTTAAGAGTCTCTAGTTTCTTTGTCTTTTGACAATAGCCATTCTAGTTTCTTTTTAATATACATACTACTTTATTGCTATTTTTTTACTTTTCTGTTAATATATACTTTTCAAGTTTATACATCTTCTAGTTCATGTCCTTGATAGATTGATAAGAATATAATTACAGTATTAGAACTTTGTCTTCTCTTAATTGAAAGTAGAGTACCTATTTTTTTTGATAAGACATAAGTATATTAGAAGTTGTAGATTACCCTCTTTTAAACTAATTTTTTTCTTAGTATCTTCTTTGTTTTCAAGTCTTCTTTTCTACTTATCTTGAAAAATATTAAACATTTATTTTTTAAATATTATTATAGCAGAGCTTATTGAAATGAAAAGTGCAATGATATAAATGCAAGAACAATCTAGGAAGTTAATACTTGCCATGCATGACCTCAAATTACCACTACAAGGAGCAACAATAATGGCAAGAAGTAAAGATATAGATATGATTAGAGCTGCTTCAATATCTGCATCCAATCATGTTTCTTTTTTTACAGTGGAATATCCTTTTGGTACTAGAGAACTAAGAATTGTTGTACTTAAGAAGTTTGATGGCTCAAGATCCAAATTTCAAAGATTTATCAATTAAGTATAACTTGTAATTAAACTTCAACTCCAAAGCTATCCAACTCCAACATCACAAGTTAGATTCATTGATACACTTCTTTCAGGTTCAACACTATTATAGTTTTCATCTTTTTTTGAATGATGAGATTCAATATTGAATAATTTGGAGGTTTTTTTAGCAAAATTTTTGATCCGTGTGTAAAGAACATAATACAACTCGTGTTGCAACCAACAAGATCCGTATTTTATGACAAGGTAATTGATTTATAATATTATGTGCTTCATAATTTTAATAACTTGTAATTAATATCAAGTGAGATGATGCTGCACTTATTAGCCACTTTTTCTATGGATTATAATATGAGGTTAAGAAATTGATGCTCAACTTATTTAATCGTCAAACATTGAGTCAAACAATTGACTTTGTTGTGAAGTATAAGAATCAACTTTTTGAATTTTAATATGAGAGTTAAACAAGTGGGCCTCAATGTTACTATAATTCAATAGCAACTCCAAGGCCTCTTCAACACATACATTCAAAAGTAGAAAATATACAAATTGATGCAATATGTTTCAAACTTCTTAGTGAACAAAAAAAGACACGTTGCCATCAAAAAAGAATTATGCTTATATTGTGGAGAATCTAAAGATATTTTTCAACATTATTTAAAGAAGTGACATAATTATAAAATAAAAAGTATAAATGTCAAAGAAGATAATATATCAAAAAATAAGTTTGTCGAGCTATAATAAGAACCGTGTGACTAGAACCTTGTATAATATCTAATAAAGGTCTTATTCTCTCCTTAGAATCTTTTCTTTATTTTATATTAAATATTATTTTTGGACCTATATATTACAAAGCCTCTACCTTATTAGATTCAAGAGCCTCAACATGTTTCTTAAATGAAGAATTTGCTAAAAGACTTAGCATATTTTTAGTAAGGAAAACTAAATTTGTTCACATAGAAAACATAGATGGTCATTTATTATTTTTTAGAGATGTTACTTACAAAATCCTTCCTATAGAAATAATAACCAATAGTCATAATAACTTTGTAGTATTTAATATCATTAGATCTCCTTCTAATCCAATTATTTTAGACTTATCATGGTTAAAAAAATACAACCCTTGAGTAGATTGAATTTCTCGTAATCTTGACTTCTTAGATTACGTCATTTCAAACAATACACTTATGATGGATCTTAAGAAAGTTCAAACTATTATAATTCAAAGATCCAAAAAACGGTCCGAGATATCCAACATTTTTAGGATTTGCCAACTACTATTGCATCTTCATCAAGGACTTTTCTTGAATTGCAACTCTACTTACATGTTTGACTTATAAAGACAAACTTCAATAGAATCAAGAAGCAGAAGTAGAATTTAAAGCTTTAAAGATAGCCTTTGTTTTTACACCAATCTTATATTGCATTGACTTTTTTAAGGCATTCTTTATAGAAACAAATTTATCGAACTTTGCTTTAGATGTTATACTATCAAAAATGGAAATAGATGATAAACTTCACTTAGTAGCTTTTCATTCTAGAAAATTTTTAGCAGCCGAGATTAACTATGATATCCATGATAAAGAACTTCTTATAATTATAGATTCTTTTCAAAAATGGCATCATTATCTAAAAGATGCTTCCAATTTAGTCACTATTATCATATTGTAGTTTGACTGCCATGTAAAAATATATATATATATATATATATATATATATATATATAATAAAAAATATACTAGACAACATGGTGAGAGCCATGTTAGTAGATTTTGTTGATTATAAGATGTGGATAGATTACTACTCCAAAAAGAGTTTGTTTAAAAAAGATTCCATTAAAATTTATATAATTTTATTTTCTTTTGATAGTGACTTTTGAAGTTGGTTTTATTGGTAGTAACTTTTATATATTTAGAGTCTTCTTTATTAGACATTGGTGATTCTTGAAGTCTTATTTTGTTTCTTTTAATTGATGTTTAAAGCATATATTATATAGAACTTGTAAGAAAAATGATTGGAGAGGGATTTTGGTAGCAAAAAGAAAAGTTAGAGCATCCATATGGATCAATGGAGATGTATGATGAAAATCTCTATTCCTATTACTTAAAAATCATACCCAATGGGCTTCAAGGAGGCTATTTGAGGCCCTTTTAAAGATTAGGATTATTATTTCGAGGCCATTTGAGCTTTGGAAGCTAAGATCAGTAATTTTAGATTTTTGGCTATAGTTTTGGTACAAATTTTGTATGATTTGGAGTTTATATGAAAGAGATATAGGCAGTCAAAGTTAAGATGTTAATTTTATATCTATTGTCAATCTTTTGGACATAAAGCACACATACACAAAGAAATAAAAGATTGGTGATCAAAATTGAAGAGAGCATTTTTTTGGCTACACTTTTGGCATATTTTTTGATAGATTCTAAATTGGAATAAAGGAAATTTTGGAGGTTGAAATCAACACTTGCAAATCGAAAGATAGTAAGTGATCCGATTGACTAGTGGTTATATTTTGAGGTATATCTTGAGCAATTTGATAAGATTTTGGCTCAAAGTTTTTTAGATTATGTATAGTCATATTAATAAACTTTGTGAATAAATTTTGTGGCATTTGAATTTTGGATTTTTGAAATATGAAGAAAATAATTTTTAGGTGCTTGTAGATTAGGGTTTAGAGTATCTTCTAGGATTTCTAAGATGCCAAAAGATTGGTAATAGATTTAAAGTTCATTTATTTTTTGATAAAGATTAAAGATAGAATCTATATTATATAAAAATTTTAAAAAAATAGAATAGTAGGATCAAGAGATATGAATTTTTAAAATTTAAGGTAAAAATATCCTTTGTAGAAAGAAAATATTTTAAAGGATTTTGTTATAATTTGAGCTTTTATGCAAAATAAAGGAATTTTGGGAGCTAAGACATCATACATAAGTCAAAGCTAAATTTTCTATGGCTGAGTATCCAATGTATTTCTAGATTACACATCATGCCACATGACACCATATATATGGATCACAAGAACCTCAAGTATTTCCTATTAGCTCGTATTTTGAATTATCGCCAGGCTCATTGCAACATGTCTTTGTCAAGATTTGAATTTAATATTATTTATTGGCAAAAAAATTAACAAGGTTTTTTTATAGCCTTTTTAAATATTCTTATCTTACACTTGAAGAAAGAGATGCAGTTTTTGATCAAAGAAGGAAAATTTTATTAAAGCTAAATTAATTTCATCTTGAAGCAATAAAATCAATATTGACTATTGATTCAACTTTTTTCAAATAAATTCAATCAAATATGTTCTCTAATCCTTTTGTTTATAATACCAAGAATACTTCTTCTTAGTCTTGTAATAATTTTAAGTTTGAGTTCAAGAATAACCTACTTTATTTTGAAGGACGCATATATGTGCCAGTAGAAAAAGTACATTTATGTATTTTTCAAGCATGTCACGACTTTCCAACATTAGGATGTTTTTGATACAAGACTTTGGAACTAATATCTAAAGATTTTTGGTAGCTACAAATGTGAAACGCTATAAAATAATTCATTCAATCATGTGATATTTGTTCAAGGTCAAAAACTCTTTAGCATCAACTTTATGGACTTCTTCAGCTATTACCTATTTCAGAACAACCATGGTCTTTTAATTCTATGGATTTTATTACAAATCTTTCAATCTCAGGATTGTGTGATTTTATATTCATGATAGTAGATCATTTTTTCAAAATGGTACATTTTGTACTACGCAAAAAATCTATTATAGGTAAAAAAAATACCAAGCTTTTCTTTGATAATAACTATTGATATCATAGATTGCCAAAAGATATTATATCAAATAGAAAGATTCAATTTGTATTAAGATTTTAGAAAACTCTTTTTAAAAATCTAAAGGTAGATATAAAGCTTTTTTTGGTCTTTCATCTTCAAATCGATAGATAGAGAGAGTACGTAAACTAAGTTTTGGAGCAATACTATAGATGTACCATCAATTATTAAGAAGACAATTGAAGAACCCTCTTGCCATTGGCAGAGTTTGCTTATAATAATATAATATATTTTTCTATCCAACAAACAACTTTCTTTTCTAATTATGGTTATCATCCATGACTTGATACTTTTGACTTTTCAAAAATTGATAATTCTATAGTAGAAAGTTTGAAAAATCATTTATTAGAGCTACATGCAGAAATAAAGGTATAAATAAAGAAAATTCAAGAACGATAAAAGATTAATGCAGATGCTTATCGAAAGGAACAACCACAATTTAATGTAATTGACAACATATGGTTACTTCATTATAATATCAAGATTACTTGTCCTTGTGATAAATTGGACTACCATTGTCATGGTAGAGAGAATTTGCTTCAAGAAAGCACTAGGCTCCTACCTATCACTAATTGCTCAATCAAGTCTTGAAATAAGAAAGACCAAGTATATATATCACTTTTAAGAGCAATTACACTAATCATATAAGTCTTTAGTTCCCAAAAACATCCAAAATATGATTAAAAAAACTCTAAATCCTTATATATCCTTATTAGATATTATTTCTAAATTTCAACAACTCATATCTCTCAATTGGACTATTCAACTATACTCAAATTTTACATAAAGTACTAATATACTTTTAACAACTACCACATCAAATTTCAAATGCATATTCATTGTAAAACTTAAGTTATCACCGAAATCCTAACAGTAGCTTTAAACACTAGTTTTTATACATTCATATATAATTTTCTTTATATCTTATAAAATAAGCATTTAAATACCACAAAATTTCTATTTATAGATTTTTAATACATTAATCTATCTTTTCCAAAAGGTTTGAACCAAAAATTTGTCAAGATACTCAAGATATGGCTCCAACCATTACTATGAATAAAATCACTCACTTACTGCCTTTGATTTGGACGTATTGACTTCAACTCTCTATAACTTCTTTATTTAGATTCTAAATATAATAATTCTTTCAAAAAAAATGTAAGTCATAAAATTGCTATTCTAACCATATCTTCCGATCTCCAAAAACTATCATAAAACTCCTTTTATGCTCAAAAGAATAATAGTATGTCTTAAAATAATACCTTAACTTTAAACGGCTATAACTTCTTTACCTTGATTCCAAAATCATTAATTTTTCTGCCCAAATTATAGTCCAAATTCTAAAACTTACAAACTTAGCTTCTAATTTTTAAATTTTTCTTTTAAAGTTGCCAAAATACTTGTTATGGACGTAGATAGCCTATTAAATGTCCATTTGGCATGGCCTTCAATTACTAGGAATAAAGATCTTTACCTTTTGCCTTCATTCGACCATGCTTAGATTTCATCCTTCTCCATGAGCCTCTTAGTAGTTTAGATTTACATCCTTAGGCTTCTATCTTTTCTTAAAATTCTATACTAAACATCTAAATCTTATATAATTTAAATATTATAATAAAAATAGCTAAAATTCAAAATAAAGTTTCTTATATCCATTCTTTTTAAATTAATTATTAACCATTCTAGTATATATCAAGACTTATGAACATAAAATATTTTTTAACTAATTTTTATATATTATTAGTATTTATAATATGACACTGTAGGCTTAAATCTTTTTCTATTTGTGAACAAATCAATCCATTTGCTTATTGATTATATCTATTGGAGTCAATGAAGATCTATCATGTCTTCTACAAGTCTCTTCTTAAACCATACAAGACTATGAATATACCAAGAAGAAGACAAGCTCAATCTCTTTCTGTAGAAGTGGACAATAATGAAGAGTTCAAAGTGGAAGAAGTTCTAGACTTAAGGTGGCGCCAAAATAAATTGAAATATATTGTCCATTGGCACAGATATGATATTAGTGAACTTACATGGAAGCTAGTAAAAAATCTTACAAATACAGCATAGATGATAGAGGCTTTTCATTGATGACATCCATCAAAAATAAGATGAAGAATAGTAAGTCTTTGCTATAAAAAAAATAAGATCTAGAGAAGATTATATTTTATCTTCTATCTTTGTTTATAATTTTTGTATATTTATAACATTAAAGAAATGGAGAATCAAAAATTAGCAAATTCAACTCAAGAGCCTTCGATTGCTGACTTAACAAATGAAATATTATGATTGTTATAACCTTTAAGATGATGCATTCAAGATGAAGATCCTCAACAATAACATGTTATTCTTTGAATAGATGGCAAGATACAATGTGTTTGGTATCACAACCTTGGAACGGACTTCTAATATTTAGTGATTTTACTATAAGTAGGAACAACTCTAAATGGTGTTCCAAATAATTTATTTGAAAGAAGTTATGAAGGCCTCAACAATTGATGAAATAATTGGGTGGTCATTTTGCATTGGTATAAGACACTATCAATAGTTGAGAGGTCCTATCAACCATCTTCAAAGAAAATAAAGATCAGAGTATGTGATAAATATAATTTGCTACATCTTGGATTTTTTCAACATATGATGACTACTTATTGTGGAACTAGTTTCTTAAAGAGAAGGTAATGTCATGGACATATACATGTAAATCAATAATTACCTAATCATATTAGATAAAAGTAGATAAAAATAAGTTAATTCTATAATATCTTCTATAGAAGCTTCTTAAAAGCTTTATAGATACTGCTTTGATTTTATAAGTATCTATAATTGATTTTTTAGGTTAAAAACGTGATCAAAAAGTTGGCCATGTGCCATATATGTTGAGAGCTTGAAGAACAAGCTAAGTATGTGACAGACATGTAGAAAACTTGCCTTGTAAGTTAAAGCATGTACCTTGCAAAGTCAACTCATATTAGAAGTCCTATAGAATGTTGCCACATAGCTCCTAATTAAATAATATATATAGAGGCAAGAATGAAGCCCTCTTCACTCTTGTTAATTCTTTTCTTGCTTTTAGTCTAGATTCAAGAGTCTCTAGTTTCTTTGTTTTTTGTCAATAGCCATTATATTTTCTTTTTGATATACATACTTCTTTATTTCTATTTTTTTATTTTTCTTTTGACATGAATTTCATAGGTTTATGCATCTTCTTCTACTTCATGTTCTTGACCGTTTGATGCTTTGTAGAAAGATTTTTTTTTGTACCAACTTTATAATAAGTCGACTTTTTTAAAGCATTTTTTATGAAAACACATGAATTGGACTTTGCCTTAATTGCAATATTATTACAAATAGGATCGCACAACAAATTCCATCTAATAGCTTTTAATTCAAGAAATTTTCAGCAATAGAAATCAATTATAAAATCCATGATAAAGAACTTCTTGCAATTATAGATTCTTTTCAAGAATGGTATCATTATCTAAAAGGTACTTTTAATCTATTCATGATATATATAGATTACAAAAATCTCAAGTATTTCATGTTAGTATGAGTGTTGAATCATTGCTAGGCTTATTGGAGTATGTCATTATCAAGATTTGATTTTAAGATCACATATTAACTTAAAAAATAATAAGGTTTATTAGACATATTTTTTAAACATTTTTTTTTGTACCAAAAGAAAGAGATGTAATTTTTGATCAACAAAGAATAGTAGTCTTAGAACTTGAGCAATTTCATCTTTAAATAATAAAATCAATATTGATTGTTGATTCAACTTTTGTCAAGAAAATTCAATCAAGTATGTTATTTAATTTTTTTTTTTTTGTGATATCAAAAATACTTCTTTTAAGTCTTATAATACTTCTAAGTTTAAGTTCAAGTACAACCTATTTTATTTTGAAGGTTGCTTATATGTTCCAGAATGAAAAGCATATATATATATATATATATATATATATATATATATTCTTCAAGCATATTATGACTTTCTAGCAGTAGGATATTTTAAATACAATAAGACTTTGAAGCTTATATCTTTTTGTGGCTGCAAATGTAAAAAGCTAAGAAAGACTTTGTACAATTATGTGATATTTGTTCAAGATCAAAAACTTCTTATCATCAATCCTATGGACTTTTTCAACCATTTCTTATTCCAAAACAATGATAGTTTTTTTATTTCTATAGAATTTATTATGGATCTTCTAAGTTCAAATTTATATATCTTTATATTTGTGATTATAGATTGCTTCACCAAAATGGTACATTTTGTACCATGTATAAAATCTATTTTACGTGAAGTAATAACTAAGCTTTTTCTTAACAATATTTATTGCTAGCATTGATTGTCAAAGGATATTATATCAAATAGAGAGACATAATTTGTATCAAGATTTTAGAAAACCTTTTTAAGTTATTGAAGATAGATATAAAACTATCTTTGGTTTTTCATCCTCAAACTAATGGACAAATGGAACGGTGTGGTATTATGTGAAGTCTTGTTTGAGAATGCACTAAGTACTTGATTATGGAAGATAAAAAAAATTGCAACAAAAATCTTAAGAATTCTAATAGAATCATATATAAATTGTTTTTAAAGCTTAACATTTATAATCAAATATTCATCAAATCCAATTAAATTTTTAAATAAATTATAAAAAAAATATAAAAAATAATTCTAAATAAATCCTAATTAAATCTTAATCAAATCAAAGATAAATCTTATATAAATTATAATAAAATATTATATAAATTTTATTCAAATCCTATATAAATCCTAATCAAATCCTTAAAAAATTCTAATAAAATCTTAGAAAAATCCTAAATAAATCCTAATTAAATCCTAGACTAATTTTAAATAAATTCTAATAAAATTTTAGATAAATCTTAAAAAAATCCTAATCAAATTTTAAAAAAATCTTAGAAAAATTCTAATTAAATTCTATAAAAATTCTAATAAAATCTTAAACAAATCATAATCAAATCCTAAACAAATCTTTAAAAAATTCTAATCAAATCCTTAAAAAATCCTAATCAAATCCTACAAAAATCTTAAATAAATCCTAATCAAATCTTAGATAAATCTTTAAAAAATCTTAATCAAATCTTAAAAAATCCTATACAAATTCTAATTATATTCTAAAAAAACTTCAATTAAATCCTAAAAAAATCATAATCAAATCCTAAAAAAATTCTAAACAAATCCTAAATCTTAAATAAATTCTTAATAAATCCTATAATTAATCGAAACCTCCATAATTAACAATCAAATCATTGATTTTAATTCAATTTTTTTATATCTTTCAATAATTGAGCTAAAAATAAGCATAAATATTTTTAAGAAGATCAAACTTACCAAATAGAATATAAATCCTAAAATCCGCTCAAGTATTAGCTAGCCTCCTTTTCTAATCTTAATGCCAATCTTTTTAATCCAAAATCTCTTAATTCTATCATTAAATATCTCACAAAATTTATATATATGTTGGAAATCAGTCTACTATCTACATATGCATATTTCACCTTAATTCAATTAATAGATTGCTAAAGATCTTAAAATTCCTCACTGATCTTCAAAATTCTATTTTTAAGACCTCAATTTGTTTAATTTTTAATAACCTTCAATATAACTATTTGATCATGCTCGAATTTACAATAAGAAATAAAAACAACTATTATTATAAATCCACATAATTTTATCTATAGATCTATAAAGAAATTTATAAAATTCTCTCAAATATAAACTCTTTTTTTTATTTTACAAAATCAAATTTACCAAAACAACCTTCACTTTGCAAAGCTCTCATAAAGTCATTACAAATTAAAATTTTTCAAAATCCATGCTTGAAGAAATCCTATGAAGTCTTCTCTCAAATTCCATTCTTTAATTTGTAAAAGAACCTTAGAATTGTTGTAAGTGCATGGTTTTTAAGAACTTCTATAATATTATATTTTCTTCATTCTTTTACTTATTAGTTTTATTATATCATGACAATGGATGAATCAAGATTTAGAGCAATATTTCAAGTATATCATCAACTATCATTGAGATGATTGAAAAATTCTTTTGTCATTGGCAAAGTTTATATACAATAATTTGATATCTTCTTCTACTCAATAATCACCTTTCTTTGTCAATTATGATTATCATCTATGACTTGATACTTTTGATTTTTAAAATTTAATAATCCTATAATAGAAGATTTAGCAAATTATTTGTTAGAGTTACATGCAAAAATAATAGTACAATTAAATAAAATTTAAAAATAACAAAAAAATAATACAGATGTATAATGCAAGGAACAACCACAATTCAACATGGGTGATAAAGTATGGTTATTTTTTTGCAATATTAAGACTACTTCTCTTTTTGACAAGTTGAACTATCATAAACTGAAACCATTTCTTACTTGTAAACAAGTCAATTATGTATTTGCTTATCAATTATATCTAATGAAGTCTATAAATATTTATTTTATATTCCATATATCTCTTCTTGACCCATATAAAATAATGAATATCTTAAAAAGAAGACAAATGCCACCTCTTCTTATTGAATTGAATAATAATTAAGAGTTTGAAGTAAAAAAAATCTTAGATTTAAGATAGAGCCAAAATAGATTGAAATATCTTATTCATTAGTATGGATATGATATTAGTGAATGCACATAGGAATTAGCAAAGAATCTTATAAATGTAATAAAGAAGATTAAAGATTTTCATAGATAACATCTATCAAAATCAAGATAAATAATAGTAAATCTTTGTTATAAAAGAAACAAGGTTTGGAAAAGATACCATTTTACTTTTTTCCTTTGTTTGTAGCTTCTATGTATTTGTGATATTAAAAAGATAGAAAATTAACAACCAAAAAATTCAACTCAGGAGCTATCGTTTCTTGAATTACTAGACAAGACATTGCAATTATTACAATCTTTTAGACGACATAATTAAAATGAAGTTCCTCAAAAATAACATTTTTTTCTTCAAATAGATGGTGACATACAACATATTTGGTGATTTTATTAAAAATAAGAATAACTATTTTTGGAATTTTAAATATTTTATTTGAAGAAAGTTATGAAAGTCTCAATAATGATCAAATCAAAATATGGAACAAACATAATTTATATTATTTTTAATTTTTTCAATATATAATGACCATTTCTCATAGAATTCATTCTTAAAAAGAGAAATAATATCATGGACATATATATTTATTCCAATAAATATATATATGATTAAATAGAAATAGATAACAATAGATTAATTTTATAATAACTTTTAGAAAAGGTTTCTAAAAGCTTCATAGATGTTGCTTTGTTTTTACATATATTTGTGGTTAATTGATAGATTAAAAATTTGATTAATAAATTAGTCATATGTTATACATGTTGGTAGCTTATAAAATAAGTTAGCTATATGGTATACATATAATAAACTTGCCTTGTAAGATAAAATATGTGTCTAGTAAAGTCAATTTATGTTGGAGGTCTTATAGAACATTGCTATGTAGCTCTTAATTAGAAAATATATATAGAAGTAAGAATGAAGCCTTCTTCAATGTATTCACTCTTATCAATGTTTTTGTAATCCTTAGTCTTATTTCAAGACTTTCTCGTCTTGTGATCTTTGACAATAGTCATTCTAATTCAATATACTACCATTTTTGAATAACTTTTTAATCTTTTTGAGTGATACAAGAGTGTATTATCAAGGATATGAATTAAAAAATTTGTATTTAAAGAAAAGTGATAAAATAACAATAAAATAGTATGTATATTAAAAAAAAATTAAAATGGCTATTGCCAAAAGATAAAGAAACTAGAGACTCTTAAATCTAGACTAGAAGCAAGAAAGGAGTTGACAAAAGTGAAGAGGGCTTTACTCTTGTCTCTAAATATACTATCTAACTAGGAACTATATGGCAATGTTTTATAGGACCTCTAATATATGTTGACTTTGCAAGACTCATGCCTTAGCTTATAAGGCAAGTTTTCTATGTGTAGGCTACATAATTAACTTATTCTTCAAGCTATCAACATGTGTGGTACATGGCCAACTTGTTGATTACGTTTTCAACCTAAAAAATCAATTATAGACATCTATAAAGTCAAAGTAGTATCTATAAAGCTTCTAAGAAGCTTCTATAGAAGATATTATGGAATTAATTAATTTTTATCTACTTTTATAAAATCATATAGGTAGTTATTGGTTTACATGTATATGTCCGTGATATGTATTGAATTTTATTTCTTTAATATTCATGTCCTTGATACTACTATAGGAATTAAAGTGGATGACTTTGATTTCATTCAAATTATTATCAAAGCTCTATATAACTCTTATCATAACTTTTTAAGTAACTATACTAATACAAAGATTATCCTACCTTAGAAAAACTTCAATCTTGATTCATGCTTAAAAAAAGTTGTATACAAATGAGATCTGGAAGGCAAAATACTACCATCAAAGTTTTCTATTTTTGCTTGAACTATAGAAACAATCAATCTCATCAACATCATGGCAATTTTGGTTCTTATTATATCTATTCTAATATGCTAAGTCAACCAAATATAACTCAATATATATATTATAGAAGACATAGTCATCCAAAACATATATGTCTTGAAAGACTTAGTGACATAAAAAAATTTAAAGTGAACAAAATGCCAAAGCTATAATTATGTTTTTAATTTGTGGACATAGTTCACAATCACACTTCATGGCCAAAATTTGATGATAATTTGATTCCATTTCTCTCAAAGATAAAAGCAACAATCAACTATTCGAAGTAGTAATTTCTTTGTTGAATATTCACAACCATAATGTTAGGGACATAGTCCTTAGAACCTTCTAGAGACAAGTTTCTAGAACCTTCTACAAGCAAGTCTCTGGAACCTTCTAGAAGCTTCTTAGTTGGTAGAAGTTGCTTGAGAAGCTTCCTAAATAGGAGTATATATTGGAATCGAGGCTGAAGAGTTCTTCAGTCTCGACAATACATCTCTTGAAGCTCTAGCTCACCTCTCTAGTGTTGTTCTTGTATTCATCTGATTAATCTAGTTCTTACTAGTTCTTCTTGAACTTCTTGTTAGATCTCGAGTCTATATTTCTGTGTCCGTGACAGTTTGTTGAGACTTCACTGACCTCAGATATCAGAGCTAGTTTCTTCCTCGTTAGAGTGTGGATTACTCCTCTGCTTGGAAGTGTACTAGCATTTTAGAGGTTGCGGATTACCCTCCTCTAAACTGATACTTCTTTTGTTACAATATTGGAGTCTTATTCTTCTTGGAAAGAGTGGATTATCCCTTTTCTTGAAGCTCTTAAGGCATTTTAGAGGATGTGGAGTATCCTCTTCTAAACTAATATTGTCTTCTTGTACAATCATTTCTGTCCTTCTCTTAGAATGGCCGGAGGCCAAGACATTAGTATGACAGAAAGTTCAGAGTCCAAGTTGGATGCTATTATGAATGTCCTCGCTACATTGTCGTATTGTAACACGAGTATACTGTGAAAATATAAAGGAAGAGGACTTTTATTAATGTTCAGTTACCTCGAATATTGGGAGCAACAACCAATTCCAATGCAAATACTGAGAGGCTAGGTTCAGTCACCCCGTTACAGTCAGCCGGGGCATACTGAAATGCTCCGTTCGATTCCAATAACGGGAGGCAGTAGGAAGGAAAAGGACCAATTCATACGACGTGTGAGCCTGGTTTGAAGAGCCAATTGGATCCAATTTCAAGAATCCAATCCGGGTCTTCTTACCCAATATGAGACCTGAATTGGTCGAGCAATCCAATGCAGTCTAATTACGGGAAAATCCAGGTCTTACTACGAGCCTCAATCAATCTCACGCGAAGGACCAATTTGATCCAATTACGGGAACATCCGGGTCTTACTACTGGACTTTTAGCTAATATGAGACCTGAATTGGTCGGGCGACTCAATGTGGTCCCGATTACGGGGTTTCGATTCTGTTTCAGGTAGTCATGTTCTCTGTGTCATTTCAGGGAACATTGTTTTCGGTAAAAGGATCTCTTAAAGGTAAAAACGGAGGAGAAAGCTCTGACGGTGAGAGCCAATTCTGGATCCAAGATGGAAAGAGCCAATTCCGGATCCAAGATGGAAGATTGAAGAAATTCAGAGGCTAGGATTTGAAAGAGGAGAGAATTAGGGTTAAAAGAGAGGAAGGTTAAGAAATGAGGGATTTTTTCAGATCAGATTTTTGGATCGAAGAGCTAGCTTCAAGCTCTTTTCAAGGTCACTAGTTTGGTTTCATTAGGGTTTGTGAGGAGAGAGCAATCGCTACTCAAAGTTAGTGTTTATTTTGGTGTTACGGATTTTATATAAAACATTGATGGTTCGCATTCTCAATCGATTTGTGCAAGTCGTGTAGCATCTATGGATCAAAATTTGGTATTGTCTGGATAGTTGGGTGTGCTAAGTGTATACAAAAATTTGTATTAATCTAACGATGCAATCAAGAGATATCTGGGTTTTAGTACAAAGGGTTGTCGGAGGTTGGCAGTCTAGGGTTGGATAGGGTTCTGTGATATCTGAAGATCTACTAGTTGGATCAACGTAATTTTTGGCTTAGTAATAGAAGATTTGGAGATCAAGCGGCTATTCAATTTTGAGCTGGAGTTAACGGTTGACAAAGGAGAAATCACTTCTGGAGTTTCTCCATCAAATTTTAAGGTTGCGGCCGAGTATCATCAGTGCGGTTTTTGGGCGTTTTCTTGCAATCTGTAAGTTGGATTGGGCTGAAATTTTTTGAGCATATAGAAGGCTTATACTGGTATTTGGATGCAAAATTTCACACTAAGTGGACGGTTGGATCAAAAGTTACAGCTTGTCAAAGCTCACTTGCTAGGGTTAGGGCTTATTAAGAAAAACAAAAACAACTTAATTGTAAAAGAAATAAAGCAATTGGAATATTGTATGGTTAAAATGACTATGAGGAGTGTTTTTAAATACTTGGAAATTGATATTTCAATTATATTCTTCATACATGGATAAAATCTATTAGGATTCTTTGTTATTTGTAAAAACAACTATACTTTCCACAACCAGATACCCAGTGTATTCCCAAAGAAGACAACACGTAATACGACAACGTTATCACAAAGAATTGCAGAGATTGAAGGAGTTGTGGCAAGGCTTCATAATGATGGAGCATCTGGGATGGCACAACCTAGGTTGCACCAGCTTCAAACTTCTGCACTTTGAGAAGCAACTTTACCTCAGGTTCGACAAGCATCGCTGGTTCTACAACATAAGGAGCCCCGAGTTAGCCTTCCGGACAAGTTCGATGGTAAGCGTTCCAAGTTTCAAGGATTCGTTAACCAAATCAGGTTGATAATAGTTTTACAGCTCGAACGCTATCTAACGGAGGAGTCACGTGTTGGGCTTGTTGGAACCTTACTTACAGGGAAAGCTCTATCATAGTTTGCTCCTTTGTTTGAGAAACAATCGTCCATACTAAACAACTTTGAAACCTTTTTGGAGGCGTTTGCAAAAGCATTTGGTGAACACGACAAGGTTCAATGGGCTACAATAAAGATCCGGTCACTACGACAAGGGATGCACTCTACATCAGTCTATGCATCGAACTTCAGGCAATTAGCATGCGACATCAATTGGGACGAAGAAGTGTTGATGAATCAATTCTATTGGGATTTAAGGGACAATGTGAAGGATTTGCTCTTAACTCTTTCTGATCCGCAAATGCTCAACGAAGCTATTAGCCAAGCTATGAAGTGCGATAATCGCCTATTCCAACGCTGCCAAGACCAACGTTCAAGACAACATACGGTTCGCCACGCCCCAACTATGTCAACAAGCAACTTGAATTCACATTAAGAGGTAGAAGACATGTAAATTGATGCGGTACGTGTCAAATCCCTTACTCTAGAAGAAAAAAAATAGCATATAGAGAAAGGTCTATGCTTGTATTACGGTGAAGAAGGCCACAAAGTTGAAAACTGCCCCAAGAAGCAAAATCGAGCTCGGTAGAATATGTCGCTATCTAGGTTCGATTTTGTTATCACTTATTGACCTGGAAAGCAGCAAGGACTATCTGATGCCTTATCGAGGAGATCGTATCTTGTACCAAAGGTTGGAGAAGTAGTGTTTGATCAACAATATACGACGTTGTTGAAGCCAGAGCAATTTTGGCTTTGCACTACTATTATGCCAATTGATGCTGACTTCCTGAATCAGGTACATGCCGTGACCATTGAAGATTCAGTAGCCATTGATATCAAGCAGTGTGCCAATGACAACAAGTTCAAGGTGGAGGGAGATCTTTTATACTTTGAGGAGCGGTTGTATATTCCAAAAGGACCAGCACGACTCTGAGTTCTTCAATCTTGCCACGATTTTTTAGCTGCGAGACATTTTAGATTCAACAAGACCTTGGAGCTTATTTCTCGAGATTTTTGGTGGCCCCAAATGTAGAACGATGTGAAAGATTTTGTCCTCTCCTGTGACATCTGTTCAAGATCCAAGAATTCTCGGCATCGCCCTTATGGACTCTTACAGCCATTGTCGATTCCATGTCGACCATGGTCTTCAGTTTCTATGGACTTCATCATGGATCTGCCATCATCGAACTCATTTGACAACATCTTTGTCATGGTAGATCGGCTTACAAAGATGGCGTACTTTGTCCCTTGCAAGAAGACATTATCCAGTGAAGTCATAGCAAGGCTCTTTCTCGATAATGTGTATCGATATCATGGACTACGAGATGATATCGTATCACATCGAAGAACCTAGTTCGTATCAAAGTTTTGGAGATCTCTCTTTGAGATACTGAAGGTAGATATCAAGCTTTCTTCGACTTTTCATCATCAAACTGACGGCCAAACGGAACGGATGAACCAAGTCTTGAAATAATACTTACGATGCAGCATCAACTATCAGCAAGACAATTGGACCACATATCTGCCACTAGCCGAGTTTGCATATAACAACATCTTCTATGCCTCGACTCAATACACACTATTCTTTTTCAACTATGAGTATCATCCAAAACTTGATTTATTGAGTCCGTCAATAAATAACAATCCAGCAGCTGAAGGTTTTGCGAAACAACTATCAGAGCTTCAAAATACGTTGAAGCTTCAATTACAATCCGCTCAAGAATCCTACAAGGCGTCTGTAGATAGATTTCGGAATCAAGCACCTACTTTCAAAATTGGAGATAAAGTATGGCTTCTTTGATGGAATATCAAGACCAAGCAACCATGTGATAAGTTGGACTATCGAAGATTGGGACCATTTATCATCCAGAAGCAAATCAATCCAGTGGCGTACCGTCTGGAATTACCGGCTTCTATGAAGGTACATCCAGTCTTTCATGTTTCTCTATTGGAGCCTTATCGAGAGTCGTCTTTTCCTGGAAGAGTGCAATGTCCGCTACCTAGTATTGAAATCAAGAACCACAAGGAATACGAGGTTGAAAAGGTGTTGGATTCATGGCGAAGGTGGGGCAAGTTGGAGTATCTTATTCATTAGTGCGGCTACGACATTAATGAGTAAACGTGGGAGCGAGCTGAAAATCTCACCAATGTGCTGCAAAAGGTACAGGAGTTTCATCAACAACATCCTCATAATCCTAAGCCGGTTCGATGATAGCTTCCTTCTAAAGCTTGCTCACCCAAGAATATAAGAAAGGAGGAGAGCACCACCAAAATTCGCAATTAATGTAGTTATTTTCTCTAAGATAAAGTAGAATTTTTTCAGTAGCCATAGTTTGGTCTTCTGATATGGATAGCCAAGAGATAGATACTATGCCAGTCAGATTATCTCAACCGACTAGCTCACGAAGGCGACCCTGAGATGAAGAACCGCCCACACCACGATGACGACGGAGGATACCGAGTAACCGATCACTAGTGATTGTATTTGAGTTCAAGCTTGCTTATGATGGTCAGCCAGAAGGCGTGTTTGTGGGACAATTTCACAATGAGGACACGAAAGTTCATACTTGGTCAGAAGTCGAAGGAGTGGGCCACTACCATTGGCTTCAAGGATTGCTGAACCACTTGCCTCGTGAACAACAATTGGAGTTCATAGCAGACGTTATGCGACAGATCTTCATTTTCTTGCATTGGTACTGATTAACAACAACATTGCTTCTCAGAGACCTCGAAGCTAAAGGAGGGGGTGATGTTAGGGACATAGTCCTTAGAACCTTCTAGAGACAAGTTTCTAGAACCTTCTAGAAGCAAGTCTCTGGAACCTTCTAGAAGCTTCTTAGTTGATAGAAGTTGTTTGAGAAGCTTCCTAAATAGGAGTATATATTGGAATCGAGGCTGAAGAGTTCTTCAGTCTCGACAACACATCTCTTGGAGCTCTAACTCACCTCTCTAGTGTTGTTCTTATATTCATCTGATTAATCTAGTTCTTGCCAGTTCTTCTTGAACTTCTTGTTAGATCTCGAGTCTGTATTTCTGTGTCCATGACACATAATTCAAATTGGTACCTTAATTCCAAGGCCATACAACATGTCTCCAAAGGATGATACAACTTTAATTGCATAAAAAGATTTAGTAGCAATATGAAAATAGCAAGAAGTTACATCTACCAAATAGTCAATTGTAGCACTATATATCTAAAGTTTCTATTGGAAGAAATACAAGAGGTATTTCATATTTTATATATTTCTAGATTATAAAAAAATCTTTTTTCTATTGGCTCATTCATTGATAGAGGCCTTATAGCATGATTTAACAACAAAAAAATATATTTTGTACAAAAAAATCCTATGATTACATAATAACCAAAGGTAAAAAAATAGAAAAAATAAAATATATCAACTCAATACAAGAAATTAAAAAAATACAATGAATTTGGCTTAGAAGATTTATATATAATCAAATTGTGGCATTATAAGCTAGAACACATTAGCTACTTGAGACTTCATGATCTATCAATTCAAAACATAGTTGATGTGATTCTATACATTTCAATATACAAAGAAGTCTACAAACATTGTTAAATGGATAAGCAACATTGAGAATTATTTTCCAAAATGAGTGTTAGAAAGTCATCAAAAATTTTATAATTACAACACATAGATTTATATGGTTCCTTCTCAATCATATTTCTAAATGGTTCCAATTACATGCTAGTTATAGCTAATGACTATAGTTGATATATATGGATCTGTTTTCTTTGATATAAGACATAAGCAATCTATCTATTCCAAATCTTCAAAACTATAATAGAAACTCAATACCAAAAGTGGATCTTATCTATACAAAGTGACAAAGGTGGTAAATTCTTCTTGTAAGAATTTATAACCATATGTGAGAAATCAAGCATCAACAAACAATTAATCAATACAAGAATGCCAAAACAAAATAGAGTTGTCAAAAGGACAAATTGTAAATTTCTTGACATAGTACACAATATGACCACTCAGGCCAATACATTTTGTTTTCTCTAAAACAAAAGCTGTCAACACCAAGACTCCAAGATAATACCATATCAATGTTTCTATTATAAAAAACTTGATTTTTTTTTTTTTTTTTTTTTTTTTTTTGTAAATTTTTGGATCTACTATACCTATTTGGATAGAAAAAAAGCAAAAGTATTAAACTACAGGTGTATTCTAAAAGATGCATCTTTTTTAAATACAACTAAAATACCAAAGAATATCATATTTGGATGCCATCCAAACATAAACTTGTTATCTCCAAAAACATCAAATTTGAAAAATTTAGTATTTTAGATTGAATTTGACCATTCCATCTTAATATAATTCAAGCACTAATTGCTTCATACTCTATGTGAATAAAAAAATTGACTCACTTGGATATTTGGTACATAAATAGATTTATTGTGCTTTAAATCATAGATTTTGTAAGTTAGTAAAGAAATTAATAAAAAATTAAAAAAAGTAGAAATACTAGTATAAATTACAATCTATAGCAGAAGTTTTTTATACAAATTTTTTAAATATTTTTTTTTTAATTTAGCTAATATTAAATTATAGTTCAATGAAGGTAGTTTATTATTATTGATTTTTTATTATGATATGAATTAAAAAAGAATCATAGATTTAAAAAAATACAAAAAATAAAATAAATAATAATAATAATAAAAATAATTTTTATATAAATAAAATATAATGAAATTATTAAATATAAAAATAAAATAAAATAAATAGAAGAAAAAAACAAAAAAAATAATGACAGAGAATAAAAGAGAAACAAGAAAAGAATCCTTACCTTCCTAAAAATTCTAAACTTTGGATGATGAGGCAAAATTCTAAGGAGTTGTCAATGTCCAACAAAATGTACAACTTGATAGCATTCTTTTTTCTTCTTTGTTTTTTTTATGGGCAAAAATTCCAACTTTTTTATGTGTATGTTCTTTTCATCAAAAATTTACTAAGGTCATTGCAGTCCTAGTGTGTAAAAAAAAATATTTTTTGACATTATCGAGTAATAAAATTCGAAAGTATGGTGGCCTTTGTAATTCTAATTTTTTTATTATTATCAGCAACAATTCTACTTCAAAGTGTGTTGTAATCAAGGCTACATACAAATTCTTATCTTTTCTAATATGCAATCATATTGAAGGTTACTTAAAGGGTATTAAAGAAGCCTTTATTGTTGACATAATCTAATCTTATTTTTAGCATAAAGAAGGAGTAGTATGGTGTGATTGGTTGAAGGGTCTAGTATCAATAATAGTATATTTTTTTATTCTTAGAATTCCAAAAAAATATTAGAGATTCATATTGGTATTGAATTAGCATTGAAATAAGTGCACAAGAATTTTTCATTTCATGAGAAGTTTTTTGTAATATGGTGGCATTGGTTTGTATTTATTTTTGTTTATTTTTTTGCTTTTATTATGTTAGTATTGTTAATAGAGGCTTATCTGCATTGCTTGTATTTTTGAGATACATGGCAATCAAGTAGAATAATTGGATTATTTCATCTTGTAACTTATGGTCACATGAAAATAGTAATATAAGTAGTTAAATATTATTTTACACATCAAAGTAGGTAGTGATTCGTGAAAGCATGCCAATTTGATTGAATTAGAGGTTATTTGATAATGAGATTGTCTTTGAATTATAACCATAGATTGTCAATTTTTTAGCTAAAGCAGCTCTTAAAAGGAGCTAGTCGCTTATTCCATTGCTAGCCTAATGTTTTTATATACTCTCATGGTGATTCAACTATCTAGATTTGTTTTCTAAGAAGAGTTTCAAAAGTATGGTGGCCTTTGTAATATGGATATTAATAGAGCCAACTTCTTATTTGTTATTATCATTGTCATTGACATCCTCATAAATTGGTGTAAATAGCCTTCAATTAATTTTTAATCAAAATTGGAAGTATTAGACTAAAAATGATTTGATATTACAACCAAGCCACACATCATTATCTAAAGGTATTTGTATGGTTCATCAATAGGAATAAATATTCAAAGGAAAAAAAAAAAAAAAAAAAAAAAAAAAATGTATAATCTTGAAAAGCTTATTTGATTTCCAAGAGTAATTTTTTATGAATCTTTTGAGTCATCAAATTAACTCACTAGTTATTTTAAGACAAAATAATACATGTAGATTGCCAAAATTAAAATTTTTAGGTAAAGATGTACTTAAAGGATATTAAATGAAAGAAAATAGTATTAGTAGAGAATCAATGGAGTCTTAATAAAACTTGGAAGAAATTATTTTAGTTAGTTTAAGATTTTACTTATTATTGACTAGTGAGGATTATTTACGAAGGTCAATATTTATATTGGCCTTCTATCTATACATATTACTTATAAGAAAAACTATAAATATTAGTTAGTAGTTAGAAGAAGCATGAGAAAGAACCTCATGTCTTTTTAGTTAATTATATAGAAAGTAGGATTTATATTAGATTTAAATTGATTTTACTAATATAAAAATCATCAAGATAGGAAACTATAGCCTTTAATTGCTTTTAGTATTACAAAACCATCATAAGAATTTTTAGAATTTATTTAGAAGTTTTTAGGAATTTTTAGAGCAATTTCCAAGACTTTGGTAAAATTATGTTTTACTACTTCAAGAGCTATTATGAAGAAATGGAGCAAGAATTGAAGGCCACACAAGGTTCTTGCCTCATACAGTGTTTTTAAACACTATGGTGAAGTCCAAAATTTAAAAAAATGAGTTTTACTAGTAGAAAATAGGAGGACCAGCAGCTAGCCTAGTCTTTGTAGGAAGGGAGGTATACAAGTCTCATATGGATTGTAGCACCTTGGGTATAGGTAGGAAGATAAAACTAAGGCCTCGTGGCCTCTCTAGAAATCCATATACACTACATGTGAGCCTTTGTGAGGCTCGAACCCTTGATTTATAAGCAAATTATCCTTGAGGTAAAATATTTTTACTTCACTTTTTAATTATTTACTTCTTATTTTTAAAACTTCATAACTTACTCATAATAATTTGGATTTATATGTTTCTTATGTCATTGGAAAGATAATAAAACTACCTATCTAAAAATATACTTTTTATTTTTTATTTTTACTTTATACTAGATGAAAATACATTGAACAAACTGTGATTTAGTTTTGGATGTTGTAATTACTTGATTTTATTTCTTCCACTTGTATTATGGTTGTTCTTCTTTGGTTTTGTGCCAATTGCATACTTCACTTCACACCACCAATTACAAGCAACTCTTAATCAAAGCCATCTTGTAATTGAATTATGGAGTGAAATTTACACTCATATTTTGGTACATTTGTCAGGAGATGGTGCTTCTAATGGTGTGTGTGAATGTGAAGTTTGTTTGTTGTGATTGATCTTTCTTGGTTGTATTGACTAGAGAATTCAAGTAGCTCATTATTAGGGGTAAGTGTTCTTCATCTCTTCCTTATTAGTGTAAGTAAAGCATTTCTATTTCTCAATTTGTAAGATAGTTAAAATTTTCATTGTTAGGCTAGATGTTGAATTGCTCTCGGATTTTCATCAATCCATTTTTATATGTTGCATTTTTTAAGTCGAAAGTTTTTGAGGTTTTGTGTCTGGACGTTAGCTTTCCAAAAAGCTATCACATATTCAAATCAAAGTTGATTTGAATTTGTAGTGAGTTTTAGAGTAGGAAGAGGTTCATTGCCTTGGCAGTTTCATATATCTCATGTTTGGAAAGGCATTTCTTAGTACTTGGTGATTCTTTTATAGTGGAAATTTCATTGTAAAAAAACCTTAAAGATGAGGTTGTAGTGGTATAAAATTCACTGCAATTGAATCAAAACTGAAATTTTGGCGATTTTTGGAGTGGAAAGAGCTTGCTGCCTTAAGCAGAATACAATAGAGGTTAGTGATTTCTATCTCTTTAATCATTTACATGGTTGATTTTATATTGTAATTTTAAATTGTGTATTTAAACCTCCTTTTTTTTAACTATATCAAATCATAATAAATAAAATAGAATAGAATAAAAACTGAATTACTCATAATAATAAATTAAAAATAAAGTAGAAATATAAATAATAATATTATATTATAATAATTAATTTTTTAATTAAAAAATAATAAATTTAATTAATATTTTTAATTTAAATTTAACTTTTATTTTTTTATTTTTATTTTTTTCCTTTTATTTGTACTTTTATTTGTCTTTTTATCTTTATTTTTCTTGTTTACTTTTTTATTCGTACTTTTATTTAATAATATTAATTTTTATTTTATATACATGATAAGCTTTATATATTGAATTAATTTTAATATATTTATTTATTTATTTATTTATTGACTTTTATGCAATATTGTTATTTCTAATCTTAAGTAATATTTGAGTAGTGTAATATTAGTATTAGCATTATTTGGTGGTTTTCTTAAGTTGGTTGTCACTTCCGAAGCCTAAAAAGTAGAGCTTGTCTTTAAGGTTTCATCACTCTTCTTCCTTGCAATTTTTCTAGTTGAAGGTTTTTTTTCTAGTGGTAGGGGGATTTGATCACTCCCTCTATCTCTCATACCATCTTCTTGCATCTTTGTAAATTCCAGTGGATGGCCTTTTTCTACTGGTAGAGAGATTTAATCACTCCTATCCTTCATATCTCTTCTATTCATAGAAATAGTATAGAAGGAATTTAAATAAAATTCAAGTGAATACTTCATCAACAAAAAAAAAAAAAAGAAGAAAAGAAAGATCATCAAGTTTGAATCATAATCCAAGGTGAATATTTTCTTAATAAATTCATTGAATTTTACTTTATTTTACCAATACAAATTGTGGTTGAAGGAGAAACAGCACAAGTAGAAGGAAGGAAAGCATTAATAGCTTGCAAACAAGTTAGTCATTGGGCCTTGTCTATTATTAATTTTTTTGAGATTTTAGCAATTTTCTTGAATATAAGGAGTAAGAGCTAGGAGTTGGAGGGTAGAATCTAAGAAGAAGAGGCAAAAAGAAGTAACCTACTAAACCTTCTTATAGAATTTATTTTCTTTAAAATCAATAGAATCTTAAAATCTTTTCCTATTCCAATCCAATATATATATATATATATATATATATATATATATATATATTAAAACCGTTTACTTTGGATTGATTAGAAGGAAGTTATTCATTTTAGAAGTTTGTTAACAAGTGCTAGATTGGCTAGAAATACAACCAAGTGAGTTCTTCTTTAATGTAGTATGAATGTTTGGAAAGAATAATTTTTGTACCATAAAATTGTATCATTGACTGTTATAGTAGGTAATTCTTTAATAATCTTATTGTGAAAAGTTAAAAAAAAGAGAGAGCTTGGACTCCCTATTGTCTCGATATGGAATTCCTTTTCACGATTAAGATTGATTAAGGTCACTTCTACACAATAGTAATTCCGTATAATAATTAAAGTCAAGAATAGTCTTGCTTGGGATAATACTTAAGCAAGCATTCATCTTTTCGTTGTTTCTATTTTTTTTTCCTTTTCTTTCAAAAGGTACTTTAAATGGGTTGTAGGTAGAAGAGTCAAAATATTTTAACTGGATTTTGTAGAAATTGATATGTTTAAATTATAAGTCTAGATGAATGTTATATTTATAGTCATATTAGATACATCATTCTACTAGATCTAAACAATCTAAATTAGTTTCATCCATTAAAAATCTGAAGAAGGCTATTAAAAAATCCATACTATAATTTAGAAAAATTGAGGTCCAATAGTTGGACAAACAAGATTTACCTATAATGTCACAATATATATTTGTCATCAATCTATTGGAATTAAATCCTAACTAAGTGGTAGGAAAAGAAAGGTTGGATTTGGGATCTCTTAATTTTTCCATAGGAGTAAATTAAGAAGGAAAAGAGTCAAGACCTAGTTTTCCTTTAATGGATTATAGAAGAGAAGCCTCTCCAAATTCTATACTTATAAATCCATTGATTCAACCAAGAGGTTTGTCTATTGTAATTCCAAAGGGATTGCAAGTAGTTCTCATGCCTCACAATCTTCTAAACTTTAGAGGAACTATAGACAATGATCCATCCGTACACATAGAGAGATTCATAGAACTTCTCATAACATGCTTAATTACCAATCAAGGATACTACCTAGTATGGTTTTTGAGTAAATTGAAGGATGGAGCCTACAAATGATATAGAAACCATCTCCTTCAAACCTTCAAGAATTAAAATATACTCATGAAAGCATTTTTAGTAAAGTTTAGACCAAAAGTGGAGCAAAGTAATGCCATCATAATCCTTTCTTCTTTGAAACAAGGAAAAAGAGAAAAAATTACAAAATAAATTTGGAAATTTGACCTTGTAGTAACCCAATTCATAAGAACTCTTTTCACAAATGATACCCTCATCTATTTTTTTATTCAAAGATTTAATAGTAAAAGAATAATTTAGGAGATCCTCAAAAGAAGGCCAAAAAATTTAGAAGAGGCCAAAACAATAGCTTAGATGATTGAAGATATTGAGAAGCAAGAAGAGCAAATGTGGAAGAAGGAAGATCATAGAATATCCAACTTTATCTCAATACATGCTCAAAACATAGGAAATTCCTAGGAACATTCATATAGGACTGAGAGAACTCAATTTCAACCTATAAACTACTATCCAACATCCTTAGAGGTTAGATTGCCTCCCCACCTTCTTAAATTAATATAACCAAAAGATAGGAATAGATGGAAGGAAGACTTTAAGAATAAAGTCCTTCAAAGTCAATAAAGATTCCAAAATGAACTTGTCCATCAAATGAAGATTATGCAAGAACAAATAACTCTTTTAATTGAGAGTCGAAATCCACCTCTTCCACCTCTTATAGAATCCAATAGGCACACCTCACGGCTTTGGTGCATTCAATGCTACCAATTAAGGCATACAAGTCAATTTTACTTAAACCAACAAAATCACCAATAAAATCAAAGAAGGTATTAATTGTATGCTCTACTTCATAGAAATTAAGGTATGATAGGTTTTAATTCTCAATTCTAACCTTAAAAAAATTTCAACTAAGGTTTTAAGAACCTACAATGACAACAAAACGAGGTGTACTACCTTTGTAGAAAAAGACATCTATTAGGTAGTTGTTAGATAGAGAATAGAATAGTATGTAAAAATTGTCAAAGAAACCATTCAAGAGATGTATGTGAACAACCTGACAAGGTGGTTCCCTTAAAATTTCTGCAAAGAAATTATCAATAGCAAGTCTACGACTATTTGAAAGGGGGCAAGAAATTCAAATCTAGACAATACTTTAAGATCTTTTAACTTATTTTATAATTATAATAATAATAAAAAAATCCTATACTTTTTCTTAAGTTTAAATATAAAAAAAAAGATTTATTTCATTAAACGTAGATCAATCTCAAAATGGCCAACAAAATGAGGGAAGAAATTCAAAAGATGTAAGGTATTTAAAAATACCAATTGAAGAACAAAGTTCTCAAATTCTTAGAGACCAACCATTGTCTTCTCACATACATTACATCTTTCATGAAGGAGCATCTAGTAAGGATAAAGGAATTTCTAATATACTAGCCTTGATAGTTATGATAAGGTCTAGATATACTAGTCCTCCTCCTCCTATCTCAATAAATAGTGAGAATAATTCAAAAGATTCTTCTCACTTTTTTTATTTAAAAAAAGCCGTGAGTTGTGCCTATTAGATTCTATAAGAGGTGAAAATAGATGCAAAGAGTATCAAGTGTGATTTTTATCATACATGTAGTCAAACAGCTCATCTTTAGAATTACTTTGATTTTACTCTACAAAAGGTAAATCATCAAGACTAAGTAGAATTTAGAAAGCTAAAATATTTAAGTTTAAGACAAGCTATAGTTGTACTCATTTGTCTTATCTTTTTTTTAATTTAGTTCTTTCACCAAATAAAAAAAATAAAAAAAAAATAAATAAATAAATATTCTAAGTGAGAGAAATGAATACTTGATTAGATTTTTATAATTTTTATGTAAATATATATATATATATAAAAATACATAAAATAAATAAAAATAAAATATATATATTAATAAACATCCAAAAGATGTAGAAGTATTTGTCATATGAGAGGTTATCAAGTGAGTGTCCTAGGTTTGAATCCGGATGGAAAAATGGGTTATTCCAATGAATTAGTATTAATACATGAAAGATCAACATTACACATCCAATGGATATGTAACTCTAAAGATGAGCCATTTGACCACACATATGATAAAAATCACACTTGATACTCTTTGCATCTATTTTCTAAAGTTCTAGTAGAAAAATCTTCAATGTTGAGAATTTATAAACAAACTTAATTATTTGGAAAGACTTCTTTAACTAGATATGATCCCAATCATATGACTATTAGATTAGAAACTTGGTCAATAACTTAATCATGTACGTCACATGTTGATAGCTTGAAGAATAAGCTAATTATGTGGCTCACATGTAAAAAACTTGCCTTATAAGCCAAGGCATGTGTCTTGCAAAGTCAACACATATTAGAGGTTCTATTGAACATTACCATGTAGCTCTTAGTTAGATAGTATATATAGAGGCAAAAGTGAAGCCTTCTTCACTTTTGTCAACTCTTTTCTTGCTTTTAGTCCAATTTCAAGAGTCTTAAGTTTTCTTGTCTTTTGGCAATAAGCCATTCCAGTTTCTTTTTAATATACGTATTTTCTTATTTCAATTTTGTCATTTTTTCTTTGACATAGATTTCATTAATTTATGTATCATCTTCTAGGTCATGTCCTTGATAAATTGACAAGAATACACTTATAATATCAAAGCTTTGTCTTGTCTTGATTAATAGTAGATTATCCATTTCTCATAATAAAATATAAGCCTATTAGAAGTTATGGATTACTCCATTTTAAACTAATATTGTTCTTAGTATTTTATTTATCCTTAAGTCCTTTCTTTTATTTATCTTGAATAGTATTAGATATTTTTTTGAGTGTTATTATGGCAGAGCTTATTGAAATAAAGAATACAATGGCACAAATACAAGAGCAATTGAGAGAGTTAATGCTTGTGATGCATTAATTTAGCTTACCACCACAAGGATCAATAAGAATGATAGAAAGTGAGGATATAGAGATGATTAGAATTTCTTCAACATCTGCAAAAAAATCATATCCCTCTACCTATGATGGAACATCCTTCAAGTATTAGAGAACTAAGAGTTGCCCTATTTGAGAAATTTGATGGTATAAGATCTAAATTTTGAAGATTTATCAATCAAGTACAACTTGTGATTGAACTTCAACCTCAAAGCTATCCAATTCCAAGATCATAAGTTAGATTCATTAGTACACTTCTTTCAAGTTCAATTTTATTGTGGTTTTCATCTTTTCTTGAATGACAAGATCCAATATTGGATAATCTGGAGGCATTTTTGACAAAATTTTGGTCTATGTATAGAAAACATAATACAACTCATGTTGCAACCAACATGATCCATATTTTATGACAAAGCAATCGATTTTGTAACATTATATGTTTTATAATTTTGACAACTTACAACTAATATCAAGAAAGATGATGTTGTACTTATTAACTAATTTTTCTATAGATTATAATATGAAGTAAAGAAATTCATGCTCAACTTACTTATTCCTCAAACATTGAGTCAAGTAATTGACTTTGATGTGAACTGCAACAATCGACTTTTTGAATTTTAATTTGAGAGTCTTACAAGTAGGCCTTAATGTTACTACAATTTGATGGCAATACCAACATCTCTTCAACACATACATTCAGAAATAGAAGATATATAAATTGATGTATTATGTTTTAAACCTCTCACCGAGCAAGAAAAAACTTGTTGCCATTAAAAAGAATTGTGCTTATATTATAGAGAACCTAAACACACTACTTAATATTATCCAAAGAAGCAATAAAACCACAAATGAAGAGCACAACTATCAAAGAAGATAATGTGTCAAAAAACAAATTTGTCCAGGTATAATAAGGACCATGCGGCTACAATCTTATTCAATTTCTAATGAAGGTCTTATCCTCTCTTCAAAATCCTTTCCTTATTTTATAATAGATGTGCATTTTAGACCTAATAATTATAAAGCCTCCGCCTTCATAGATTCAAGAATCTCAGCTTATTTCTTAGATATAGAATTTGTTAAAAGTCATAAAATATCGTTAGTACAAAAAACTAAACCTGTTCATGTAAAAGTCATAGATGGTCGTCCACTATCTTTTAGAGATCTTACTCATAAAACACTTCCTATAGATATAGCAATAAATGGTCATAGTAATTTATAATCTTTAATAAAATTAGATCTTCCTCTAATTCAGTCATTTTACGTTATCATGGTTAGAAAAGTATAATCCTTACATACAATGGATTTTTCATACTCTTGACTTCTCTAAAAGTATAACTTAGAGTGAAATTAATTTAGTAAAAAGTCATAAGTCTAGCACAATAAAACTTATGTTTGTAAGTGCAAGAGCTTTCTTGCATGCTGTAAAAGAAAGATCACCTTGTGTCATTTATGCCACATCTATTTCTAATGATGCAGAGACTTCAAGTGGCATTTCTAGCCAATATCAAGAGTTTTAAGATATATTTTAGAAAAAGAATGTGGATACTCTTCCAAAACATCGTCCCTATGATTGCTCAATTGATCTTTATGAAGGAGCACTATTGCCATTTAGACCAATCTATAGTTTATCACAAAATGAATTGGCTCAATTTAAAGAATATATTGAAGAGAATCTAGCTAAGAATTTCATACGCCATTCCAAATTGCCAACATGAGCTCCAATCTTATTTATAAAGAAGAAAGATGGATCATTGCAGATGTGTATTGATTATCAAGGATTCAACAAGATCACTATCAAGAATAGATACCCTCTACCTTTGATATCTAGACTTCTCGATTAACAAAATAAAACTAAAATGTACACAAAAATAGATCTACAAGAGGTATATAATCTAGTAAGTATTAAAGAAGGAGATGAATGGAAGTCTATATTTTGAACTAGGTATGGACATTTTGAATACAACATCATGCCTTTTGGACTTAAAAATGCATCGGTATCTTTTCAACATCTAATGAATGATATTTTTTGATATTTTTTAAGCAATTTTTTTATTTGTTATCCGAAAAATATCTCAATCTATTCTAAAAAAATAGATAAAGATGAAATTCATGTTTTTCATGTGTTATAAAAATTAATAGATGTAAGACTCTATGCCAAGATAGAAAAGTGTATATTTTACACTACTCAAGTTGACTTCTTAAGATACATCATTTCAAATGATGGACCTATGATGGATCCTAAGAAAATTCAAACTATTATGGATTAGAAGATTCTAAAAATGATAAGAGATGTCTAATGCTTTTTGAACTTTGCTAACTATTATCGAATCTATATCAAAGACTTTTTTTGAGTTGCAGCTTCATTTACACATTTGACTTGCAAAGACAAACTTGAGTCCAGCATAGAAGCTAAAGCATCTTTTGAAGCTTTAAAGTTAGCTTTTATTTTTGTACCAATCTTGTATCACATTTTTATCTTTGACTAATTTTCATCTTTGAGTAATGAAATCAACATTGATTGTTGTTTCCACCTTTGTGAAACAAATTCAATGAAGTCAATTATATGTTCCAAAAGAAGAGGCATAATTACGTTGTTGTATAGCATGATTTGCTATCTGGAAATACATTGGATATCTAGCTGTATAGAGTGTAGCTTAAACCTTTATATGATTCTTGTCTTGGCTTCCAAAACTCCTTTATTTTTGTATAAAACTCCAAATATAACAAAATCTCTTCAAAACATATTTTTCCTGCGAAGGATTTTCTTACCTCAAACTTTAGAAAATTATAACTATTGATCTAGCTATTTAGTTTGTCTCAAATTTACAAGATGGATAGAATTCACTCTTAAATTTTATCAAAAAAAAGAACAACTACAAAGTCACTCCTAATCTTCTGGAATCTAAGAAATCCTAGTAGGCACTCTAAACCCTAATTTACAAGCAACCAAAAAACTATTTTCCTTATATCTCAAAAATCCAAACTCCAAATGTCATAAAACTTATGCACAAAGTTTAATAACATGAAATTACACATTTCCTGTAATTTTGAGCCAAAATCTTGTCAAATTACTCAAGATATAGCTCAAGAGACAACCACTAGTAAATCGGTTTACTTACTACCCTTAGATTGCATGCGCTGACTTCAAAATCCAATAACTCCTTCATCCCAACTTGGAATTCAGTAAGCAGTATGTGAAAAATATAGCCGCAAAAGTGCTCTCTCCAGTCGGATTGCCGATCCTCAATTGCTATCCGTATGCGTGCGTTATGCCCAAAAGAGTGACAGCAGGTCTAAAACTAATACCTTAACTTTGAGCGCCTATAACTTCTTCATAAAAATCCCAAATGAAACAAAACTTGCACCAAAACCAAAGCCAAAAACCTAAACCTTCTGATCCTAGCCTTTAAAACTCGAATGGCCTTGAGAAACTGACCCTAATCCCTAATATGGCCTTGGGCAGCCTCCTCAAAGCCCATTGGTCATGATTTTTGACCAATAGAAATGGAGATTTTCATCATTCATCTCCATTCATCTATATTGGTGCCCTAATTACTCCCTTTGCTACCAAAACCCTTCTTCAATCCTTTTTCTTATAAGATTTACATAATTTATGCTCTAAATACCAAAATAAAAGAACCAAAAGAAGTTTTCAAAGGTCACCAATGTCTAACAAAGGTAACTCTAAATATTTAGAAGATACTATGAACTAAACCAATCTTAAAAGCCACTATCAAAAAAAAAATTAAAGTTATATAAATTCTATAGCAGTCTTTTTAAACAATCTCTTCTCAGGATAATAACCAAATTATAATCTACAACCAACTAAAATCTACTAACATAGTTTTTACCATGTTACTTAATAAATTATATATTAAGTACATAATTACATTATTTTCATATAATAGCCGAATCACAATACGACAATGTGTTCTTCAAGCATATTACAACTTTCTAGCACCACAATATTTTGGATATAATAAGACTTTGGAGCTTATATATAGAGGTTTTGGATAGCCACAATGTAGAAGGATGTGAAAGACTTTGTTCAATCATGCAACATTTATTCAAGATCAAAAACTCCTCATCATCGACCTTATGGACTTCTTCAACCATTACCTATTGCAGAACAACCATGTTCTTTTGTTACTATGGATTTTATCATGGATCTTCTAATCTCAAGTTCTTATGACTCTATATTTATGATAGTAGATCATTTTACCAAGATGGTAAATTTTGTACTATGTACAAAATTTATTACACGTGAATAAATAATTAAATTCTTTTTTAATAATATCTATTGCTATCATGGATTATCTAAGGATATTATATGCAATAGAAAACTCAATTTATATCAAGATTTTAGCAGACTCTTTTTAAGATTCTAAAAGTAGATGTAAAAATATCTTTGGCATTCCATCCTCAAATTGATGGACAAACGGAGCGTGTTAATCAAGTTTTGGAATAGTATTTAAGATGTACCATCAAGTACCAACAAGATGATTGGACAATTTTTTTGCCATTGGTAGAGTTTGCTTATAATAACATGATACATTCTTCTACAAAATAAATACCTTTCTTTGCCAATTATATTTATCATCTATAACTTTTTATTTTTGAATTTTCAAAAGCTGATAATCCTACAGTGGAAGATTTGACAAATCATTTGTTAAAGCTATGTGCAATAATGAAGGCGCAATTAAAAGAAGCTCAAGAACAAAAAAAGATCAATGCACATGTCTATCAAAAGGAATAAATATCATTCTATATGGGTAACAAAGTATGGTTACTTTGTCATAATATGAAGACTACTTGTCCTTGTGACAAGTTGGACTATCGTAGACTTAGGCCATTTCCTATTTCTACACAAATCAATCCAATTAAATATTGTTTATACCTACCAGAGTCAATGAAAATCCATCTAGTATTCCACATAACTCTTCTTGAACCATACAAGACAGTGGACATACCAAGAAGAAGACAAGCTCTACATCCTCGTATAAAAGTAGACAATAATGAAGAGTTTGAAGTAGAAGTTTTAGATTCAAGGCAATGCCAAAATAAATTAAAATATCTTGACTATTGGTAGAGATATAATATTAGCAAATGCACATAGGAGCCAATAAAGAATCTTGCAAATGCAACTAAGATGGTGGAGGCTTTTCATCGACGACATCCATCTAAATCAAGTTAAAAATCTTTTATATAAAAAAATAAGATTTAGACAAGATAACATTCTACTTTTAATCCTTATTTATAGCTTCTTTGTAGTTGTGATGGTAAAGAGATGGAGAACCAATAACTAGCAGATTCTATTGAAGAGCCTTCATTTGTTGACCTATCGGATGTGAAATTAAAAATTGTCACAACCTTTAAGACGACAAAATTGACATGAAGATCCTTAAAAATGACATGTTTTTTCTCAAATATATGGTAAGATACAACCTTGGAAGAGATTCCAGATGTTTGGTAATTTTATTAGAGGTAAGAACAACTCTTGTTAGTGTTCCAAATATTTTATGTGAAGGAAGTTATGAAGGCTTCAATAACAATCAAATAACACGGTGGTTTTTCCGCCCTAGTATAAGATACTATCGATGGTTGAGAGGCCCTATCAATCATCTTCAAAGAGAACAAAGATCTGAGTATATAACAAATATAATTTGTCGCATCATAGATTTCTTCAACATATGATGACCGCTCCTTGTAGAACTCGTCCCTAGAAGGAGGGGTAATGTCACAAACATACACATGTAAGCCAATAATTACCTATATAAATAAGTAGAAATAAATAGAAGTAGATAAAAATAAATTAATTCTATAATATCTTCTATAGAAGCTTTTTAGAAGCTTCATAGATGGCGCTTTGACTTTATAGGTGACTATAATTGATTTTTTGGATTAGAAAAGTGGTCAACAAGTTAACCATGTGCCATACATGTTGTTAGCTTGAAGACCAAGCTAACTATGTGGCCCATACGTAAAAAAACTTGTCTTATAAGTCAAAGCATGTGTCTTACAAAGTCAATACATATTGGAGGTCCTATAGAACATTGCCACATAGACCCTAATTAGATAGTATATATAGAGACAAGAGTGAAGCCCTCTTCTTTCTTGTCAATTCCTTTCTTGTTTCTAGTCTAGTTTCAAGAGTCTAAAGTTTCCATGTCTTTTGGCAATAAGCCATTCCAATTTCTTTTTAATATATGTATTTTCTTATTTCTATTTTGTTACTCTTTCTTTGACATGGATTTCATTGGTTTATGTATCATCTTTTAGTTCATGTCTTTAATACAAGGTATGATTACTTTATTGCAATATCAAGACTATTCGTTCTTGTGACAATCTAGATTATTGTAGGCTTAGACCATTTTTTATTTCTATACAAATCAATTCATTTGCATATCATTTACACCTATCAAAGTCAATGAAAATCCATCCAGTATTCCATGTATTTCTTCTTGAATTATACAAGACAATGGATATACCAAGAAAAAGACAAGCTCCACCTCCTCTCATAGAAGTAGACAATAATGAAGAGTTCAAAGTAGAAAAAGTCTTAGATTTAAGGCGACGCCAAAATAAATTGGAATATCTTGTCCATTGGTAGGGATATGATATTAGCAAACACATATAAGAGCCAATAAAGAATCTTGCAAATGTAGCAAAGGCAGTGGAGACTTTTTATTAATAACATCCATCAAAATCAAAATGAAAACCTTTTATATAAAAAAAATAAGATCTAGACAAGATAACATTCTACTTTCAATCTTTCTTTGTAGTTTTTTTATAGTTGTGATGCTAAGGAGATGGAGAACCAACAACTAGCAGATTTGACTGAAGAGACTTCATTTGTTGACCTACCAGATGTGACATTGCGATTATTACAACCTTCAAGACAATACAATCGAGAAGAAGATCCTCACAAATGACATGTTTTTCCTCAAATAGATGGCGAGATACAATGCGTTTGATATTACAACCTTGAAAGAGACTCCCGATGTTTGGTAATTTTATTAGAAGTAGGAACAACTCCTGATGGTGTTCCAAATGTTTTATTTGAAGGAAGTTATGAAGGCCTCAACAATGACCAAATAACACGATGGTTTTCCTACCCTAATATGGAACACTATCAATGGTTGAGAGGCCCTATGTCACAGCCATAATCATGTAAGCTAATAATTACATATAGAAATAGGTAGAAGTAAGTAAAAGTAGATAAAAGTAAGTTAATTCTATAATATTTAATGTGGAAGCTTCCTAAAAACTTCTTAGACGCTGCTTTGACTTCATAAGTGTCTTTAATTGACTTTTTGGATTAGAAACGTGGTCAACAAGTTGGCCATGTGCCACACATGTTGTTAGCTTGAAGATCAAGCTAACTATGTGGCCCACACGTAGAAAAACTTGCCTTGTAAGTCAAGGCATGTGTCCTACAAAGTCAACACATATTGGAGGTCCTATAGAACATCGCCATGTAGCCCCTACTTAGATAGTATATATAGAGACAAGAGTGAAGGCTTCTTCACTCTTGTCAACTTCTTTCTTGCTTCTAGTCTAGGTTCAAGAGTCTTTAGTTTCTTGTCTTGTGGCAATAGCCATTCCAGTTTCCTTTTAATATACATACTTGTTTATATTTTGACTTATTATATCGAGATAGCCTTTTTGTGTATATTTTCCCTCATCGAGTCTTTGTCCTTGACAGATTGATAAGAGTACACTTACAATATCAGAGCTTTTTTTTTCTTGAGTAAGAGTGGATTACCCCTTTCTCTTGACAAGACATAAGCGTATTAGAAGTTTGCGGATTACCCACTTCTAAACTGATATTGTTCTTAGTATCTTCTTTATTATCAAGCCTTTCTTTTCTTTTGTCTTGAGCAGTATCAAACAAATTTTTCTTCTTAGTATCATTATGGCAGAGCTTGTTGAAATGAAGAGTGCAATGGCACAAATGCAAGAGCAAATGAGGGAGTTAATGCTTGCGATGTATCAACTCAATTCACCAACACAGGAAAGAATAAGAATAGCAGAAAGTGGGGATATAGAGATGATCGGAGCTGCTTCAACATCTACAAAAAATCACGTTCTTTCTCCAATTGTACAACACCCTGTAAGCACTAGATAACCAAGAATTACCTTACCCGAGAAATTTGATGGTACGAGATCAAAGTTTCGAGGGTTCATCAATCAAGTACAATTGGCAATTGAACTTCAACCACAAAGCTATCCAACTCCAGGATCACAAGTCAGGTTTATTGGCACTCTACTTTCTGGTTCTGCATTATCGTGATTTTCGTCTTTTCTTGAACAACAAAATCCAATATTGGACAATTTGGAAGCTTTTTGGCGGAGTTTCGATCTATGTATGGTGAACACGATGCAACTCGTGTTACAACAAATAAGATCCGAATTCTGCGACAAAGAAATCGCTCAGTAACAGTGTATGCTTCACAATTTCGACAACTTGCAATTGACATCAAGTGGGATGATGCTGCACTCATCAGTCAATTTCTTTATGGATTGCAATACGAAGTAAAGAAATTGATGCTCAACTTACCTGATCCTCAAATTTTGAGTCAAGCAATCGATTTTGTGGTAAAATGTGATAATCGACTTTTCGAATTTCGATCCGAGAATCATTCACGAGAACCTCAATGTTATTACTCAATGGCAACATCAACATCTTTGCCAAACATACATTCGGAAGTAAAAAACATGCAAATTGACGCAGTACGTTTTAAACCCCTAACTGAGCAAGAAAAGATTCGTCGTCGTCAAGAAGGATTATGTTTATATTGCGGAGAACCTAAGCACACTGCTCAACATTGTCCAAAGAAACGACGCAACTATAAAATGAGGGGTACGACGGTCAAAAAAAACAACATGTCGAAAAACAGATTCGTCCAACTACAATAGGGACCATGCAGCTAGAACCTTGTACAATTCCTAATGAAGGTCCTATCCTCTCCTCAGAACCCTCTCCTTGTTTTATAATAGACTTATATTTAGGACCTAAGAATTACAAAGCCTCTGCTTTATTACATTCGGGAGCCTCAGCATGTTTTTTAGATGAACAATTTGTTAAAAGTCGTAAAATACCTTTTGTACAGAAACCTAAACTAGTACATGTAGAAGTCATAGATGGTCGTCCCTTGTCTTTTGGAGATGTCACTCATGAAACTCATCCTATAAAAGTAACAATAGACGGTCATGATAGCTACATAGCTTTTAACATAATTAAATCCCCGTCCAATCCAATTATTTTAGGTTTATCCTGGCTAAAAAAATATAACCCTCGAATAGATTGGAATTCGCGTAAACTTGACTTTTTCCAGAGCGTTATTAATAGTTCTACCAACCAAGTAAAAAATTATAAGTCTAGTATAGTAAAACCCGTACTGATAGGTGCAAAAGCATTTATACACACAGCAAAAGAAGGATCAACTTTTGCTATTTATACTGCACCTATTTCTAAAAATGTAAAGACTTCAAGTAGCATTCCAAGTCAATATCAGGAGTATCAAGACGTTTTTGAGAAAAAGAATGCAGATATTCTTCTTGAGCATCGCCCATATGATTGTTCAATCGACCTCAAGGAAGGAACTCAGCCACCATTTGGACCAATTTACAGTTTATCGCAAGATGAGATGGCTGAACTCAAGACATATATTGACAAGAATTTAGCGAAGAATTTCATACACCATTCAAAATCTCCAGCAGGAGCTCCAATTCTATTCGTAAAGAAAAAAGATGGATCTTTACGAATGTGTGTTGATTATCGAGGACTCAACAAGATCAAAATCAAGAACAGGTATCCATTACCTTTGATATCAGGATTCCTTGACCAGTTGAATCAAGCTAAGATCTATACAAAAATAGATCTAAGAGGAGCATATAATCTAGTACGGATCAAAGAAGGAGATGAATGGAAGACTGCGTTTCGAACCAGGTATGAACATTTCGAATATAATGTCATGCCCTTTGGACTCACGAATGCACCAGCTACTTTTCAACATCTCATGAATGATGTATTTCGTGAATTCTTAGACAATTTTGTCGTATACTATCTAGACGATATCCTGATCTATTCTAAGAACGTCGAAGAACATGAAATACATGTTCGTCAAGTATTACAAAAACTTAGAGATGCAGGATTGTACGCCAAGATGGAAAAGTGTGTATTTCACACTACTCAAGTTGAATTTTTAGGATACATCATTTCAAATGATGGTCTCATGATGGATTCTAAGAAAGTCCAAACAATCATGGATTGGAAGATTCCAAGGACAGTAAGAGATGTCCAATGTTTCTTCGGATTTGCCAATTACTATCGGATCTTCATCAAAGATTTTTCACGAGTTGCAGCTCCACTTACACGCTTGACTAGTAAAGATAAATTCCAATGGAATCAAGAAGCGGAAGCAACATTTGAAGCCTTGAAGACATCGTTTGTCTTTACACCAGTCTTATATCGTGTTGACTTTTCCAAGGCATTTTTTATGGAAACAGATGCATCAGATTTTGCCTTGGGTGCAGTTTTATCACAAATGGGAACAGATGACAAACTTCATCCGATAGCTTTTCATTCAAGAAAATTCTCAGCAGCCGAGATCAATTATGAGATCCACGATAAAGAACTTCTTGCGATCGTGGATTCCTTTCAAGAATGGTGTCATTATCTAGAAGGCGCTTCTAGTCCAGTCACTGTGTATACAGATCACAAGAACCTCGAGTATTTTATGTCAGCACGCGTATTGAATCGTCGTCAAGCTCGTTGGAGTATGTCTTTGTCAAGATTCGAGTTCATTATCACTTATCAGCCAGAAAAATAACAAGGTTTGTCCGATGCCCTATCTAGATGTTCTTATTTTACATCAAAAGAAGGAGATGCAGCTTTTGAGCAACAAAGAACGGTCCTCTTGAAACCAGAGCAATTTCATCTCCGAGCAATGAAATCAACATTGATTGTTGATTCAACTTTTCTCAAGCAAATCCAGTCTAGTATGCCCTCAGACCCTCTTGTTCATGATATCGAGAATAATTCTTCCAAGTCTCATGATCCTTCTAAGTTCTTGTTCAAGAATAATCTATTATATTTTGAAGGACGCCTATATGTTCCAGAAGGAGAAGCACGTTTACGTGTTCTTCAAGCACGTTTACGTGTTCTTCAAGCACATTTACGTGTTCTTCAAGCACGTCATGACTTTCCAGCAGTAGGACACTTAAGATATAATAAGACTTTGGAACTCATATCAAGAGATTTTTGGTGGCCACAAATGTGGAAGTCAGTCAAAGACTTTGTACAATCATGTGATATTTGTTCAAGATCAAAAATTCCTCGTCATCGACCTTACGGACTTCTTCAGCCATTACCAATACCAGAACAACCATGGTCTTCTGTTTCTATGGATTTCATCACAGATCTTCTAAGCTCAAGATCTTATGATTCTATATTTGTGATAGTAGATCGTTTCACCAAGATGGCACATTTTGTGCCATGTACAAAATCTATCACAGGTGAAGAAACAACTAAGCTTTTCATTGATAATATCTATCGCTATCATGGATTACCTAAAGATATCATATTGGATAGGGGAACTCAATTTGTGTCAAGATTCTGGAGGACTCTTTTCAAGATTTTAAAAGTGGACATAAAGCTATCTTCGGCTTTCCATCCTCAAACTGATGGACAAACAGAGCGCGTAAACTAAGTCTTGGAGCAATATTTAAGGTGTACTATCAACTACCAAAAAGATGATTGGACAACCCTTCTGCCATTGGCAGAGTTTGCTTGTAATAATACGGTACATTCTTCTACGCAACAAACACCTTTCTTTGCCAATTATGGCTATCATCCACGACTTGATACTTTTGATTTTTCAAAAGTTGATAATCCTGCAGCAGAAGATATGGCAAATCAGTTGTCAGAGTTACATGCAATAATGAAGGCGCAATTGAAGGAAGCTCAAGAACGACAAAAGATCTATATCGTAAGGAGCAACCACAATTCAACGTGGGTGATAAGGTATGACTACTTCGTCGCAATATCAAGACTACTCGACCTTGTGACAAGTTGGACTATCGTAGGCTTGGCCCCTTTTCTATTTCCGAACAGATCAACCCAGTTGCATATCGGTTACATCTACCGGAGTCAATGAAGATCCATCCTGTATTCCACGTGTCTCTTCTTGAACCATATAAGACAGTGGATATACAAGGAAGAAGACAAATGCCACCGCCTCCTATAGAAATAGATAATAATGAAGAATTTGAGGTGGAAGAGATATTAGACTTAAGGCGGCACCAAAATAAGCTGGAATATCTTGTTCATTGGCGCGGGTATGATATTAGTGAACGCACATGGGAGCCATCCAGGAATCTAGTAAATGCATCAGTTAAAGTCAAAGTTTTTCATCAATGACATCCATCAAAATCAAGATGAAAATCTCTCTTATAAAAGAGACAAGATTGAGGCAAGATAACATTCAATTTCCTATCCTTGTTTGTAACTTCTTTGCATTTGTGATGCTAATTAGATGGAGAGCCAACAACCAGCGGATTCAACTCAAGAACCTTTGTTTGCTGACCTGCCGGACGAGACATTACGATTGTCACAACCTTCAAGATGACGCAATCGAGATGAAGATCTTCAAGAACGACATGTTCTTCTTCGAATAGATGGTGAGATACAACGCATTTGGTATCAAGATTTGGGAAGGGACTCCCGATGTTTGGTGATTTTGCTAGAAGTAGGAACAACTCCTGATGGTGTTCCAAATATTCTATTCGAAGGAAGTTACGAAGGCCTCAACAATGATCAAATAATTGGGTGGTCTTCCCGCCCTGGTATGGAACACTACCGATGGTTGAGAGGCCCTATCAATCATCTTTGAAGAGAACAGAGATCAGAGTATGTAGCAAATACAATTCGTCGCATCATAGATTTCCTCAACATATGATGACCGCTCCTCGTGGAACTCGTCTCTAGAAGGGGGGGTAATGTCACGGCCATAATCATGTAAGCTAATAATTACATATAGAAATAGGTAGAAGTAAATAAAATTAGATAAAAGTAAGTTAATTCTATAATATTTAATGTGGAAGCTTCTTAGAAACTTCCTAGATGCTGCTTTGACTTCATAAGTGTCTTTAATTGACTTTTTGGATTAGAAACGTGGTCAACAAGTTGGCCATGTGCCACACATGTTGTTAGCTTGAAGATCAAGCTAACTATGTGGCCCACACGTAGAAAAACTTGCCTTGTAAGTCAAGGCATGTGTCCTACAAAGTCAACACATATTGGAGGTCTTATAGAATGTCGCCATGTAGCCCCTAGTTAGATAGTATATATAGAGACAAGAGTGAAGGCTTCTTCACTCTTGTCAACTCCTTTCTTGCTTCTAGTCTAGGTTCAAGAGTCTTTAGTTTCTTGTCTTATGGCAATAGCCATTCCAGTTTCCTTTTAATATACATATTTGTTTATATTTTGACTTATTATATCGAGATAGCCTTTTTGTGTATATTTTCCCTCATCGAGTCTTTGTCCTTGACACCCTATCAACCACCTTAGAAGAGAACAAAGAACTGAGTATGTGACGAATACAATTTGTCGCATCATAGATTTTTTCAACATATGATGACCACTCTTCATGGCACTCGTTCCTAAAAGGGAGAGGGGAGGGTAATATCATGAACATATATATGTAAGCCAGTAATTACTTATATAAATAGGTAGAAGTAGATAGAAATAGATGAAAATAAGTTAATTCTATAACAAGCTAACTATGTGGCTTATACATAGAAAACTTACCTTGTAAGTTAAGGCATGTGTCTTGCAAAGTCAACACATATTGGAGGTCCTATAGAACATTGCTATGTAGCTCCTAGTTAGATATTATATATAGAAGCAAGAGTGAAGCCTTCTTTATTCTTGTCAATTCTTTTCTTGCTTCTAGTCCAGTTTCAAGAGTCACAAATTTTCTTATCTTTTGGCAATGAATCATTTCTATTTCTTTTTCATATATGTACTTCTTTATTTCTATTTTTTTACTTTTTCTTTGACATGGATTTTATTGGTTTATGCATCATCTTCCAGTTCATGTCTTTGACAAAAGCTAATATCTTTTTAATTAGTTATATAGAAAGTAGAATATATAATAGATTTAAATTGATTTCATTACTATAAAAATCATCAAGATAGGAAACTATAGCCTTCAACTGATATTAGTATTATAGAACCATTATAAGAATTTTTAGAATTTATTTAGAATTGTTTAGGAATTTTTAAACAATTTCAAAGACTTTGATAAAATTATGTTTTACCACTTCATGAGCTATTATGAAGAAATGGAGTAAGAATTGAAGGCTACACAAGGTTCTTCAGCTAATAGGGTATTTTTAAACACTATGGTGAAATCAAAAATATAAAAAAATGAGTTTTACTAGTAGAAAATAGGAGGACCAACAGCTAGCCTAGTCTTTATATGAAGGGAGGTATATAAGTCCCATATGGATTGTAGCACCTTGGGTATAGGTAGGAAGATAAAACTAAGGCCTCGTGGCCTCTCTAGAAATCCATATATACTACATGTGAACTTTGGTGAGGTTCGAACTCTTGATCTATAAGCAAGTTACTCTTGAGGTAAAATATTCTTACTTCACTTTTCAATTATTTACTTCTTATTTTTAAAACTTCATAACTTATTCATAGTAATTTGGATTTACATGTTTCTTATGTTATTGGAAAGATAATAAAACTACCTATCTAAAAATATACTTTTTATTTTTTATTTTTACTTTTTATTAGATGAAAATATAGTGAACACACTCTAATTTAATTTTGGATGTTGTAATTACTTAATTTCATTTCTTCCACTTATATTGTAGTTGTTCTTCTTTGGTTTTTTGCCAATTGCATACTTCACCTCATACCACCAATTACAAACAACTCTTAATTAAAACCATCTTGTAATTGGATTAAGGAATGAAATTTATACTCACAATTCTCAAGAGCTAAGGATAATGATGTGGATTTAAAAAAAAAACCATGTTACCTTGTAGATGTGATTCCATAATTAAGCAGATAGAATAATAATAATAAAATAATCATAATCATAATAAATAAATTTTAAATGCATGGAATTTTTAAGTGACTTATTATAATAAGTGTGAATGGTAGGAGAGGTTTTGCTTGACTATTTGATTGATTTAGGAAGGTTAAGATTGATTTAATCCAGATTGAATAAGAGCTAAAATTTCCATTGTTAATTCACTTATTGTGAAATAGAATAAACTTCCAATCAGTTGAGTCACACTCCACGAGAACCTCGGCCTCCGATCCAATCGAGCAGCAAAGCGCCCAAAAACCACCGATCTAGAAAAAAACGCTGCCGCTGCCAACAGACCATACAATCCAGCACGAGTATGCTAACTCCGCCAGTAGCACCCTGCCGGAAGTGCTGCCACCAACTGATCATGCCGCACCACTCAATTATACTGCACCACCCACAGAAATCGCCCTGCCGCTGTAGTTGCTGCAAATGCCAAATCGGACTAGACAGCCATCATCCCGCCTTAGTGACAGCGTCACTTTTGCCTTAGAACCAGAACCACACTACCCCTACATTCCAGTCGACTTCATCAAGCTCTCCTATCCAACCGACATTAATTGTTTCTTCGGAATCTCCCTTGAACCTTTAGAATTGGTCACCTTTGCAGAGGCAAACCTTCATCCTGGATGGCGGGAAGCAATGGACCAAGAACGCACTGCCGTTCTCAAAAATAAATAAATAAATAAAACTGGAAACTCTGCAGCCTGCCCCCAGGAGCTTCAACCATCTCAGAAAAATGGGTATATAAAACAAAAACAGGAACCGATGGGAAGCCTAGCAAATTAAACGCCAGACTTGTTGCATGGGGCTTCCAGTAAAAAAAAAAAGTATCGACTATGACGAAGTCTTCGCCCCCGTCACCAAGTGGAAAGTCGTTGCACTTGCTTCAAGTCACCAATGGCCGATCTTCCATTTAAATGTTAAGACCGCATTCTTGCGTGGCGACCTCAAGGAATCCGTTTATATGGAGGTCCCAGAGGACTTCCGACACTCTACCACACACAAAAAAGTTTGTCGATTGAAGAAATTCCCCTATGGGCTCAAACAATGGGCTCAAACAAGCTCCCCGTGCATGATTCAAGAAAATCAATACATTTCTAGACGATCATGGTCTCTCAAGTACTGAAGCCGACTACAATTTATACAACCTCCGAGACTCTAATGGGAGTCACATTTCTAATCCTCTATATCGACGACCTTTTTCTCATAGGATCAAACTCTGAAAAAATCCTGTGGATCAAGACAAAACTCATGAAAAGGTTTGAAATGTCGGACCTAAGGAACATCAAATACTACTTGGGCGTAGTGTTCATCCGGAACCCTAAGGGAATCTTTCTCGCCCAACGGGCATATGCCTCTCATATATTGACAGAGTTCGGTATGCAGGATGGCATACCGTCAATGGTCCAAAAAATGGCGGAAGATTTGAAACTCAGTAAAGAGGAGAGTTCACCCTTAGTCGATGCCCAAAAGTTCTAGAAACTCATTGGTATGCTAATCTACTTAGTCAACACAAAACTTGAAATTTTATTTTCCATAGGGGTTCTCAGCAAGTTCATGCACAGTCCGAGAGTGCCCCACCTTCATGCGGCTAATCAGATACTCAAATATGTGAAAAGAACACTAGATCTCGGGATCTTCTACAAACACAACAAAAGCCTCACCATTTTGGGATATACACACTTGGACTAGGCAACTGCCAAGTCGATCGAAAATCCATCACGGGATAGGTCTTCGAATCAGCAGGAAGTCCAGTCTCCTGGGCATCAAATAAACAATCAACAGTGGTTGCATCCTCCACTGATGCAGAAGCCCGAGCTCTGGCCGAAGGGATCAGAGAAGCAATATAGCTTCGAACACTATCTTCCTGAATCCACGGCACAGTTCCAGATCCCATCTCATTATTCTGTGATAGCCAAAGCTCATTCAAATCGACACGCAATCCTGTCGTCCATGATAAATCAAAACACATGGAGATGTGGTTCCATTACATCCTAGACAACGTGCTTACAAGAGTGGTAGACCTCTTCTACAAACCCACCACAGAAAAAATCGCGGATCTTCTCACCAAACCACTAGGAAAATAGCGAATTACTAAACTTCGAGAAGAAATGGGCATACAAGATTGAAACACGCTAATGTAAGTCACCTCTTACAAACGACTCTGCCTCCTCAAACTCTCTGAATTTTCTATACCTCGCCCCTCGATATCCACGGACTTGGTCCTCGCACTCCGACCAAGACAAGTATACACCAGTCTTTCGTTCGCGCAACACACCATAGAATCTCTTCGACGAAAGCACGGGGCTACTCCCAGACAAACAATTTGTCTGCTGGTCACCTTTGACTCGCGGCGTACTCTTGGTATGCTCATCCTCCTCTAATGATTGCCTCACAATTCCAGAAAAACAATCTAGAAACGAATCGCAGCAACGACGCAATGCGGCAATGAAGAACCACAAACCAATCAAGATGCACCACAACGGAATAAACAAAATAGTTTCACAAGTAAGATCAAAACCTTCAGCTCAAGCACTATGAATAGGCAAAAAGAAAAATAGGAGGTACATGCCTACCACCGACATCTCATCAGCATCCCGAAGACCCAAGAATCTCGGCCGACAACCAACCATCTCTTCGACCTTCATCCTGAACAAAAGCACAACTACAGAGCAATGCTCCCCGAATCATGAAGACTCCATGCGCGAGCGGGTGTCAGAATATCTCGCTTAGGGTCATGGGGTATTGAACACAATAACGAAGTGATCTGTCCGTTCACCAATGATCTCCGTGCATCCAGTCATTAGACTGAGTATATATAGAGCCTCAGCATTGTGAAATATAATCTCTTCTTGATTCATTTCCATTGATATGTATGTATTCGATGCTTTCTCTAACAATGTGCAGGTCGAAGGTTCAGATCATTCCTCATTTACAACAAATGAGAATGAAATAGTTCTTCAATATCTTTGGACAGATGCGCTCTTGTGTCTCAGGAGAAACACACTTAGTGCTGTAAGTTCTCACTTTATCGGAGGTCATCCTTCCGCTAAATTATGATTCGTGACTTGCAGGTAGTTAATTTGTCTCCAGTGAAGCAGATAGTATCTGAATATATTGGTTATTTTCCTATTTTTCTTTGTGGAAGATGGCTAGGGTCCGAACTGCTCCAATGATTGCTGATCAATATTTTTCGAAAGAGCAAGGGTTTGTATGGGCGCTTGTCCCCATCGTTACTGCATCTAATTGACAGGGAGCTGAAGTGCAGTTCTTCTGTGCCACTAATCTGGTTCTGTTATATAATATATTATAGACACTTTAGTCCAAGTACTATCTATGATACTCTTGCTTCAGTGTGATAATTAATTCTAGGCTGTTAATCTTAAGATGTCAACTTCGGAGTGTCGTCATGAGAATTTGTTGACCAGTGGAGAAACAAAGCTGATGTTGCAATGGTTGCGCAGTTCGTATTTGAGCTACAGATTCTTGTTTCTCTCAAGGATCATTAAAAACCTGTTTAAATATTCTTAGCAGCAAGGACTGATCGACTGGTTCTAGGTGTGTAAATACTTTTGTTTCACTTGGACGTCGTTCAAATTTCATGTTTGAAAATAACAATACTAAACATCTATTAGCACTTGCTTCGATTTTTCTTAGTAATTATATTAATAATTATTATGAAATCGGAGAAAATTGATAAACTATGATTGGGATTTCGTGCTGGCTTATCACTTGCCAATACCAACAAGCTTACGTGTACTTAACACACAACGTACTGGAGATAGGTTTTGACACATACAATATGACCACTCAAATCAACAAATCCAAGTTCTAGCTCAATTAATAGCTCGAAATAACCATCCTCAGGAAAATACAGTATTTTCAGCTCACTTACAAGAAACCCATTACAACTATAAATTGCCAAATCCGTATGATTAGGAACAACCAGAATTTACGTTGTTCTCTCTCCAACATCTTTCACAAATTTTCACCATTTTTCACTTTGAATACTGAGAATCAGATGATTAGATGCCTCACTTTAAACGTTTTTTTTTGAGGACTTACCAATGAAACGCGTGATTCTTGAAATATTCACTGGACTGTGTCTGTCTGTGTGTGTAAACCACATTTTTATGGTTCCTTTGCATTTCCTCTCTCTGATGCAGTACTTTAGGTCTGCATGTTCCTCAAAATCGTGTTGAGCTTGCGGCAATGTTGTCTTTTAAGGACGTCGTGGTGAGACCCTTTGAGCACGTAGCTTACATTGAAGCAGCGGAACTACTCAAGAACACAATGAAAATGTGAACTTCCGGTCAGGTGTGTAACCTGTTTTGCGTAGAGCGTATTAGAAGTTGCTTATCTGCATCACTTCAGAATTGAGTGCTGTTATGGATCACGGTACACCCATGAAACGATAATGTGGACCATCCTTCTAACTTCATAGGTGATTGTGCATGCCGCTGCAGCACTGACTTTGAGGGCCTTGCTCATTAGATGGGGTCTGATTTTCAGAGTAAATATGAGCTTCATCTTACAGGAGTGATTTACAGTGGTAACTCGATCATTACTACGGACTTCCCAATGGTGTTGTCAAGATTTTAAGACTTCCTTAGATGAAAGATTTAATAGTAGTCGATGTACTGCATGTAGTGAAAAGATCACATCTGCATTTGATGTGTTCTTTAATTTGACCTTTTGTATGAGGCAAATTAAAGATGGCATAAGTTTGGCTCCCATGGATATTCTGGTTCCCGTTTGTACGGTCCTTCCACGTTAACCCTTTCAAATACTTCGCTCACTGAAGCCTGTGACGTGAGAAACTGCGCAACAATCAGCATGTATCAGATCTCAACTTTCATGTGCTCTGTAGATGGAAAAACCCTCTTGAGTATAGTGTGCTTTGAGCAATGTTTATGTTTGTGTAGAATGATTAATATTGTTTGCCATACAATGCAGCTCATCTTTTGGCAACCTGTGACATCGAGTTAAGTACTCTCTCCTGTGCCTTTCGACACATGATATGTAACAGGAGAGACTCAAGTCGGAGGACATTCAACCATGTGAAATTGTTGCACGATAAGATTGGGAGATTATTAGTGATAGTCAATTCGAGGGGTAGGTAGAAGTTTTTAAGAGAAGGATCGAGGAAGTTAAACTTAATAAGAAGGGCCACTGGCTGCATCTCGATCTGCAACGTGTTAATTCTGGAATGCTCTTCAGAATAAACAAGACTTGTTGGGAAGCACTTTTTCAGCCGGGGTCAAACTAGTCATACGTGATTATAATGAGTTTTTTGAATGTCCTGATTTTTTGGCAATTGTTCTGAAGCATCTGTACTTGTGGATGCTCCACATGCCGAATTGGTAATGCTTTGAACTATTCGTGCAGTTTGCGTAAGGGATTGAAGACATACGAAATCTTCATTCCATTTCCAAGAACTACCAAATCAGCAAGGCAACAATGGCCACGACCTTTTTCTGCAACAATTTTTCGCAATTTAGTTCCGAGAAACCCGTCGAGGTGTTACTAGGGAGAGATTCAAACTACCACCATTTGGCCAACCCCAGCAGAATTGCGATTCACTCCCAAACTGCCATCAGGTACAAAGCACGTTGAACAGCTCACACTTCCAAAGCTTGTCGTGGAGTAATGCCATCGTACTGTCCGGCTGTTCTTGAGCATCTAAGGACTGCGTCGCTACATGGCAGCAGAACGATTAAATGCCTGGCACCATTTTCATTGCTTTTCGAGTCTTTATGTTCTGGAGAGAACTTTAGAGCTTTGCAGTTAATGCCTGGTACGTACACATCGAGTGCATCGAGACTCCTGGAGACACATAGCATTCTAATCTGTCGAGAGCCCTGGACGGCTCAATATAATGTGATTGATAATCAATAGGGGCGCGGACTCTGCAGTTTCTTCTTCCTGGAAGAGCCTCAAGATCCAAACATCTTCTGGTCTCCTAGCCTTGGGATGTGAGCACATTGCCGAGGTCCTTGATCTGGACTGACAGTCTTCACCGCTGTCTCCATCGATGGATATATTCCTTCCATTCGAGAAGCATTCAAATTAAACTAGTGAAGTAAATGACCACCCAGTTTGGATTGTAGTGCAAGTGTCCATTTAATGGATCCTGAATAGAATACACGGGAGCCAGATCATTCCAGCAGAAAGTGGAAGTTGACACTGGTCGTGGAAAAGCTGTCTGGCTCCTCATGAAGAGAACCAAACTCAGCTTCACAGTCCAAGTGTGCTCCAATCCCCTCCCAAGAAATATTGTTTCGGTGAACGATGCCCGAGACCATTGTGCAAAATTTCTGACAGGTCTTTCTTCATTTTCCATTTCTTTTTTCTCCCTTGTCACGTTTTGAATGAATTCAAAGGAGGAATCTTATCAAATGCTGAATGACGGAGCTGGATGCATGTTCAGTTCAGCTGGGAAGCAGTGCCCAGGAAGAAATCTGAACCGTGACCCAGTTTCATCTGTTCGTTTGTTCTTTTTTCTTATTGTTTTTTTTTTTACTTTTTTCTTTTCTTTTCTGTAATTAATTCTGCTCCTTGATTTTTTGAGTTGTTGAGAGTAGTTCAAATTTGAATTGGTAATTAGTACAATCTGTTGAGTGATTTAACAAACTGAAGGGATTTATTTGTTGTTATCATTATTATGTAAATTGAATAAAGGCTGTTTTCTCCGCACGCCTAAGGTATGTAACGCTTGAACTTTATTACCATTCATGTGTGATAGAAAGTATTTAACATGCAAGTTGATGGCAATTGATAAAGGCTATTCAAATAAATAAGCATTGAGAATAAAATCTATGTTTATAGTATAAAATTCCTAAGAACTGAAAATATTGGTCAATTTTCTTTTTATTTGAATAGTGCATTCAACACACGGAGAGAAAATATTAAAAATATTGGTGACATCAACAATAAATAATATGTTTCTACAATAATAAACTATATAAGAGTAAATCTAATATGCTTTTATTAGAATAAATCTAAGAGGCAATCATCAAAGATTATATATATATATATATATATACATGGATAGGCTTAGGCTACAAGCACACTCTAAGTTGCTAAACATGCACTCCAAATTACTATATATAGATACAAGAAAAATAAAAGCCTCTAATTTGCTAGTTTCTATTGTATAAAGCTTGATACTTGCAACCACTACATATAGGTTGAGAATGTGGCAGCCCCCTTGCAAGGATTTTTGAAGGCAAAGCTCCAAAAAAAAAAAAAAAAAAAAAAAAAAACTTTATATGGACTAATCAATTTTGTAATCTTAATATATTTTTTTAAAACCTCGTCTCTCAGAATTTATATCTCTCTCTCTACATATTTCTCACTTCTTTTCTATCCTAATTTCTTTCTTTTCACTCTTCTTTGTTCTCTTCTTCTTTTTATTTCTTACTCTTTTTTTTATTGGATAATAAGTCTTCTTCTACCAAACTCAAAAAAATATATAAATCATGAAAAGAGTTTTTTTAAAATGTTAAGATTCATTTATTTATACATGCAATTGTTGCCCTCCTTGACCCTTCTCCCTCCCTTCCATCATCATTGTAGATATGAGGCTCTATATAATAATCAACCAATTAAAAGCTTTTATTTTTCTTAGATATGCATGTGGCAACTTGAGATGTGCTTGTAGCTTGAATCTTGAATATATATATATATATATATATATATATGTATATTTATATATTTAAAGTATTTTCTAAAAATAAATTTATTTTTTAAAATATTAAATTAATTATTAAATTTAAAAATATATTTTTTAAATTTATTTTAAATTTAATAAAATATTAAACTATCCATACAATATATAATTATTTTTAAAAAATCAATATCAACACTATAGTATAAAAAATCTAATTTATACAAATAATTTTCATTCATATAGATCTTGTAAATAAAACCAACATTGTTGTATTGTAATACTACTATAAGGCAAAGAAGAAATATAAATTATATTTTAAAAAGATATAGATAGAAGATAGAAAGGTTATAAATATACATAGTGTTAATTTCTTTTAATATAAAAAGACTTCTACTTCCTTTATAAGACCATAGAAAATTAAAAAAAACAAAAAAAAACAAAAAAAAACAAAAAAAAAAAAAACAAACAAACAAACAAACAAACAAACAAAGTTGAATAGCAAAAATTACCTTAAAAAGCTAAAAATTGATACTCTAAGTCGATCAGTTAGTTGTGAACCAAGGTTAAAACCAAACCTTGAGGCACAAAACTACATACCTATGATATTTCTAAGGTTCTTTTATTAATTAGAAAAAAATGATAGAGAGAAAAATTGATAGAATTTATTAAAACATTAATTTTGAATGATTTGGATTAATACAAAGTTTTTTAGGGCTTTTCAAAATTAGAGATATTAAAAACGATAAAAGTTTTGAGAAATAAAAAAGAGTTTACATATTTAAGGACTATATAAGCATTGTAGCAAATTGACAAGTAAAACTTTATATGATTGTTGATTTTCTTGTCTTCAATGTGTTTTGTAAAATTATAATAAATCAATTAATTAGATTATATATAGTTAAAATTCAATTGGATTAGAATCTTGAAATTTAAATTTCATGGATCAACAATAGTATCTTTGATCTTGTGCAATCTACTAGTTAGATTGAGATGAAATTTTGTGATCTAATAGTTTACTTAGTTTGAAACATTTTTGTAAAGTTTGAGGGCAATAAAACTATACAATAAGAGGACACAATCACTAGTAGATTAATATCAAGGTTATAAAAAGTGGATAATCGACATCCAAGAAAATTAGGAGTTTTTTCTTCTAATTGGTGAATTGGATTCATTTCAAATCTTTTGTGCTTGTTTTTATCAAGAAAATTTCTATGTATAAAAATTTTGAAATAAATTAATGGTTTTATTAATAATTATGGTTTTTAAGGATGTTTTAGGATTTATTTAAGATATATTAATAATTTCATTAGGATTTTTTGGGATTTTATTAGAACACTTTTAAATTTTATTAAGAGTTTTTTTAGGGGTTTTTTTATTTAATTCTTAAATTTTTTATTTTTTAGAATATTTTAAAGAATAAATAATACTTTATTTTAAAATTTTCTTTATGATTTCTATGATTATTTTTTAGTATTCTTCATGATTTATTTAACGTTACATTAAAGATTTTTTTAAGATTTTAAAGATTTAATTAAGGTTTAATTTGAATTATTAAGGTTCAATGAAGATTTATTTAAGATTTTATTAAGACTATTAGATTCTTTGTTTGTTGCAAACTACAAGTTACTTCCATAGCAAAGTGCCCAAAGAGTTCTTAAACAAGACAACAGGTAATATAACAACGTTTAAAGATAATTAAAATAATAATATAATGGAATGCTTATGCATTGATGAACTTTGTTTTTGGAAGTTTAATTTTTTATAATCTAGGTTTATTTATTAATAGTTTAAATCCATAATATAAACTATATAATATTTAAAAATAAAAATAAAAAACAATGTCAATTTTATTCTATTTTATTTTAACAAACATTAAATTATTTTAACTATTTAAAATATATATATATATATATATATATATATATATATATATATATATAACATAGTCATAAAACTTTTTATGGATTTATTACTATGATTTATTTTATTTTATTGCAACACTAAATATCAAATATTTATTATCTTAAAGAAAAATTACAAAAATTAATATCTAATATATCTATAGCTAAGGATCAACATCTTTCTAAAAATTTCTTTGTATTTATAAGAAAAAATTTGAAACATCTTAGTTAATCTTTTATTTAAATTATTATTATTATTATAATTATCACTAAATATAAATATATACATATACAAACACAAATACACACACACACACACACACATATATATATATATATATATATATATATATACACATACATACCTATTTATACAACTATATATATATATATATATATATACATACATACATACATACATACATATTTATACATATATATATACATACATACATACATATTTATACATATATATATATATATATATATATAAGATATTTTTGTTGGAATCAAAGATCTAATAAAAAAATTATATTTATTAAATATTTATATAAATATAATATTAATATTTTAATAAACCTAAACTTCCTATTATAAGATAAATAAATAAAGACTAAAAAATAACTTCAATAGAAATTACTTGAAAAAAAATCTAGTCAATTTAATTCTTAGAAAATTCCAAATATTTTAATATATAATTTTTTGATTTTTTGTCTTATATAGAATCTTATCTCTAATTTTACATCTTGTTTTTTTTACTTCTTGAATTTTAAGCCCTATATTCTTGAATTATTAAAAATATCACTAAATTATTTTTAAAATATCAAAAATTAAAAAAATTAAAAAAATTAAAGACCAAATCTCTATAAAAACTCTGAGATTTTTTTATTATTAATAATTCTATGGCTTTCAATTGATGTGATGTTTAATTTTTCTAATGATTTATCTACAAAAAACTTATATTAATATATATATATATATATATTTTTTTTTTATGCATAATAGATAATAAATAGTATATTTTATATGTCAAGCAATCTACAAATATGTTTTGTTAAGATTTTTACTTGTGTCTTCTTTTAATGCACTTTTTATATTTTGCAACTTAGCCCAATTAATTTCTAATTTATTATTTATTAATATTTGGCATCTATTTATTTATTTATTGTAAATTAATCTATGAATAAAAGAATATTTAAAATTTTATATTAAAATTTTATTAGTAGCATAGAAATAAAAGCAAGTTAGAATCTAAAATTGCAAGAATAAAATTCCAAAAATTAGGTAATTAGGGAAAATAGAGAATAAAATAAATATATAAAAAACTACAAAATTAGTGATACAATTCATTTTATAGATTTGCACATTGATTCTTTTTAGTAGAGGAAATTTTAAGGCAAGAATATATGTGTAGACTTCTTCAAAGTAAAACGAGTAAAAAAGATAGTAAATGTTTTAAAAAGAAATAGTTTTTTTTCTAAAATTCCTAGGAAATTGTATAAAGTTGTGTATAAAGTTAGAAAAATAAATAAATAAATAAATAAATTTAAAATACTTTCAGAAATAATTGGTTTTGAAAAGTTCAAAATATTAAACTAGATTTTAAATAATAAAACTTTGGTATAAAAATAATAATAGAAAATAAATTTAAGCATAAAAATTTATATATAGAAAATATACATACTAGTAAAAATCTACGAGGACCATAAAATACAATCATAAAATCTACATTGAACTCTAATAGATATAATTTTTATTTAGTAATACCAAAAATATATATATATATATATATATATATATATATATTGCTTTAGTACCAATCTTGTCTTAAAACAGTTATTTTCTATTAGATATGTAATTAATCCAAAATATTATTTTTAAAAATGAAAAATAAAAAGTAAATAAACCATATTTTTTATGAATCAATCTAACTAAGGATAATTTTTTATTAATTTTCTTACAGTTTCTATTTTTATTTTCTTATGGTTTTTAATTTCTTTTTTTTGATATTACTGGAAATAATGTAGAAGTAAGATCAAATAAAATATATTAAAATTATCCCTTAATAAATTAGTACTGATCAATGCATTTCAATAAATAATTAAATCTAAAATTATATTTTAATTTTACATTAGTAAAAATAATATTAAAATACATAATTAGAAATTGATGTAATATTTTTAAATTCTTAAGATAAATGATTAATAAAATTTAACTAGAAAAGACATAATAAGGTGGCACCTAGATACTTATTGGATAACAAAGACTGTTGCATATTTTGGATTTAGAGTTTGGGATTTATGGTTTGGATTGTGAAATTACTTTAAAAATATTTAAATTTATATTAAAAACTTTAAATACAAATATTAGAGGTTTTGATTTTAATTCTAAACTATCTACTTGAAGAGAAATAATAATTTAAAATTATAGAATAGATATTTTAAAAAAAGTTAAATCAAAGTATGTATAATAAAAAATAAGAAAATCAATGTGAGTTTGGTATTAAATGTTTTAAACCTTATTAGTTTAAATTAGCATTATAAAAAAATTATTTTCAAATCATTTAAGTTTTAGATTGTAAACAAAGACTAGATAAAGACGTCCTCATAAAAAAATGTTTAAAACACCTATAAAATTTACATAATAAGAGAAGATAATTTTATTTTTTATTAATTAGCAATTTAAAAATTTAATTTTTCTGCAAGAAAATTTAAATAAAAATCTTATTTTGTGTATTTAAATATAAAGTATGCAAATTATTTAACTTTAAATTTATAATTTTTTAAAAAATAAATGTATTCACACAATCAGTTATTTTCAAAAAAATAAAAAATAAACACACATATACATATGTACAATAAGTTTTCACTATGGTAATTTAAGTTCTTATTAAGTCAATTAAAAGATCCTTTATTTGTCAAATTACTTTAATATTAGATATATTTGAATAAAAGATAATTTTGACTCTTTTATTAAAACTTGCATAATTATATTAATTAAACTATAAAAAATTAAGAACCTTATCCACTTAGTCAAATTAATTTAGATATTCTAATATTGACTAAAATATATTCATGCCAATAATATATCTTCTTTAAGTTTTTATTATCATTATTATTCCAATCAATAAAAAATTCAATATTTTTTATTATTTAAAAAAATTGTTTTCAAATTATAATGAAATAAATTTAATTTTTATAAAAAAATATTTAAATTTTTAATATAAAATAAGATTGTAGTGGTAATGGCAAAAACTATGGTGGCATTAACAATATCCTTATTCTATTAAAAAATAGCATTTATAGCTTATAAGATTTAGAACATATTTTACCAAGCTAGGTTTTGTTAAGTCTATAGATATGTTTAGTTTGTGACAAGCTTTGGTTTAAATTTTGTATTTTCTTTTGTGTATGTAAATGACAAAATATACTACAGCTACAGGATTAATGAGATTTTGCACAAGACCTTACAATAATAAATAAACTGAAGATACCATATTTTTGCAAATTCTTCTAAATTTACATGTCTTTGAAAATTTTAGATTATTTTTAGAAATTTCTAAGAGTAGAATGTCAGAAGAAATAACCCGCCTGTTTTTTTTAAAAGAATAATATTAATAACTCTTAAAATTAATAATAATCATTCAATATAAAAATTTAATATATTAAACTAGCTAAAACAATATCAAAATTAAAAGATCCATTTATATATTAAACTAGCTAAAACATAATGTTGAAACAAACCAAAAACTAAATTAAAATTTACAGAGTATTAAAATATAATTTTAAAAAATCAATTATTGTAATAGCATGTTTTATTCAATGAAGATTGGAAATTATGGTTTAGAATTATTGGATCTTTTGGCCTATCTCTAAATTAAAACTAAAAAGGTTTAAAAAATAGTTTACAACAACAATTATCATTATTTAATAATGACACCTAGAACAACTAGAAATTATCATTGTTTTCATTCCAAAACCACAATGATCAACACTCAACAATAACAAAATAAAAATAAAAATAAAAAATAAGTAATTAAACAAGCAAACTCATCATTTCTCTTCACAAATAATATAGAAATTAAAGAAAATCATTTCAGAAATTCATTTGGAAAATTCACATGATATTCATCAACAAGTTTTTCTAGGTGCCAAAAATTCATCAAGCAACAGATTGCAAAGGGCTTCAAATGACAATCATACTTCTTTTTTCTTTTTCTTTTTTTTTATTTCATTTTATTTTAGCTTATCTTATCTTATATCATCCTGCACCTCCTCTCAAGGACTCTGGTAACACCAAAGCTACAAAAACAAAAAATTATGACGAAAAGAAACAAAACAGAACAGCACACTCACACAGACAAGGTGACGCAAGATTTTCCCAACTCAAACAAAAACTTCTCCAAATTTGCTATTTGTTGCTTCTTTCTTTCTTGCCTTCCTTCCTTCCGTCTTTCATTCTATCTATTGTTATGTTTTGTTTGTTTGTTTGATTGTTTGTATATGAGTTTTTGTTTTTTTGTTTAGTATGCAAGTGTTGTGAGCTCTGCATCTCTCCTGGCAGGTACAGACTCATTTTTCTCATGTGACGTGAGCTGAAGTGGGTCTGATTCCCACCCACCCACCCATCGCCGGCGTCAGCGATGAACTCACTCACTCACTGGTGGGTTCAGTCGTCGAGCGAGTGAGCGGCGGAAGTAACTAGCTGGGCCCAGGTTCCACACACAAGAAAGGAAGGAAGGAAAATTGCACGGAGGAAGGAATGAATGGGAGCTAAGTTAGTCGAAGATGAGGGAAAAACAACTAGAAATGCCTGCTTACTAGCCACCCAGCTTCCCAAAAAGACAAAGACATGGCACTAGTTTTTGTTTTTGTTTTGGTATTGTTTAGTGCCAATTTTGTATGTATGTATGTGGTGTACCGTTCTGGTCTCCTCCCTGACCCTAGTCTTTGATGCTGCCACTAGGTGTGCCTGACTTTCTAGTGTCTGACGATGCACAAAATTATTGCATCCCTCGCCAGCCCCGACGACGACGACGAAGTCCCAAGTACCAAGACACGCTAGATCGGTGGGACCGTGCAGGGAAAGAGTAGACTGGACCCCAAACACACACACACACACACACATTCGCTGCTAGCAAGCAAGCAAGTAAGACTAGCTTTCAACTGCTGCTGGCCCGTTCGTGACGTTATCCATCCCAGCGCACGACACACACTATTGAGGAAGGAAATCATTGTACCCCGCATGGTTTCTAAGAAAGAGGTGCCCTCCAAGACATGGAGGAATCTGGCTGCAATCCTGCCGAGGTTCATATGTAGGAGAAAGACAAAGATGCCCACCGGAACCTCCAATAAGCTTCCGCTGTGCGCACTGTGTTTCGGGGGAGGGTGGGGAAAGTTACAGGGAAACTGGCCGGAGATGGAAGGGCCGTGTGATTCTTGCTTTGACCGGCTCCCGTGTTGGAATTCTATTCTCTGGGTGACACGAAGGTTGCCACCGCAAACTACCTGCTCGTGAACGTGATAAACAAGCCATGATTATCTAAGAAGGGGCTGTAAATCGCTATTCCTAGTTCGGTATTCGAACTCTAAATCGCCCTACTTTTCTTGAAACGATTTGCATAGTAGCCAGAACGGTCGTCCACATAGTCATGAGGTGTGCTTTCTGTTTTTCTCCACGTTCCTAGCTTGACCGAATCTTTTTTGATGAAATGGAAGAAAATACACAAGTGACAGCGTCATCAACGTGCATGATGCTTGCCGAAGAGAGGATTCAACCGCGAGAGTCGTCGAGAGATCATTATGAGTATGCGGCTATCGATTGCGGAAAACGTGTTAAGTAGGAGACATAGTTCGACGTGCACTTGTTAATGTTGAAACAGTAATCTTCGAGACGTGTTAAATCGACCAGCTGCCCCCCCCCCCCCCTCATGCTTTGGAAGTTAAAAGAGATTGCATAAATAGGGCAGTCAATTTTTATTGAGATCCTGCGTGCTGTACGATAATGTGTTCCCACGCTGCAAGCCTTCCTCAAAAGCCGAACGGCTTTACGCTTTATACATCCAACCGTTCGAAACTGATCAATGAGTGTCGAAAACCTGTCTAGCAGAGAAGACCCACCCTGCAATAATTATTTGAATAGTGGAAGCAAAAACGTCTCAGATAAAATCAAAATCAACAGGGCTGATTAAATTGAGGTGATCGAGGGCTCTTGATCTGAGTACTGAGCTGACCATCTCAACTACCGGGAGGTATTCTGTGGCAAGTCTTAATCACATCCGGTGGTATGATATTTTCTTAAAAATCTCCCCGAACGTATGTGTCTGTGAACATATATATATATATATATATATATATAAGGATTAGTTAATATATGTAAGACCGTATACCGTTAGCTTGTATCCATTAACACTAGACTATCACAGGCTAGGGGCTGCCTGTTCAGTAATTCGTTATTGATGCAGAGTAGGTCACAACTCACAGTGGGATGATTCCATGTACTAACCAGCTGGGTTGTGCAGCTGGGACTTTTACTGTAGAAATTTACTAACAGTAACGAGGACAGTGGTACCTTTGGTAAGGAATTGTCTTCTCAGCACATTCTTCCGATTTGCTGAATCCATCAATGTCCAGTCGGTACGGACTTCGTCTACGAATCTGATGTTTGCTCTTTTATCGGCACCAGAGTAGCTGATGCTCTCACATAGAAAATTATGATACATCTTCAGCTGCCTACAAACAGATACCAGATGTTGGAGGATGGAACCTGGGTGATATGGTATTGCGTCCTAGGTGTGACATGATCCAACAAGCACTGAATCTTGATTTGTTTGTAGAGAAAGGAGATTTCAAAAGGGGAGGTAAAACATTATGCCATACTTTAATGAATGAAGATGTACTACAATTCTGCAATCATGCGATCAATGAGTGTCTACAAAAGGCAACAGAGATACGAGCTATAGATGGGCTTCTACTGCATCCTGGTTATTTTTTATTTTTGAACTGCTTCTCCAGCAAAATTAAACCATAAACGGCTGCGGAGGTTGAATTTCTGCATTGTGACTTGTGTTTAAAAACCTAAAACGGTTCCAGACTGATGGAATAAGATCGAGATTATTTACATCGGGATCGTAGTCAAGTACAGAATCTTCCATTTCAATCTTAAATGTAAATAAGCAGATTCTGCAACAGAATCAGACACAACATGGTTGAAGGTAGTGGTGTCAACTTGTCAAACGAACATAATGTTTAACCCATACTAGAGGGATAAGGGTGTGAGATGACATTTAAAATGTCCAAAGACTAGATTAGGCCTTGAGAGCACTACAGTTCCTTGAATTTAAGACGTGAAAAAATGAGTGCTGAAGTCATTCCTCAGCACATTCTTTCACCGTTACTTGTGGGCTTGTTCTTAGTGCAGAAAACACTATCGCTTGTGCCCACTCTTAAACGTTGGACATGTGCTCTAATCTTGGGCAACTGATTATAGTTTCTCGATCGGGGAACAAGAGATTTTCTCGTAATTTAAATTATCGAAATGAGGCATCATGAGAACAGGCAGACCCTGCTCCAAATGCGGCTGATGAAGCAGTATCTCACTCTAAACTGATGAAAACAGGATCTCAGCGGAAGACATTTCCCTGCAGCGTTTCCCGCGCTGCCCGCTAGCAATAGTGCCATGCATGCAAGGGCCAATTAAAAAAAACAGGAAACGAAAAAAAACAAACAAACAAACAAAAAAACCACCACAAAACAAAACACGACAAAGCAAAACAAGACTAGTGGATTCATAATGCATAAGTTATCTAAACAATGGGAACCCGTGACACATGGCCGCCTGTAACGTTGAAACCAAGAGGTGCCAAACTGGTTAATGTTATTCGACCCCAAGTCGAATATTTATACATCCTTATTCGATCGCTTAGTAGACTTAAAATACTGAATCAGCACAATTTCCGTAACCAATAACTGACCACTCTGATCAAATAAACTGACAACCACAATGCACAGTACATCGAAAAGAGGAGTTCAAACAAAAATAAGGTTGTTCGGAACTTGACGGCATGCTGCATCATGAAGATTTGGACTCAATACGCAAAAATATCATTTTCTCTATTGAATAATGCAGTTCAAAATCAACAGAAGAAAAGCCACAGGCGGGAGCACTCCACACCAAATGAAAAACCAACTGTGAAAGCAGTGAACTAGCTTCTGATCATCACTTATACTGGAATATATTTTCTACTAAGAACTAATTGAGATAGAGAGCAGAATGGTCCATGTAAGGAAAGCAAAATGGCTGTATCCACAGCATGAACAGGAGGCTCGATTGCGGCTAAAGTTCGTCATTTGTACTGCACAGAAAAGAGTGAGACAAGAACCGTGCCTACATCGACCAGCAAAAATGCTTCGACAAGTACCTAGACGTAAGCTTTTAACGAACTCCAGAGAAACCTCCTGTAACTACAGAATCAGAAAAACGACACCTGGATGCTGAAGCTGCAGCTCTGAAGGCTACGCAAAACTAGCAGAGGCTCAGGCTGAAGAGGCATTGCCGTCGTCACTCTTCGTGGACGACCACTTGATCGCACTGGTAATAGAAGGAACGGATCGGAGTGTGGCCAACAACTGAATTACATCCGAATCTATCATCAGCGGTTATGGTCTGATCATCAAAGCATCTGCCCGTGAGAGTGATAAATCTTCCAGTTGATGACTATCCGATTCCTTCCGCGGCTGTAGCGAAGACTCAATGGATTGTAGACCCTAAACCAGTTCATGAGTATTGAGAGGGTCGCTGGTGATGACCATGACCTCCGTGGCCCCCGTGCGAATGGTGAGGATGACTACTACCTCCACCTCCGGCCCAATGACCCAACACATCCTGTGTGGACAATTGTTGGGCTTGGTTGTTAAGGTTGGGGTTCTGTGGTGTGACAATGCTGTAGAGCGATTGCAATCCCGCAGGGTAATTGAGCTCCGGTGCCTGGATAGCTAACGGGTTTTGTTGAGTAGAGCTACCAGGCCCCATGGTCAATCCATCATCATCGTTATCAAGAGGAAGCCGTTCATACGTAAGGCCAATAAAAGATGCTGCAATCACAAGGACAGGTCCTGCTGCCATTAGCGTCCCTACAACGCTGCCCCCAAGCACTTGTCCGGCGGCACCAGCAAGCGAAACTGTGAGCCCAGTGGTGGGTGCTGACGACGGATGCGGTAGGAATGCACCCGACAGCGAGATGATTTCAAAACGGCCGTGAAACGTGACTGTTGCCCCGGGGGTCGTCGGTTGCCGGAGCGTCACATTCGACACGGTACCACTGGCACCCATCACACAAATCCCTCTCTGCCTTCGCCGAGAGAACGATGCCACAGAGTCTCCAACATCGCATCCCCCCGCGACTTCCAGTATGTGCGGTCGCATCGCGTTTCCATTTTCTCGTGTTATGATCACAGGGGGCTTTGGTTTGTTCTTGGATCCTGGCGGCCGCCCTCTGGGTTTCCGCCCTGGTTCCAGTATGGCCAACTGATTTCCAGTCGGTAGCTTTCCTAGCTTCCTTCCCCGCCCGCTGCTTCCACTCTGCTCGTCGTCAGAAGGGGCGCCGGATGGCCGTGCTCCCACTTCCTCCACCCCGGCCATGAACACATACCCGGCACCAACCTACCTCCTCCTTCCTCATCACCCTTCACCCCGGCCTCTTCCTCTCGGCGTCCCCCCTCCTGCTGATGCTTCCTCTTCCACCTGTTCGCAAATCCTCGAAAACCCGCTCGATGTCCTCAACCCACATCACCCTCTTTCCTGATTCCTCTCACTTTCTTCTCCACCACCATCCTGCTCATCCCCTACTCTCCTTCCTCCCTACTTCACCTTCACCACTACAATTCTCACAGGTCGTATATCGACCACAACACACAATATCAGCAGCCACAACAACAACAGCCACGACAACAACAACAACAACAACAACAACAGCAGCAGCAGCAGCAACGAGAAAACCCTCAGTACTCCGACCTCACGCACCCCTTTCTGCTCCAGCTTGCTCCACCGTCAATCTGGTCGAAATCTACGACTGGCCTAAACACACAATCCTTTGTATACTGGCTCCCTCCTGCAAGAATGGGGAGGGGGATCATGCAGGTGCCTGCGACGAATGTTGGAAACTGCCGAGCCGAAGCAGCGGGTGAGGTGGGGTGGGTCTGGGTCAGTGTGTGTGTGTGTGTAAGGGTGTGGTTTTGTCCCGAAAGGGTCCCCCGCACACTCTCTATCTCTCTCGGTGTGTCCCTAAGTAAGTGCCAAGCTTAGTTAGACAAGACAAGACGAGGCAAGGCCATTCATTCAAATCTCTATTAAAATACTCATTCTAGTGACGTCTAGTGACCGTAGGATCGATTACCAGGGCCCCCCCTTCCCCGTCCACTCCCCATGCCTTGCCTGTATGCTGTCGGAGAGCCAACACAGCCCTGCGCTCGTGATCTCCCCCCCCCCCCCCCCGTTGCCCCCTCTTGAGATCAAAACTGGGTTTAATATAATATTATCTTAATCTGTTCCCACACCCTTTGGGGGTCCGTCATGCAGTCCAGTCAAATCAGCTCACATCTACCCCCCCCCCTTTGTGAACTTTGCCCCCACTCTCTCACCCACCCCCAATGTTTTGCTGCTACAATCCCTTCAAGTCTTCCAACTCTTGCCACTTTGTTTCCATATTTTTTAATACTTTGCATCCTCCGGGGAATTAGTTGCAGGGCCATTCTCCAACCTTCTCTAATACGTGAAATTTTACTGTGTCATGGAACATAATGTGGATTCATGTGTGTGTGGGAGGGAGGGAGGGAGGGAGAGAGAAAGAGCATTGTTTGTGGTCTTTTATATTTTCACTTGCTATATGAACACACACACACACACACACACAATAATAATAATAATAATAATAATAACATGGGGCAGGGTAAGGGAAATTTTTTTTGGATCATTGTTTTGACCATGATGCTTCCAAACCATCATTGTAATTTCACTTCAGATCTGGAAGGGGGGCAAAAATGATATGGGAAAAAAGTGATAATTGTTGTGGAATTATTCAGCATCAATTTTATTTTTGTATTTTTTCAATTCTATCCTGTAGTAGTGAATAATTATTCTTTGTATCCTTCCTGTGATCTAATGTTGATTTGTTTGGAACAGATACACAGAACTACCTAAAACATGAACTAGGAATGGAGTGGCCTTGCTCAATACTAATTGACTGGCCTGGATCAATTTGAAGCTTTTTGAATATTTATTTAATTTTAAATGAGCTTTGTCATGAGTACTTGGGATACAATATTAAGAAAGCATAAACCCATCTGTCAGTATCCACTTCTTCACATTGTTCCACTGTTCAAGTTCCCCTATTCAGTAACCCTTTAAAAGCATCACAGTGCTTAGACCTGGCACTGGGTTTCAGAGAGACACTTGCAGTTTCTTTACATAAAAACAGGAGTGAGTTTGTTAGAATCCTATGAAGCTGTGTCCACAGTAATGGATAGATTTAAACATATGCCTCAGGAATCAGAGCACTAAATCCTGGATCCAAAGCCTTTACAGGCCAGATCCTCTAGCAAACTCCACCATTTTGACTATTCATCAGCCTCAAACACAAACACACATCTAGCATCATACAATATCAGATACTGGATACTATTTTGGCAATGCTGTCTTCCTTCTTCTTCTTCTGATATGCAATGCCAGTTTTGGGTTGACCACAGCCCTCATTGTTGTGCACATTTGGTTGTTAAGTTTCATCTCAGTTTCTTTGGGCTTTTTGGTGTACGGAGCACGGGGCCCAGCATGGCCACCAACAAAATTTAGACTTGCAAGCAGCTGGTGGTTTTGGGTTGAAAGATTTCATTGCATTTTCTGACAGGATTTGATCACCTGGCAAAACATAAATTTTTTACATACAAAATGACAAAGCCACTGTGCTGAAGCACATGAGCAGCCTGTTTTAGCACCATGGCTTCAAGCATTGAGTGCCTGTTTTGGCTGCCTGAACTGCCATCAGCATTGAGAGCAGAGGCTAGAATGGAAGCAGACCAAGACTAGGGAGCAGCTTGTGCAACTTATAACTACCTTCACACTAGTAATTGGCTCCAATTCTATATATATATATATATATATGTATATATACATATGAAATGTCAAATATTTCCCTAAATGAAAACCAAGCCTGTAATAGACCTATTGCTTTGTATGACCAAGCCAATGAAGAGAAGGTAAGGCTTCAATGAAAGGTATGCATAACTGATGAGATGGGCTCATATTAGAATGTGAAATCTTTGAAGCTACCATTATTTTTGTAAACAATGTGGTAGATCAGTAGAAATAATTGAGATTGTCTACACAACAAACAAGGGCTGCATGATAACCCATTGCATTTATAGCCCAACAGTCAAATAATTCTTTTGGTAGTGTAATTGTGGCAACTTGTTTGAATCCCATGCATGGAGATTTCCTTCCTTCCATCCAGAGAAAGGTCACAATAATAAATTTTTGCAGCATTGAGGCATAGATATCCTTGTACGTCAAGTGGCCCCCTAGTACAGCAGATCAAAAGACAATGAGAAAATGAGTCTGTGGCCTTCACCTCAGCATGTGTGTCCTTGCAAATTATTGATATATAGATAGATAGATAGAAGAGGAAGATGGGGAGGAGGGGGTTATAGCTGGCATGAATAGCAAGTTAGCTGTGTGTGGGGGGGGGGGTCTGTGTGGTTTTGACAAAATGGGAGTGTCCACAATGGATCTGGCTAAAATGGGTCATTGATTGATTCTCCTCCAGAGCATGGCTGGGCAACAGACACAGAGGCAGACACTCTCTATCTCTACTCTCTGTATTTACACTCTCTTTACTCTGCTGCTATTCTCCTCATTGCCTGTTCTATTCTCTGTGCAGCATCATGTGGATGATGATCAGCTAATGGACCAGTAAATGGGGTGGGGGTAGCCATCCCTAGCATCATTATTCCCCTGCAACACCCCCTGCATTATTGCTATTCCATCCCATTTATCAATCCACCTATTCATTCATTGATCCACCTATCCACCCATTTTGTGTTTACCTTGCTATCTCTCTCTGTCTCTGTCTCTCTCTCACTCCCCATAGGAGAAGGTGAGGTTTTCACTAAAGTCATGCTTGGGTGGATTCCTAATGAAATGAAACACTGAGGGGGAGATGGGGGCGGGGGAGAAGGTGCTGAGGTGACGTTCTCAGTATACTGACATAAGTCAACTTCAGAGCACCAATTGCAAATACCTTTCCTAGCAGTCTACCCAAATGGGGTCATGTACGGCCTCCTCTCCACTGCACACAAAGGCAAAGGAAGGAAGGTAGGAAGGAAGGATCAACACACATTCACATGCACACACTCAAGCCCCACCTGTTCACCACCCTGGTCTGCCCCACCCCCACTGCCCCACCCCCACTGCCCCCTCCTTTTGCATCTTTTTCTCCTCCTTGGGTATTGACTTACTTGGTGGGTGAGGGGAGCAGAGCAGAGCTCAACCTCAGGCTTGGAATGGGGGAGTGTTCAAACTGCAAAGGGGGGGGGGGACACTCCCTTGGAGGAAAACAAACACAAAGCCCACAGTAGACAACAACTTTCTGTCACAAAACCCACACACACACACACAAACTAAAACCCATCTCTCTCTCTCTCCCTCTCCCTCTCCCCCTGTGCATGTGTGTGTGAATGAGTGTGTGTCAGTCAGCCCCAGACAAGATTCTGCTGTGTGTGTTGTTTTGTTTGTTTAGTTCAAAGACTGCCATTTGAGTTGAATGTCTTGTTTGGAAGATATATCTATGAAAATAAATAAGCAGCTAACCAACCAACCAACCCGGGGGGGGGGGGGGGGGGCTCAGTGGACTTGCATTCTTTCTTGCCCTCTGGCTTGGAAGGGAAGTTGGGTCCACTAGTGGCATGGCAGCAACATCAACAACTGTGCCTCTGCCCCAGCTGTGGGCAGCTGTGTGGTTGTCATAAGGAGTAGCAGAAGCAGCAGCAGCAGCAAGGCAAAGCAAAGCAGAAGAACAACAACAGGATGTGATTCAGGCTTTTCACAAATAGTAAGTTAGTAGTTGTAGTTGAAGCAGCATGAGAGATATTTACATCTTGTGATTGTCCAATATTGTCAACAACACCCACAACAACTCCACAAGTAAATTATGTTCATGTTAAACCTCTTTTCTTTTCTTTTCTTTTTAACAGCTTCTTCATAAAATAAAAATAAAAAACTACTAGCATCATCTTCCTGTTCTAATGTTTCTGATGTTTTCACTGGTGTTATTAGATTTATTGTTTGTTTTCTATTTATATTTTTACCTCTGCTACCATAACTATTATCAGCATCACCACCATCCCTTGCCTCTGTTCATTTTCCAACCCCTTCCCTCTCATTTTCACATCCAATCTCTTATATCACCCCCATTTAGAGCACAAGATTCAAGTAGAGCACAGCACAAAAGTGCATGAATGTTGTCTAATTCTGCTTCTCTCTCTCTCTCTTTAAAGCTGTATATCAAAAGCCTCAATGAGCCTGGCCACCTCTCTCCCCTTTGATCCATCCAGGCTGGCTCCTCATTAGTATTTTGCCTTGTGAGGGGGGGTCTTATTAGTGTCTATGTCATTGTGGTGGTGGTAGACATAGTTGTTGCATCTGCTCCCCAACAACAGATAGAAAAGAAAACACTACTTTGAACCCCAATAATATACAATGCACACACACACACACACATATACATATATACATATATCAATAATACTTGTGTGCTTTGGCACACTTCTAATACCTTTTTGACTCTCTTGAACAACTCATCACATTACTGAATGCTTTGATGATTTCAAATAAATATTTTACTGTTATGCAATCACACTTTGGTATGATTAATTTACCCTTGCATTTTTGAGATGAAATGTATGAATAATTCATTAAACAAATGAAATCTTCAAACATAAATCTCAAACCTTGAAGTAAAGAAATATTCAATGGAATGTATACTTGCAATTATTGTGCAACAAATGCCATTTTAATTAAGATGCTCATAGAAATATGAAAGGAACAAAATATAAGAAACATTATTTTCAAGGACTGAATTTTTAGCTTTCTGCACCAAATTATCCAACTCAAAAAAATGAAAAACTTTATACAGTATTCACGAATTGTTTTCTAGGCTTTATCAAAAACAGTATGAGTTTAAGAACCAAGAACATTGCCAAGAGCCACATTGTCACTATCAACATACATAATGATACTTAAATTTTTAAAAATTCCATATTTGTGACAGGAGAAACACCATAGTTTAACAATATAACACTAATCAAGAAAAATAAATTATCTCATAAAAAAAGAAAAAAAGAAAAAAAACCGAACCAAACCAAATAATTATGACATACCAAATAATTATGACATATAGTATGTAGATTTCAATTAGAATTTCAAAAGTTGTAACATCATCAAATAAAACTGTAAAATTAAGAAGAAATGATATATATATATATATATATATATATATACTACTACTACTACTACTAAAACAAAGAAAAAATTGGTGTCAAAATATTTTAATTTTTTTCAGTTTGATATTTGTGTAAACGTTTTATTAATTTGGATTTTTCTGTAATTGACTCCTTTTTTAACTATGTAAATGATTCCTTTAAATAATTTAACATGAATCTTGAGGTGGATAAAAATAAATATCAAAAGATTTATTTTGAATGAGTTTTTATTGTAAACAATTAAATTGACAATGTCATACTCTTTCTGGGAAAAGTACAACTTACACCTTTAAAAAACCATTGAATAAACCCAACAAAATTCTCAAAAGAATTATGGCAACAAGTAAATGTGCGTGTATATATATATATATATATATATGTGTGTGTGTGTGTGTGTGTGAGTTTAAATACACATATTATAAAATATCTATGTCACTCACTCTTTATACATCAAGCAATCAAATGAATGTGTTCTCATGGTTACAATCTACTTAAATCTGCACAAATAAATTCAGTACTCCAGCAAATAATTTCACAATCATAAAATCTTTAGATCAAACTTTTAAAAAATTGATTAAAAAAAGTTTGAGAAATTTCACATATAATAACAAAAATATATCTCTCCAATTTATTTTTTTGAATTTACTTTTTAGCCTTTAAGTTATAGGATCTATTTCTGTGTCTGCTTCATTGCTTACAGTGGTAGTTATATAAACATTCAGGCTCTGGATTGTTTTACGCAATTTACAAAAACATCAAGAAAATTAAAGTAATGTTTTAAAATCCAATGCCATGTAACTCGCTAATGAATTTCATTAAATCATTTCTATTTTCATAACAACTAAAATTTTGAGATACACCTATGTAACTCAAAATCTACTTGTTCATGGAAATGTGCAATTGTAAAAAAACAGTTATTAAAATCTGATGATGGTATTAATATATATATATATATATATGTGTGTGTGTGTGTGTGTGAGTGTGTGGGCGAGAGAGTGTGTGTCAATCAAACAAAACCACTTTGGCTTGGAAGAACAAATTAAAATATAATAATGATGTGCCCCAAAAATGCTCTGTTGAACCAACACAATATAAAAGAAACACAATAAGATGGTTGTGCTTGTAGAGTGTAATAATAATAAAAATAATAAGCAAGCAAGCAAACAAACCATTTCTAGGTGATGGGCCAATCAATCATTCATGAACATACAGCCTCTACATTATTAATGACAAATGATAAGCAAATGAGTTTGTGAAGATAAGTCATCAACTCCTTTGTATTGTATGGTATTGTAATACAACCAGACAGTTCCCAATAGTCATAGCCTGGGAATAACTACTGTGGGCACATCAGTGCTGCTGTGTCCAACACTGTTGGTTCATGGTATAAGAATTTTAAAATAACTTAATTTAGTGGAGTAATTAAAGTATTATTTACAACTTCCATTTCTAACATTTTTATATTATTTTAAAATGTTTTTATTTTAATTTTAAACCTGGGTGGTTATTTAGGATACCTGCACCAGATTATCAATTGACAGAGAAGTCTAGCAAGGTCCCAATTTTTTTAATACATTTATTTTTGAAGACTTAGGGAACATCTGATGGTTCTTATGGGTACAGGGTGGTGAACATCATTTAGGAAGAGATCCCAAGTTTTTGTTATTATTATTGTTGTTGTTGTTGTTGTTAAATTTTATTTTTAATATGTCCTCACCATAATCACATCACTTGCCAACCCTGCAAAATGTTTATTAATTTACTAGGGGACCAGGCCATAGAAAACCTAGAATTCACACAGACTGCAAAAACATTTAATGTTCTGAAGAGTGTTTGTGCCTTTTTTTATTATTTTTAATTTGCACACAAATATTTGATGGTATTGATTTCTGGTTCAAAGCTTGAAAACCAACAATATTGAAAAGCTTGAAAAAGTAGAATAAAATAATTGAAACACTTATAAATACCAAAGAAAAAAAATGGACAGAAAGAAGGAGGAGTAAATTTTAAAATAAAAATAAAAAGAGAAGGAGAGAAGGTTACAAGATTATCTTAGACCAGCTAACAACTAGAATTTTAATAGATGGTTGTACCATTATGAGTTGAATATTAAAAAAAAAAAAAAAAAAAAAACTTTGCATTCTTCTATAACTAATGCCTGAAGAGTTCTTTGTTTATCAAAACTAATAATAGTATGTGTGTACATATAAATAGAGACATACATACATTGATAATTTTGGAAGCTTTTTTCATATAGAGATTTTTCCTAAACCAACTCTTCTTAATTTGGAAATACATTTTTTTTGGATGTCCAAAAAACTCATTTCAAAACTCATCTTTAATCAAAGATTTTCTATATATATATATATATATATATATCCTTCTCAAGTTCTAAAGTCAAGATTTCATTCCCTTATAGACCATCAAAATACAAAATCCAAGCCCTAAGTGCTGGAAGTAGAACCAACTTGGTCTCATGGGGGGAAAGAGCACCAAAGGTTCAAAACCAGCTAGTGCCAGTGCCCCATTGTTTATTACATAAATTAAGGTTATTGTGTTTCCTTGGGTTGTTTTTCAAGGTATCTGGCACAAAGGAACAAGCAATTTGCTAAAGCCTGAGCCCAATTGAAAATGAAAACCCTGGATTACTGCAATGTATAAAACTAGAGTATACAGGTGCTAAGGGATCAGGCACAATAGCCACATGACTTATCATGTGCCCAAAGTCCCCCCCCCCTTGAAGAAATCCAAGTTTTGTAGAATATTTATTTTATAACTATTATATTTATTAAGTTATGGTTTTGATTTGTGACTGCACAGCTTTCATGATTCAAGTGTTACTATAGCAGTGAACATGGAGGAAGAAAACTCTGCCAAATGTTGTAGAATCATCTCATGACTTGATTGATAGGAAAGCAGAAGTTGCCCCTTTTGAGGGTTTTGATGGGAAGGTCAATGGACAAATACATGAATATATGGATAAGCAAAAGAATATCAAATAAAATAAAATAAAATAATGCAAAGCATATTTAAATGCATAAATATGGAGTGTTAAGGGAAATTTCAATGTATTTTATACTCTTGCAGTCTATCCTCCCCACCCTTCCTCCTCTTAATATAGTATTTTACAACAATAATGAAGAGATTGGTTTTTTAGTGAGTTTAAGTATTTGCTGGTCATATTGGCCACCTGCTCAGGTGGAGACCATTGAGCTTCCCTGGCTCCACATCCACTCAATCTAGTGAAAGGAGGGCAAAGGATACACAGATGCTTCAAAATCTGTCCCATTGGTTGGGGACCCATTCTGACAGTATGTATATATATATATATATATATCTCATGAAAGTTGGTGGTTATAAAAGTCAACACAAAAGATTTACTCATCAAAAACCCAACTAACCCTTGTCTACTACTTTGCAAGTATTTATATGACCAATTCATTTGCGTGATATGTATCAATGAAGATATGCAAGTTCGCTGAAATCCTCACAACAGGAAATTAGTTGCTTGATTAGAAAAGCAGGAAAAATAAACATAAAACATCAAATCATATCATATCCGTTAAATGAAGTATCATTAAACCGACAACTGAAAATGCCAGTAAATATGTATATGCATTCTCCAAGAACCTGGTTGGGGATAGGTCGCAAAGGATTTGATAATATGCTTGGTTAGCTAAGGTTCGATGTATTTATTGAACGACTAACATTAAAGCACAGTTGAGTGTATAATTAGCAAACATGCAAAATCCAGATTTCCTATTGACATATGTGGCGGGGTGTATCAAGAGCAGATGAGATATAGATTTATCTGTAAGTTTCCACGAATCAACAAGGATTTATGGAGCTTAAAGTCTACTCTGAAAAAACAAGCCATGAGATCAGAATCTAGTTAATGAGACGAACAGGTGGAATATAAGTGCTATTTTTAAACATCTTTTTATCCTGCTTGATAAACCCTATGATCAGTAAGCAGACAATAGGAAGATTTCGCAATCTTGAACGTTCGAGATTCACGGGAAAATCCAGACAAGTCCTGGTTATAGCAGAAAAATTCATGTTTGCCAATAACCAAGAGATCAGGAAAATGTGGGTTGATTGATTAAGTGTAAACGAAACTGGCATTCTATTTGTAATCCTTCACGAAAGTGGAAATGATTAAGTGAGAGGGAGGTAACAATAAAATAGGAAACATGACCCAATAGAAACAAAATGGAAAGGAGGTGGCAAACCGAAATATAGAGAGTGGGCCAAGCTGTCATTAGTCTAACGTCTATTTTTGACCCACTTTCCTTTCCCCTGTTATCCTAATCCGCCTCGTCGGTGGGTCTGTATTCCTGTGTACCTTCTTGTTGGAGAAAGATGCTGGTATCTTGTTGCTGCTGGTGTAAATTAGGAAGTGTCCAACTTTTTCTTTTCTAGAATTTCAAGCATCTAATTGTGGCAATCTTAAAAGTTACTAATAATGGTATGACTGAGTATTCATGTTATGACTATTGAATGTGTTTTTAATTGCGAGAACCGACCAAACTTCTCAACTTCAATCGTAGGCCTTACCTGGTCACTGAGGAGCGCATGTAGACTAATGAAATTCAGCAATGTTTGCATATAACTGTGCACTGTTATCCAGAGATCAATGAAGATCTTGTCAGGCCACCACCGGAATAAGAAAAACTATGTCGTTTCGCTGAGTGGCTTCTGAGTATGAGGACCCCGGAACTCGTCCAGATGAGCTTCAGCTGATGAACAGGTGCTGGTGCTGAGCAATGTGGACCGAAAGCTGCGTCAGGAGTAAAAATGAAGTAAAAACCTGAGTGTTGACTAGGTATTGTGTTGGTGACGTTGTTTGATGCTACCCTTTCCATCTGTACAATCATGGAAATGGGATGAATCTGAAACTTCGTTATCTTCTGCTTCGATGGTACAAACAGTTTGTCTTGCAAGTTACACAACATGGGCGAGTACCCACAACACTGCGACTCAAATTCAAGATGTCAATTCCATTTCTAGGACAGGGCTCAGTTTTCCTATTGTCTGCGTCACAAGCTGCTGGCTATACTTCAAATGGATTGGTAGCTTTAATGAGTAAAGGTTGAAAGGAGACCACTGAGCAGGGCAGCGCAGCGCAGGAGAATAACACCCATGAAGAGGACGTGCACATCACAGTAACTGTGCTGGGTGATACCTGATGCGCACATCGTCGAAGCTGCCAGCTTTCCTGATCACCCAGAGAGTAACACAGAATCTCAGCAAAAAGCATGTCTAACGTTTCCTTGTGTAACCTGAACATGAGCGTTAGTGACTCATGTGTTTGAGTTCGTAGAAATCTGACAACCTGAAACCGAACCGTTCTACTTTTTAACACATAAGAGTTAAGAAATAGCCTCCACGGTGTAGCTTTGGTGGTCTGGTGCAGCCAAGCATGAGTTGAAGTTAAACTTTTTACAGATCAAAACGTAAAAGCATTCGTGGTTTTGTGCAAATGAACCAGGTCCATATATTGTACCTGGTTGCCAGATTTTGTCGGGTTTCGCAGGATACCAGATTAACTATGCACAGTTGGTTGAAAGGCTTTCAGTCAGGTAGCTACAATTTAGTTACGAGGTCTACCTGTATGTTCTTGTACAGCGCTCCCTCTCTGCAGCGTGTGAGCACCCTCATGATCGAAAATGATGCGACGCTATAACTGATGTGAGTCATTCCAACTTTTTTGCGGTCACAAATGTAGAAGGTCGTATAAGTGCTTTCAAATACGCTTCACGACATTGTTGATGAGATGCAGTAGTACTTCCGGGAAAGCCTGATAGCGTGGCTGCTGAACCCAGCTGCAGAGGACATTTGAGATCATGAGTATTAAACAGTCTAATCTCCTTGTCTTGAAAGCACAAATTGAATGAAGAGGACTGAGATACGCATATAGCTCAGTCAAACGATACATTGAGGGAGGTACGATATACTTCTAAGCTCATTAGATTATACGATGGAAATCCCATCGTTCCTATAACGAAGACCTTAGAATGATAGCCCATTGGGACATGACAATCCAGAAAGGAAATTTACAGCAATATCATGCGGTGGAGCCAGCTCACCAAATCAAACATACAGCAGCTCCCTGCAAAAAGCAATGCAAGGGTACAGGAGCGTCTCCAAGTCGACGTATAGAGGCCTCCTGAAAGGGCAACTAAATGCAGAGTAAGGCTCCTGGATATACCGCAATCTCTTGTTCATCATCGTGCTCCACGACGATTGATTGGTACACAAGTAACACCATAGTTGCAGCAGAGTTGTACTTCAAGCTCATGAGATGTCCCATCCCAGAACCAATGCACACAATGAACACGTCATTTATGCAGGGACCTTCTTTCACGGTACTGCACATTAAGATTACAAGCAACAAGTGAGCACAAAGAAGACCCCAAACCGATTGACTTCTAAAACTTTTTCGTGTAAAGGAGATGAAACAGATGATGAAAGATGCTCTATAGCGCATCATCATTTAGTGATGTCACTTGAAAATCCACCATAAATTCTGGTGGCTGACGAGATTTCACCCACATTCGAGTTTCTGTGTCCTGGTTTGCATCCACCGTATTTCAGAAGCCTGTGTCCATGTCCATAGGAACGGACTGACACTGGATTCTGACAATACTGTAAAACCACGCTACCTGGAGACCTATCATACGGAAATCCATTGCATTTCAGTTATACGACACACAATTTTCATGGCCGTCAGTGATCAAGACCCGTTAAATTCCTTCCAATTTTCACAGACTCAGCATTCCATATTTCTTCTGCTTCACGATTCTAGAATTTGACAGGAGTGAAGAAGTACACCTGATGCCTTTATTGCATCTGCAGCTTTGACTCCCAATTCGTGTGCCGGGGATGGGAGTTGAAAGATGGACGACTTGGACGGACAGAAATTTAGCAAGGTCAACGTATTGAGCAGCAGGAATTTTGCAAGAGCTGGAGGAAGCATTTGATGAGCAAAGCACTCGTTCAACAAACATTTAACCAGCAACATGAATCTGTATACCTGAGAGCAGTGTGGGAGACTAAAGATCTGAGAGAACATAACTTATGTATGAGTCGCAGTCAATTGCTCTCCATAACTAGAAAGGATGTTGAACATCATGCATCCGAAAACGTCAGGCTTGAACGGATACCCAATAATTGTTACAGCCGTCTCCAGCAGCATCGCAAGCAGAACCAAATGATAGTCACCGGATTACGTAACTTCTGTAGAAAATGAACTTATCGGGAAATACTGTCGAAGTTCTTCTCCTGCTCCAGCATGTCGACGTTGTTTCGTTTTTGATGGAAGACAACAGTGATGCATGAAAACTGCACCAAATGCTGCACTTCACAGCATCAACTAAGACTTATTGTGAAACGCTCCATTGCCACAATTGTTCTACAGACGTAATCGGAAACGGAAGGTGAATGCCTAACGTCGACGTTGTTGAAAGGCTTGATGTGATCCTACTGTTAGTATTGAAGCAGATTATCCTGCTCTAGAAAGTGGCTATAAGTACTTTGTTGCTTCGCTGACTACTTTACCGATCACTACGTAAAGGGTGCATCTGTTAGGGACAATTGCGAAATAGAGTAGAGAGTTGTAAATCAAGACATCACAAAACACTCACTTCATGAGCTGATGATTCGCTCACCGCATCTCGATAATCTTCATGTGAGAACATGTTTTCCATGCGAACCTGCCCATAACAGTGCGTAGAAACTGGTGAAATTGTCGTAGTCGGTGCCTCAGCGACAATAGCGGAGACTTCGACACAACTTCTAGGTCGTCTAGGGCTTCACCATCTTCTCCTTTTCCCTAGGAATACATTGCCCTGTTTGTAGGGCACACATATGCTATACCCTAGCACAGATTAAAATAGTATATACTATTTGTCTGCATGTTTGCTTTCGGGGTTCCGCTCGATCGGTGCTTGCATATCGGCACGTGCGATTCTCGGCAATGATAGTATCTTCAAAATTAGTAATAATATATTTGGTTTACAATAAGTGAGGGAAGTTCAATTTGAAGGTGGCCGCGTCAATAAATCGTGAACTCAGGCACATGGGTCCAGAGTCAGATACAATTCTTTGAGGAGAAAGTTACTGAAGGATCACAATTCTAAAGATATCTTATTGACCATTCACAAACTCTCTTGCTTGGCGAAACGCTTTTCATCTCCTTTTCCATAATCCTCTCGAAGTCTTGCCTAAAGAATCATTGAACACATGGAAGAACTCTTTCAGAATGGCAGCATTTCGGTACTAGAAACTGGGGTTATTTTTTCTCATTAGTCACATCCCGAGATGCATTAGACCTCCATTGTGATCGGCGACGTTGATCGTATATTCTAACGTCGAGCATTAAGTAGGCGCAGGTAGGCAGAATTGAAAAGTTGTGGGTCAGTGACAAGCCCCTGACAAACATATGAGCTCCACATGAGCGTGTCAGGTTTTAGGTTGACGAGATGCAGATGCCCTTGCGAGCAATGCGAAATACTTTAGTAGTTTCATGTTGCCTCTTACAACACATGTACACCGGTTTTCCAATCTCTCAGATTCCCATGGTGCCTGACAAAAGCAGCAAATAACATTTCGTGGAGTTAACCCGACACTGTGGATAGCCTCCTTAACTGAAAGGGCACCTCACGATGTAACTTCGAAGGCTCTTGCATGAGCCCTAATAAATAGAGGAACCCACCAAGGACAAGTGAATGACATTGCGGCACCGTTTGGGTTGCTGAAGCAGAAACACGCCCTGGTTACTGTTTGGCTAGTACATCATATACAGATGCTTTGTCATCGCAGGACACGCATGTGATTTGGTGAGGTAGATGAATTGCAACTCGGTTACATATCAACTATGTTAAGGGTTGCTCCACCCATATCAAAGGTCTTGAGCACTGGGGTTTGTGTTGTCTGAGCTGTGAGATTGTTATCTTCTAAGTTGGTCCCACAAACATTGAAGTATACAGTGGATAAGGTTGATAGAGATTCAGGAGCTCAAAATAATAGATTTGAGTTCGCTAGGTTGAGTAAAGTATGCCCTGTTGTTAGCAGTTTGTAGTACAAACATGGACCTACTTAAACCACAGCAGTTAAAAGAGCAAAACACACCTAAAAAGCTCAACATTGTATTTGAGTACACGTCGCAATTGAGTCATAAAATTAGATGAGAATACATTGCAATTGTAATCAATGTGCTTGAATTCGGAAGTCCTGTGGCTCCCAAACAATTAACATGCTTAAATATTTAGAATGATACAATTTTGTGACGTGATGTGATAGCAATGTTGTGCTATTTAAGTGCTAGCCTCCAGAAACTAAATATCTACTAGGGGATTTGACAGAAAGTCAAGCTAAATCAGTATGGCCTTGCAACAAAGCGCCGATAGTTGAAATGAGGTCTTCGTATAGGACAAATTAGAAGAATGGAGAAATCGTTGCTTGTTACCTCTCCCTGTCCCGTATGTCACTTGACCCTTCCCTATTCACAGCACCATGGCTGGAACTATTTCGTCGTTCATTACTGTTATGTTTTCCCAAAGCCACCAGTCCTCGTGAATCATCCAAGATTATAATGTCTTCATCAAAAGAAAGGGTATGTTTTGGGCCATCTATGGCCACCCCAGGCACTAGATCTGGATCCACTGTCGGGCGACCATGTTTTATCTTCTGGGTCATCTGCGCATCTGTGGCTGACGGCTGTTTCCACAAATTGTCGTTCTTTGTGGGTGATGAACTTGCAGCACCCGCCTTAACTTGCGTAGTTGATGGCTGCCTCCACGAGTTATCTGAGCTTTCTGGTGGAGTTCTACCAAGATCTGCGCTACTTTGATTTTCGTTTTCATCTATTTGTGAAATATGTGGCTGTCCCAATGGACCATCTGTGCTTGCTACGCGAACACCTCCGTGTGTTCTATTCACTTTAAGGCTTAGTGATTGCTCCTGATGGTTATAGGTACTCGTTACGGACGCAGTTCCCAGAATTTCATCAGTCAGGTCACTGCGAACATTGATATCAATCTTCACAGAGGGAGCCGTAGTTTCAGCGTCACTCACTTGATCATCAGTCCCTCCTAGCGATGCAGTCTCAACACCTTCATCGCTCACATAGTCAAGACCAACGTTGTTGGAGTACAAATGTGGCACATTCTCCTCGGACATCTCCACAAGAAGCTCACTTGCTAGAACAGGAGTCACAGCAACTGGATGTTCTGTATTGGTCATTCCGTTTTCACTCTGCTTCTGTGGTAAACTTGTGTCTAAATGGGACCTAACCAACTTTGCTTCAGTTTCTGCATGAGTTCTGTCTCTAAGAATCGCATGTCCATTGGGCCCGGCGTCTCCTGTCAAGACTGACACCTGGTGAAGACTCCCTTCACGACTTGATTCTTTTGCGTTCTGTTGTACTATAACTGGTCTCTGCAGTGATCTAACTCTAACATTTCTATCAGCTGTACCTGCGTTTTTCTTCGATTCCTTGATATCGCTGGGAGATTCTGGATTGGTTTGCTCCTCCACTGATTCATCGATTTCACTTTCACTATCTTCAAAAACGTTGGTTCGCGCTGATTTAGTGGCTCTGACAACCTGTGCGAGACGTGATATGTCACCTGAAACAGTATCTGAGCTATATTCTTCCTCGTCGTCACTTGACGCAGGTTGAGGATTCAAAAGCAGCAAAGACCGCTGTTGATTTTGATTGACATTCCGCATGTCACGGAATGGAGAGCTTTTTGCCTCATTTTCATCAACAACACGTTGCACAGAACGGATTGGAGTTGCTAGTCGTGCACTGTGATGACTCACAACTTTTAACAAATCCAAGAGTATCAACTCCTGCAAGAGCCACGGTGTCATGCACCATGAAAGTGAATAGCTATTACATATGAAGAACATAAAATGGTCAATGATTGATAAATGTCATTATATTTGAGGTAGTATAACAACATCTTAGACTGTATTTGGCAAAGAAGGGTCCAGTATAGAGTATAAGAGAAGTGCCTTTCCACAACCACAGTAGCATTCTAAAAAAAAAAAGGTAGATGCACCACCAACCTTAACTCGCAGGTATTCTTCGATATGAGAAGTCTTTACGAAGCATGACACCAAGATCTGCACATGTGGTATTTACATTGTGAGTTCTATGTAATATTAACTGGTTAAGTGAAATAACGTAAGTCAATTTGGAAATTTTAATTTTAGAAAATATTGAGCACTAACCAACAAAGCTTGGTTCTCTGGATCGATTTGGTCAAAAAAGACACGGCGATGCAGTCGGTGCTGTTCAACTTGAGGATGCTTTGCCAGCACTTTCCGCATGTCGGCCACAATGAGCTGCCAAACAAATCCCGTACTCTCATAAAGCATTCGGATAAATCATGATGAATTCACTCTGTAGTAAGTTTTGTGACCAGTCAAACAGGGAGGCACTCTAGAAGCTAAAATACAGTAACAATTGTATAACTAAAATAAGTATGAATCTTCGACTTACTGTCATTTTGCCGACGTCAAGATGTCTAATTCCCAGATGTGTTTTGATACGCCAGTGACTCTTTTGACTCAAGTTACGAACTACGCTCACACTAAACTTGTGATTTGGAATGTGAACAGCTTCACGATCATCTCCTCGAATCACAGTTGGAGACCACCATCCGACATGCTGTGTAGATTTAAAATCAATTTTAAGTAAATCGAAATAAATATTTCACTATTGGTGTCTGATCATCAATATAGTTCGAAACTTGCGAATATCATGGAATAAAATAACCATATGTAAGTAGATTCCTTCTTTCAGCACTTGACAAATAAGTTCTCAAACTTCAACACAAACTTAATATTAAGAGAATTGTATGATATGAAATCACCTCAACGGTACCAGACACCTCTTGACCTTCGATCTTCGTCTGTATCCATTCATTTTCGACAAATGGTCTAGTTGCATGTATCATGATACTAGACAGAAAGTTGGTGAATATCTGCAATACACAAAATGTCTCAGTGATTTTCTGCACCTTCCAATAAACAATCATTTAAGTGTGATCCCTAAAGGTCACTCAGACCTCAACATTACGATTCAAAATTCATATACCAAAGAGCTAGGAACTTTGAATTCTGAAGGAAAGTATATCACGTCTTGGCAAACTTTTTAAAAAGGCTGAATCCGATCAACTTCTACTGCATGACAGTATGTTCACAATGATCTACGATAATTGCTAGTCTAGGCACTTCAAACTACATGTCCATTAGATATCTAAAAACACAAAGTTCCATCTTTTATTCGCTTCAATTCCAGTCCATAGGAACATGCTCTCCTACAACAAATAGTGATAAATGTTGAAGAGAATTACCTCTCGACCAGCAAGCGTGATAAGAACAGTTCCGAATCCTCCGGCGGTAATCCATTTTTGCGTCGAGAACCCCAACAACTCCATAAATAAGCATACTGCAGCTACCCAAACAGAAGTGTATACGGTGTTGCCAATGAATTGTACACCGACCTACAGATAACATGAGCTGAAATTAGTAAAAAAACCCCAAAACTTCTTATATACCATCCGCAAGTTCTACGAAGGAGATAATCGTTCGTGTATGCAATCGTGCCTTTCCTTTATCGGAAGATTTGAAAACACATAGCATTAAAATAAAGAAGAAGACCAAATGAAAAAAGTAACATGAAAATATTCCTAAAATAGGAAATGGAGATGCTTACATTTCGAGACTCTTCTGCATCATGATTCTCCATCATGAACCTCTGTACCTGCTGTGTCAGACTGCAACAAACAAGCCCATATGAATCAGAAGAGCTCACCATAACACCCTATCAAAGTGATTGAAGGTTATGAACAAGGATTACTCGATGAGATATCTCTACCTGGCAGTACAGAAGGCGAAAGCCAAGACGGTTGAAAGTGAACGAATAAAGTTGACAAAACGCTGTTTGATTGCTTGGCTCGCCTCTGTGCCCAAGACTACTGGATCAAATGCTCTACATCATGGATAAAGAGCAATGAGTGTCTAAGTTTCCAACTTAATCACAATGTTTGCAAACAAAGTCATTACAAAATTAGGCCTGTGATGAAACAAACTGGATCTTATAGTGTCATATCACCTCCCACTAACATTGCAAATACAATCATGAAATGGCCATTGAGTGCACAAAACTACATTCAAGTCCAATCCTTTAAACAATGTCGTGCCTAGATACTTGCTAAAACAATAGCAAGAGAAGAAACTGAATGGGCACTCACATTCAAAACTAAGCTGCGCAAACTTTTACTTGGATTTTAAATTTGTATGACTCAGTTTCCACGTCTATTGTAGAGCTTCACTCCGACACTTGGAACATCATTTGCAGGACCCCAAAGTACAACCAATACACATATACTCTTATATCTTCTTTAAAATGTCATATTACAAGAATAACGGTTATCAGAATGTAGCCATCAAGGAATACATGGGTCACATAACTTGATAATAGAGCTGTTACAATGGCAACACAAAGACCCAAGACAGTCGAACGACTGATTACGAACTGTAGAGATGAGAGAACTGACACCTTTTGAGAAGCTGAGCACCATAATTGACAAACATCACAGCTATGTGGTTGATGTCCTCAGTAGGAATAGGCCGAATAAGAGATGCCGTAACTGGCAAACGCGCAGCTCGCACACGCAAGCTGCTGTTCGACATTGAAAGATGACTCCATAACGGACAACACAATGCCCCTCCTCCAAGAAGGCTGCCCGCCTGTGGCCACGATATCCAGAGGTTAACGATGGGTTCGAAAGCAAGCTGCCTTGCTTAGTGCATGTGCATCACAATAAAGGGCAATAGCAGACAGATGAATTCCAGGATGGCATCGCAGTATGTTACTGTTTCAATCAACGTTCGTACAGAAATTACCCCGGGGCGAGACGCTATCCTTAAACCAGATCCCTGAAAAAGACGACTGCTGAATGCCGTTTTCAGGCATGCCTATCACAAAAATGTCAAGATTTCAATTCTTGTGCAGCACCCACGAAACAGTGCTTCAACTACTACAATGCCAACGTTAAACACTTAATCTTATGACCCAGACGTTGATAAAACTCTGGCATAAAGACATTTCACATTCTCACAGAGCTGTCCAGAACCGTGTACTTACAGAGACGGAACAAGGACTAGCATGATAGTCCTCCACGCCAGAAAAGCGCAGAAGCTGCAGAGAAACAAGAGTCGCCATCACGAGCCAAGCGCCTTCATTACCTTTCACAACTCCTGGTCGCGATCGACCAACCAGCCACGTAACTCACAATACCTCGACAACCGTGAATGTTAAGCTAACTTCTAAACTACGCTTTCAAACAACTCGGAGCTTTTCCTCGTTTTCACATCATCAAACTCCCTGTTGTAATTCACCGTTGGCGTTCTTTTGCCAGCATGAAATTGCAGATCAGGTATGCTCGGACGTGTAGTCTTGATGAGGTTTGCAACAGTTAAAATGCTGAATAATTTGTTTCACAATCTTTTGGGTCTCTGGCTGAAAAACATCAGAGCTGTCTCAGTAGCACACTGCACATGAAAATGATGTTCATGAGCTTGCTCCGACAAAGCCCGCATTTGCAAAAACAATGAAGATACAAGACTAAAAGTTTCCTTGTTCACGAGTATCTCCATATGTTCTCCCAGCATCATCTGAAGTAACACATAAACTTGATTGATCAACAAATCCACTCCCCAGAGAGTGGATCCCTGCAAATTTATTTCTTTTTATGTGATCATCAGAACATGAGTCAGCGGACTACGCCGCTACAGAAACCTCAGCGAAGGTTCAAAAACACTTTAGTTCTTGAGTATTTCAACAATCGAACAAGCACAAAGACCGGTGTCCTTCAGTCTGTATCTAAATCTGTTCCAACCCAACCTCATGATTGAAAAACAGAAGAACTGTGTAAGATGCGTAGTTTTCTTACGTGAGATCTACTCAAAATGCATCCCTCGAAATGCAGAATACAAAAGGAGTTCCTGTACACCACAATTCACTACGATTTCTAATGGCTGCTCCAAAGCTCCTTTGTCGAAATCCACGTTTCCAGCCTACGAATGCGCAACCGAAAGACTCTGCCCGCAGCCCTCTCTGAATATCCTCCACGGAAAATCTACAGCATCCTACCTGTCCGCCAATGCACAAACCCGCAATAGCCTCAAAACAACCAAAAGTCCACTACTCTCAGTCTCAAACCTCGGCCACCGGCAGGGATCCCCCCTCACCCCATCACCTCACTCCGCAAATACTCAATTCCAGTGGCAGATCCCCACAACTAGGCTCAATTGGAGTCGCCCCAACTCTACTCCACCGAGCTTTGAAGCATAGAGCTCCTCCACCCACAAATCAGCCTAAGTTAGCCCTAACCTACAATCGTTGCGTGAAATTGCAAGAACAAGCAGCCTCGAAATCCACCCAAAACTGGAATTGACATTGCCGAACGAATGCCTGTGCAGGCGCGCACATGACACGTAATAATCCACCACCCACGGCCCAAAACCTCCGAAATTTCGCAAACAATAAAAATCAGGCAGCCGGAAAAGGCAATCTCACGCGACCGACTTCGCTTGAAATTGGGATCATCGTCTTTTCTGGCAGCGACGTCGTGATTGCACGGTGGATCGCCACTCGAAGCAGCGGTTCATAATTTCACTGCTGCTAATCGATTTTATTTATATTTTTTCTGTGGGATGCAGACCCCGCCTCGTCCTCGATCCTCCTCGATCCTCCTCCGACGGACCTCGAAATGAATCTCGCCCTCGACACCAACACCAAGCCCGCCATGTCCACGAGGCAGGCTGCTGTTGGCTTTGTGTCATTTAGTCCAGTTTCGCTTCCAATGGCTGGTATCCACGTCATCAGAAAATCTGTTAGTTAGGGATGACGTGGAAAGGATCAACTGTATGAATCACACTTAGTAAGAAACAAATACACTAAACACAAAAATAGTTGCCTCATGCATGCAATCCACTGTGTTCATGATAAGAACCCTAAAGCATAAGACTCCTATACTCCAAGGTTTATTCATGGTTTTATGATATATATATATCTTTATTTATTTATTTATAAATGAAAATAAAATAAACAAGCACGTCCACATACACCCAAAAAAAACTCTTCCCCTCTCTTGAATTCATGAGGATGAAAATGTATAAGGAAATGAAAAATATCTAGCCAGTTCCCACAGCAGAAAATGGGTTTTCACCAACTGTTCCGTGATATTCTGTGTGTGTATTTTTTTGGATGCGGAACACTTGGGGAGTTGCAGCATGGGACTGAGATGAAGTTGCACGTAATGACACGTCAGTAAATAGTTAAGGTTTTAGGGTTTTGGGGGTCCCCAGTTGTGTTGGCCCTTTGCATCCGAAAGGTGTGTGAGCTTTTTGGTGTCGGGTCAATGCATTCATTCATTCACTGTCCCTTAAGGTAGTAGAGAGTGAAATCGGGAAAATATCCTGCCTGTGGTCTTGGCCTGCTTTTCCCCTGCCCTTGAAAACACCACACGACTCTGCCCACAAAATCATGGAAAAACTATCACAACATTCGGGTTATAGCATTAAAATTAATTTCTTATTTTGGAAAATATTTGTATGTGTTCTTAGATGAATGCTTGCACAGTCTCTTTGCAATTCATATCAATATAATCTTGGGTGTGTTGTTCATTTGGATTTTGAGGTGATTCAATGGTTGAAGTGATGGTAATAAGTTGATTGTTCTGTTTTTTTAATCCTTCAAACGATGGACTTGTTGTTGGACTGTTCAGTAACGCCAAAGGTGTAACATTTTTATAAGATCATTTTCACATTATTCATTGGTGGATACACATATTTTGAAGTGATGATGAAAAAGAATGTTTTCAAAAAGGCTTTGACTAATCTCAGCACTTCTCTTTGGATTTTTGCCACGCTTTATTCTTTTCTTTTTTTAATCCTTTTAAAACAACATCATCGTCAGATTCTTTTAAAGAGTAAAACAACACTTGTGCCATACCCCAATCCCACAAGGACCCAGAGTGTGAAGCTCCATGTGAAATCCAAAGCTGGGTGGCTGTTCTATGCACAAAAATCTGTAACAAAACCACCATCGCACTGCAACAAAAACAAAGAAGTCAAAACCAAAACTATGTCGGAGCAGATCATGGTAGAAAGAAAACAAAAGAATCAAATGAAAGAATATAATAAATCCATCAAGTAAAAGATTGTTGAGCGAATTCTTCTTTGCCGCAAATGCTTCATGTTCCCAAAGTCTGAAGGAATGTGAAACAACCGTGACTCTTAGTTGTAGTTGATTCTTCATCACACAGTCAGATGCAATGTGCCAAATGTTGGCACGCAAATAATTGTGTCGTGTCATCGTCACAACCCACCAATCCTGCTTTCCGGAATTGAGCTGCAAAGAGTGTGTGATATCGATTTTGATCGTCTGGAGATGTGATACTCAACACCGCTTTTGTTAGGGTACTAGCACCAAGTTCGCTTTTGGCGACACATTTCAACAGTGATGAGATTCGTGACACACGTAAGTTGTGCCCTTCACCAGTGACTTTGAATGAAGATTTCAAAAAGCGTGTCTGGGTACCGTAATTGGTGCTGGCTGATTGTAAGAACAACCCACTGCACTGCACGATATCAAACTCAATGCCTAGATCAATTCCATTTTTTTTGACACATGGGTGCATTACGTGGTCAAGCCCTGATATGTGGTCCTCACACCTGGTGGGTGCAGGATTTTCTTTCCTAACTTTGGTCCACGCTTTATAAGACAATGGCTGGTTCCGTGATTTTGCGATGTCAAAAACAATGAGTGAGTGGCATATTTTCCATGACTTTAAGGTTGGGTGAATTTCTGTGTAGCAATCAAAAAGCCAAAAATCCCGTGCCTCTCCCTCTGGCTGTGGAAAGTACCCAAAGGCATCATCGGTGAGTGCTGGATTCTTCTCCTAACATACTGCAAGAACACAATAGGAATCGTGTAAGCTCTATCTTTTCATATTTATCGTCTGTTGAATGATCTTCGTTCAACTTCTTAAACTATGTTCTTCGTTTAGCTTCACACGACGAGAGACTACAGCAGTAATCACGACATGCACAGATATTGCATTCAAGTTCATCGTCAGGGGAACTCTACTACTGATCAACGTTTCAAAAACAAGATACGATCGCTATTGTGACATGGCAGAAGTCTCGTTGGTGTTTTAATGATGCCCTGACTGAAGCACAGGCGGCGATGATCGACAGCGGAAATAACCGCAACCAGACTCAATCATCAACGAAGCTTGACTTCATTATCCAACCTCAATGCACTACAGAAGCCGAATCGATGTGACAAGAAACTACAGACACGACAGAGGCAATTCCCTACGATGGCAAACGCGGAATTCAGGGTACTATCAGCTTGAGAATCGTTGGTCGCGAAAATCACCGCCAACACCGGGACATATTGTTCAAATTCTCAACGGTCCTACGAAAGTCGTTTCATAACCAATCACTGGAACCACAACAAGAATTCGAGAATCTCCACTTCATACCGCGTTGCCAGGTACAAGGCACTATGGTGAAGTAACCCATATCTCCATGTCCACATTTTCTGGCGAGTGAGATAGGGTAACCCATGCTTCGTGCTTGGGGGTACAGTGGGTCGGGGCAGAACGGTCAGCCCCGACGTCTCCGTGGATGATCGTTCACAAGGGACGTTCATCGATAGAGCACTCCTCAATACGAGGCACGAGGTGATGCATCGCTTCGATTATCTTCCAAAAGGAACACGAAACCGTGCCATCATCATTGAGGGTTCCGCAGACAGCTCACCGACCACGGTGCTTTACATTGTTTCTGGCTCTGTTTGAAACATTTCGGTCAACTATCACCAAACAAAGCATGAAGCCGGATGATGCGCCACTTGTGCGCCACTTTAAAGGCAGTGGGGCCTTCCGTGTCTCTACAGTACCATTGGAACACTTGCTCATGTGCTATTATTTAGCTAGTTACTGCATGAAAATCAATGAACAAAAAAAACAAATACTCGAATGCGAAGCCACATCAAGATTACCACGAGCGGATAAACTCCTTGTATTTATCCTAGTCGTAGATCACAAACCAACAGCAGAAATCAACCCGAGCACGCCACATCAGTCTCCACTTTGACCAATATCTTGTCAACAGAAACATCCTTTAGGTAGGTACAATTTCATTTGGAAGTATATTCACATCACTGCTGCCGAACATTAAAGGATTGTTTTAATGCAAGGGAAATCACCCAACGCGACGTGAACAGTAACCCTATGCAGCCTTGAAAGATTTTAAAGGTCGGATTCCCCGGAAACAATGCCCTCGTCTCGATACTTGCATCAAAGTGGATCACGCTTCGTTGTGAACACGTATCCAGATCTCATGGGGAAAAAGGCGCAACATACCGGGTCAGAATCCAAGGTTGCCACCCCATCCCGCGGGGGTTACACGAGCAACATTTCCCATCGGAAAACAGAGCACGGCCTGCCTCGTGCAGCACCCAGAAAGATGCAATAATTCCCCGTAACGGGATTCGCACCCCGAATCGGAGCACCTCCTCCACCTACCAATTGAAACCCCAGATCTCGAGGGGGAAAATCTTCACGTAGCTACCAGTCGTGATGCACACACAGGACGGAGACATGCATTCCCCTTTGAAAGACGAGAACCCTCGAGAACCCTCTCCTCCTCTGCAACTGTTCCTGAGCTACTGATGAAGGCCAGATTATGCAGCTTTTTCCCACATCTAAGTTCTCGAAAAACGCACGAGGCAGTAAAGCATGATGCAAGGTACTACGAACCTGACAGGGACAAGTGGGAAGATTATTATTAGACAAAGAAGACGAAGAAGAAGAAGCTCCGTGTGAATCCGGCACAACTTATCCATCCACGCGGCGGGGTTTCGGCGTTATCCCACGTGTTGCACACTTGAGCGGAGGTCGGTTACCGCGAATCGTCATGAAGTGGAGCCAGTAACCGTGATTGGCGCGGTGGTAGGTGGGAACTATATTGGAAAATATCAGACTGTGCCTGACTTGGCATAATGAAGCGTCGGGGCACTGACTGGTATGGGCCGAGCCTCACACACAACCCCCCCCCCGCCTTCCGCTCCGGTACCATGCCTATTCCAGGTCCGGGTGCTGGTTCCGAACCTGATCCCACACCCAAACCTCCGATTATGTTTGGAGTCCCTGACCGGGCCTGGTCAACACCGATCTCAGATCCCCCGCCCGCCCGCTCTACTTCCCTCTTTCAAAAGCGTTTCCAGAGGCTCTTTTTTTCACCAGCTCTCATTTTAAGCCTGTGTTTGGTTCTTTGGAATTTTTGTGACAATATTTTCTAACGTGTTTCATAGGTGGATTGCAACGTTCGTAATTATCATGTGTTTTTATGGAAATGCTCTTGAACATGCGAGATCGGTAATGGAAACACCTGTTGATGCTACAATTAATAGTTCTACGTGTTGTCAGTTTGAAAACTGTGCTTCATAGCTGAAGATTTTTGTGTGGCACAACAAAAAACCTCTACATGAACTTCAACATTGTAAATTTAAAAGAGTAGGTACTTTAATTTTCTGCACATAATTCTGTTAATGCACTTCACATCTTCTGCATCACTTTATTTGTTTATGTTGTCCTCGTGGTTGTGCAAATAGTTTTTTCAAGGTATAACTAAAAGAACGACAAATGGAATCTTTTATTCAGAACACTTGTTGATAATATGTTTGATATTTCACTTTATATGAATTCACCTGAAAATACAAATAAACAAGATATCGAGCTTACAAATTCGTCATAAGTTTGAAATGTAACATGTTGATCTTTTTACAATACAGACAGGATTATTTGTGGATTTATTTTATTATTTGATTTATTTTACTAAAAAATCTTGTATCTCATTTATTTCACAACAAGTTATTTCACTATGAGTTGTTCGAGTGATACAATACTTCAGCTACGTCTACCAAGAGGAGATATACAATTCTATACCGATATGTTGTAACAAAGAACAATCATAAAAAATAAAAAACTAAAAAACTAATACAGAATGCTGCCAATCATATTAATATTTATTTGCACTCTAAAAAGCAGTTCAATTCTCAAGACATCAAATGACCACAAATATCTTCAAACCTTATCTTTCTGCTCATGTTACCTGAAATCCTTGCACAAAAAAAAGCCCGCCAAGCACCTCTCTTATGCTCTACAAAAGCCAAACAAACCTTGCATAAATTGTTATCCCCTTTACCACATCGCAATGTTCCATCCAGAGTTGTTACAAAACAGAGCTTTTCAACAACAATCAGATTATATTTACCTTGCAAAATGCTGTCGGTGCTTTATGGACTTTTATGGACCTTCGTAAAACAGTGTGAAGACCCCGATGGTTTCTGAAACAGTACATGCAATTGGCATCAACAGCAGAAACTGGAATCCAGTGAGTTCCTATTGCCGTGTAGATAAAGCGGATAGGTTGGATTTGATAAAATTTAGCTGGGAACGGAAAGCGAGTCGACTAACGAACGAAAAAAGCGAACCAACGAACGAACCAACGAACCAACGAACCAACCAACGAACCAACGAACCAACGAACCAACCAACGAACCAACGAACCAACCAACGAACCAACGAACCAACCAACGAACCAACGAACCAACCAACGAACCAACGAACCAATCAACGAACCAACCAACGAACCAACGAACCAACTAACGAACCAATCAACGAACGAACCAACGAACGAACCAACGAACCAACGAACGAACCAACGAACCAACGAACCAACCAACGAACCAACGAACGAACCAACGAACCAACGAACCAACCAACGAACCAATCAACGAACAAACCAACGAATCAACGAACGAGCAGAGGTGTGGCAGGGGGGATGACAGAGCGCGAATAAAGACGGGGCCGGCAGTTTTCGAGGGGCTGTGGGGAGTGGTGGGACCTCATCGTAATTTGCGAGATGTGAGATTAACCGCCGATCTTCGCACCCATGGCCACGATCCTGGTACGGGGTGCTCTTGACACCTGATTTGCGCCCTGGGACCTGTCCTACTAGTATCTCCACCCTTCCAGGCTACTCTCACCCCTCGTGGTTCCTCTTCTTCTCTCCCCTTCCTCCCTCAAAGACCGAATCGGTGGCTACTCCTCTTTGTACATCCTCTCACCCTAGGAGAGCTGCTGCTGCTGCTGCTGCTGCGTGTGTGTGTGTGTGTGTGTTTTCTCCGGGGTTTGGAGTCGCTTTCTCGGGTGGATCCAGGGGTAGCGGAGTTTGTTTGAGAAAGCCATCTTCGAGGTATGTTTGTTCGCCATTGTTTCAGATTTTGATGGGTTTCGGTGTGTGACCGCAGTCGTGAACCATGGGAGGTTTTTTGTCTCTGCTGGACGTGGCCTCCTTGCATGCGTTGCGAAGTATCAGATCCGATCACACGTGCGATTGGCTTCTTAGTTGAGAATTGGGAGTATATGAAGCGGAATCCGTGGATCCGCCTCTAGAGTAGATAGTGCCATACTTGACGGGTTGATTTATGGGTGTTTTACGACGTAGAACCTCACTTCCGGCAATGTTTCGACACCCCTGATTTATCTGGGAGAGTGTTATTCACGGTTCCACGTTCGGAGGAAATCATGCTCCAAGCTTCATGGTGTGCTGAGATGTTTTGTGAGGCAAAGTATCTGTTCATAGATGAATTATGAGTCTTTTAGATCGTGAATCAAGTGGAGTCCTTGAGCTACTCAGATTTTTAATGAGATCTAAGTTTCGAACATGTCGGTACTTATCTCAGATGTCGATGGCAATGGAGAGGTCGCGATTTCCTCCCTTTTAAGTGCCCCTTTCTCGTAGTCTTGCGGTTTCATTAACACACTATGGTGAATCTGAGCAGATTCTACAGTTATGGCGAATGTTCTATTGCACGGAACTTTGCACGTGACTATTTATGGGTGCAAAGGCATTGCTTCCCCTGTGCACCACGGAGGAGGATTTAGCAGCTTCTTCAAAAGCGTAAGTTCACACAGGAAGATACATGTGTCACTGGGAAATGATTGTGGAACTTTCGTTTCATGTTTGTCGGATGCGGCTTGCAGATCGATCATACACGTTTATTCCTAATGTTCTGCCACGTTAAAATACCACGGAATTTCTGAAAATGTATCCGTATTATTCTGAACAATTTTATTTTCCGCTGCACAGATTGTGGGTGCTGCCCAAGATGCAATCTCGGGAGATGACGAGTATTACGCCACAGTGGATTTAGGAACCACCAGGGTTGGTCGCACGCGCGTCTTGAAGGAATCAACAAGCGAGCCAGTGTGGAACGAATCCTTCCGCATTTACTGCTGCCATTCTGTGCCCGACCTGACTATTTCGGTCAAGGATGGTGCAATTGTTGGAACAGTTGTCATTGGCCGGGCCAAAATACCTGCGGAGTCATTGCTCTCCGGGGAGCCAGTTGAGGATTGGTATCAGCTGTACAAGGGCGATGAGCAGATTAATGAGAGTCAGATTCGATTCAGGATGCAGTTCTACGAGGCGTCCCACGATCCTCATTGGGGACTTGGCATTTCAGATTCTAGGTACAAAGGTGTACCATATTGCTACTACCCACAGAGGAGGGGCTGTAAGGTGACCTTGTACCAGGACGCACACATGGAAGACGGATTCCTACCCCCAATTTACCAATCAGGGGGCCAGAAGAGGCAGCCCACGCATTGCTGGGAAGATGTTTTTGACGCCATCATGGGTGCCAGGCATCTGATCTACATTACAGGATGGTCCGTTTACTGTGAGACTGTACTTGTACGTGATCCTCGTCGGCCGAAGGAAGGTGCAATGGGCTTGACGCTTGGGGAGCTCCTGAAGAAGAAAGCTAAGGAGGGAGTGCGTGTCAACATGCTGGTGTGGGACGATAAGACTTCTGTTGAGTTTATGAAGAGGGATGGTTTGATGGCTACTCATGACGAGGACACAGAGGCCTACTTCCAAGATTCCGAAGTGAACTGTTTTCTTTGCCCTCGGAGTCCCGATGATAGTTTGAGTAAGATTCAGGGACTCACCATTGGTACAATGTTTACTCACCATCAGAAAACTATCATTGTGGATGCCCCGCTCCCGGGATCAGACACTGGTCGTAGGAGGATCATGAGTTTTGTCGGTGGCATTGACCTTTGTGATGGTCGTTACGACAACCAAAACCATTCTTTGTTCAGAACTTTGAATGATGTTAATATGAATGACTTCCATCAACCTAACTACCCGGAAACATCTGCTGCAAAGGGAGGGCCCCGTGAACCGTGGCACGATATCCATGCTAGAGTTGAAGGTCCAGTTGCTTGGGACGTGCTTTGGAACTTTGAGCAGAGATGGAGAATGCAAGCCAAGGAAGATCGGTTGATTCCAATTAAGGAAATTGATACTATTGATCCCCCGTCGGCTGTTGCTGAACAGGACGATCCTGATACTTGGAGTGTGCAATTGTTCCGATCCATCGATGCAGGTGAGTGTTGAATGATCTTGCAGAACTGTTACGCATTTTGAGATTTCATGAGAAGTTACTATTCCTTACTCCAATTGTGATAACATAGAACTATTGTGATATTGTACAATGTCAGAAATTCGAGTCGTCCTTCTGAAATGCATGTATTTAATGTTTTTTTTCACATTGCAGGTGCGGCATATGGCTTCCCTGAGGACCCAGAAACAATAGCAAGAGCAGGTTTGACAAGTGGTAAGAACAACACCATTGACCGTAGTATCCAGGATGCGTACATCAACGCCATTAGACGTGCCAAGGATTTCATCTACATTGAAAACCAGTACTTCTTAGGGAGTTGCTATGCATGGAGTGAGGACCAAGATGCCGGTGCCTTTCACACAATCCCCATGGAGCTCACAAGAAAGATCGTAAGCAAAATTGAAGATGGAGAGAGGTTTGCAGTATACGTGGTGGTACCCATGTGGCCTGAAGGTATTCCCGAAAGTGGCTCCGTGCAAGCTATCCTAGACTGGCAGAAGAAGACAATGGAGATGATGTACACGCAAATCGCCAATGCGCTTCGTGCTCAAGGTATCGACGATCAAAGTCCAAGGGATTATCTTACATTCTTCTGTCTTGCCAATAGAGAGACCAAGGTAGAGGGCGAATATGAACCTACTGAGAGCCCAGAGGAAGGAAGCAATTATGCAGCTGCTCAAGCGGCTCGCCGATTTATGATCTACGTGCATTCGAAGTTCATGATTGGTAAGTCCCATTACTCAATGCTCGATTGCCGAATTTGGAGTGCCGTTTTCCTTTAATTGTATATATAATCCTCGATGAGTACATGTCTCAGTATCTGAGAATATTTAGAATGACGATTCTTTTTTGTTGTTGCAGTGGATGATGAGTACACCATCATCGGATCAGCGAACATTAACCAGAGGTCGATGGACGGTTCTCGTGACTCTGAAATCGCCATTGGAGCCTACCAACCTTACCATTTGAGCCGTGATCGTCCCCCACGCTCTCATATCCACGGTTTCCGAATGTCTTGTTGGTACGAGCACATTGGTAAGCTGGACAATGCATTCTTAAAACCTTGGGATCTCGAATGTATTCGCAAGGTGAATCGTATTGCAGACCAACATTGGGAAATGTTCGCTGGCGACGAGATTGTTGACATGCCCGGCCATCTCTGTTCTTACCCCATAGTTGTCAACGACGACGGTACCATAACCAACATTCCCGGATTGGAACACTTTCCCGATACCCAAGCTCCAATCCTCGGTACGAAGTCTGGCAATTTGCCATCCATCCTGACCACATAAGAGGAAGATGTCAAAAGGCAACCACTCTGGGTGTTTGAACACTGTACTGTGTACATTTAGTTGTTAAACTCCTGTGTGGAACCTCTTAGACCGCAATCTGGAGTTGTGGAGGATACTGGGAAGTCCTAAGCTTTCGAAAGCTTAAAGATTGTACAGCTTGAGGTTTGGTCTCTTGATGAAGTACAAGACTGCCTTTTGGTTTATGAGTGTTGTCATAATAAGTTTGACTTGCTATTGAACTGCAGCATTTTTAACGCTGTAATCAGTACTGGTCTTGAGATTCGTACGGATGTATTTGCTCGAAAAACTGCATCCATCTTTAAGTCATAATTCCCTCCCAATACGTCATATGCACTGCTTTATCTGCTCTTTACAGTTAAAGTTCTTGTATGAGTTTTTGTTTGCGTGCCTTGATCCTGATGGGATAAATGCCCTACTTGCTGAGCAGCCAAATCAATATTCACAGTTCGATTTTTAACCATTGTTCAAATGCGCAAGTCATTGGCCGTTTTGCGACGGTTGTAATTCTATCGAACTCCTGGTTTTTTTAAGCTTGGTTTCAAATTAGACACCCATTAATGTTGTGCCATTCAGCTGCTGAGCAAGTGAGGTGGTATATTAGGATTTTGTTAGACTGTGATTTATGACAACATAGAAATTGTTCCATACAAGCTCTAGTTGTGTTGAGCAAAGTCATCTCACATTATCTGTTGTTGGACTATGTTGATTGGAATTGCAACATAATAAACATGAAGCCCAATGGATTTTAGTTCTATGCATCTACAAGGAGGTGAGAGGCAAATTACCAAAACCATGCTTAACTTTGCAAGAACTGTTAAAAAAGTACTTATTAAATAAATTTTAGAGGTGAAATTTTTTACATCAATAGAAAGATATTGTTGGAATAGAGATTGAATTTCTGTCCTTGTGATAATTCTTGGTTGTGTATTTTAAAGGATTTTTTTATACAAAATAATGAGATCGGCTAATCTAATAAATTTAAATTTTATTCAATTTAATGTTTAAGAAAATAATACAAATTAGACTAATAAAATCCTCCAATACATTTTCTATTACTAGTTTTTGAGATGAATCTAAAAGTGAGGATTCTTTATTGTCTTAGAGTATAATTTATAATTTATTTTAAAATAAACAAAAAAAAAAAAAATCATTTTTTTCATCCATGTTGTAAATCATCTTGATGTCAACGGTTGGTCCTTGGTTTTGATAGATGTTATTAATGAAAAATAAAATCTATTTTTACTACATTTGTAATATTTTTAGATAATTCAAACATGCATGTATTAATATCCTATTTGTGCCATTGTACAAAATATTCTACTCTATCTAAAAATTGCCTCAAATACAAGATATGATTACAAACAAATTCATTAGCCATTAATCATCTAATAAATTATTTTGTTAATAAATAATATTTTTATTAAATTTATTAATAATTAATTTAAAATCAGTAAAATATTTTATATTTTAAAAAAATTAATAAATATATTAACATCTAGAGTTGTATTTAAATGGTTGGAATCTAATAATAAATTGTATATATATATATATATATATATATATATATATATGTTTTTTATTAGTATATATAAATTTTTAATCTTTAATTTAATACATATGGCTTTTAAACTATCCTATATGGATGCTTTGGCAATAAAACTTTATCTTTATATATAGTATTGACTACAATATAGTAATAAAAATCTTGTTAATGTAAAGAATAAGGACAATGAAGTCCTTGTATTTAGTTATAAAGTAAATATTATTAATCAAGCATTTGTACATTAGAAGGTAAACATTGCAAACTAAAAGCATATGAATACATATGATATATTCTATAATTTGAAGGAACTAGGTCAACAAATGATGTCACTATAGTATATTTATATATTATTATATTCAAATAATACTATTATCATATTTATATAATATTTACAACCATTTATAAAACCAAGAGTTTTTTATATTTAAAAATTACAAAGTTATACATTAATATTTTACATAGTTTTTAATGAATATAAAAGTCTTTCAAAAATAAAATTTGTATTTTATTTTATTACATCATATTATATTATGGTGTTAGTGTAAAGGACATGATTTTTAAAGAAAGAAATCCTTAACATACTCTTGTATCATTGAAAAGAATTAGAAAGTCACTCAAAAATGATATAATATTGAACAAGAATGGCTATTACCAAAAACAAGAAGACTAGAAAGTCTTGAAATAAGACTAAGGAATAGAAAGCCGTTGACAAGAGTGAAAAAGGCCTCACTCTTGCCTCTATATATACTCTTAACTAGAAGCTACTTGGTGATGCCTTGTAAGACTTCTAAAACATGTTGATTTTATAAGACACATATGTTAACTTATAAGGCAAGTTTTTTATGACTGTGCCACATAGTTAGCTTATTTCAAAAGCTATTAATACATGATTAACTTATTGACCAAGTTTCTAAACTACTAATCAACTATAAATACATGTAAAGTCAAAGAAGCATCTATAAAGCTTTTAGGAAGTTTTCATGGAAAAATATTGAAATAAATTTATTTTTAAATACTTTTATTTAATCATATTAGTAAATATTAGAATAAATATGTATGTCTGTTACACTATCCCTTCTTTTAGGGATGAGTTCTACAAGGAGCGGTCTTCATATGTTGAAGAAATCCAAAATGCGACAAATTGTGTTTGCTACATACTGTGATTTTTGTTCTCTTTAAAAATAATTCATAGGTCATCTCAGCCATCAATAGTGTCCTATTCCAAGGTGGAAAGACCACCCTATTATTTGATGCTTGTTGAGGCCTTTGTAACTCCTTTCAAATAAAATATTTGGAATAACATTAGGAGTTGTTTCAACCTCTAATAAAATCACCAAACATTAGAAGTTTCTTCTAAGGTTGTGATACAAAATACATTGTATCTAACCATCTATTTAAAGAAGAACATGTTGTTCTTGAAGATCATCTCAATTACATCGTCTTGAAAGTTATGACAATTGCAATGTTTTGTCTAGTAAATTAGTAAGTGAAAGCTCTTGAATTCAATTTGTTGGTTGTTGATTCTCCATCTCTTTAGTGTCACAAAAGTATCAAACAAGAATAGAAGGTAGAATGTTATCTTCCTTGGATCTTATTTCTTATATAGCAAAGATTTTTTATTCTTTATCTTGATTTTGATAGATGTTATCGATGAAAAATTTTAACTTTTTTTTATTGCATTTGCAAGATTCTTTGTTAGTTGTCATGTATGTTTACTAATATCATATCTGTGCTCATGAACAAGATATTCTAATCTATTTTGATGCCGCCTTAAATCTAAGACTTCTTCCATTTCAAATTCTTGATTATTATCCACTTCTGTAGAAGGAGGTCACATTTATCTTCTTTTTGAGATATTCATTATCTTATATGGCTCAAGAAGAAATATATAGAATATGAGATGGATCTTTATAGACTCCAATAGATGTAATCAATAAGCAATAAGATTGACTTATTCTCTAATAAGATAATGTCTAAGCCTATGATAGTTTAACTTGTCATAAGTGTGAAGTCTTGATATTGTGACAAAATAGCCATACCTTCTCACTCACATTGAATTGTGGTTATTCTTTGGAATAGACATCCACATTAATTTTTTGACGTTCTTAAATTTTCTTTAATTATACCTTCATTATTGTATGTAGCTTTAATAAATGATTTGTAAATTCTTTTGCTACAGGATTATTAACTTTTGAAAAGTTAAAAGTATCAAATCATGGATGATAACCATAATTGGCAAAAAAAAGTATTTGTTGAGTAGAAAAATTTACCAAATTATTGTATGTAAATTGTGCTAATGGAAAAAGAGTTGTTCAATCATCTTAATGATAATTAATAGTAATTCTCAAATATTGCTTAGGAACTTGATTCATTCATTCCGTTTACTCATCAGTTTGAAGATGGAAAGTTGAATAGTGTTTTATATTCATCTTTAGAATCTAAAAAAAGATTCTTAAAAAACTTGATATAAATTGGATTTTCCTATCTAATGTAATATCTTTGGACAATCCATGATAGCAATAGATATTGTCAAAACAAAGCTTTGCCATTTCTTCACTTGTAATTGATTTTGTACATGGTACAAAATATATCATTTTAATACAACAATCAACTATCGTGAATATAGAATCATATAAAGTTGAGATTGAAAGATCCATAATAAAATCTATAGAAACAAAACACTATGATTGTTTCAGAATGGATAATGGATGAAGAAGTTTATAAGATCAATGACAAGGAATTTTGGATCTTGAACAAATATCACATGATTATACAAAGTCTTTAATTACCTTTTATATTTGAAGCTACTAAAAATCTCTAGATATTAGCTCCAAAGTCTTATTGTATCCAAAATATTTGGCTATTAGAAAGTCATGACAAGCTTGAAGAATATGTAATCATGCTTTGTCTTCTGGAATGTATAATTGTCCCTTAAAGTAGAACAGATTAGTGTTGAAGTCAAACTTAAAAGTATCAAGATTTCAAAGAATTATTCTTAATATCATAAACAAAAGAATTAAAAGACATACTTGATTGAATTTCTTTGACAAAAGTTAAATCAATAATCAATGTTGATTATATTGCTTCAAGATGAAAATACTCTAACTTTAAGAAAATCACTATTTTTTGATCAAAATTTACATCTCTTTCTTTAGATGCAAGGTAAAAATATCTAAAAATGTCATCTAATAATCCTTATTATTTTTTGGATCTATAAGTGATCTTGAAATAAAAACTTAATAAAGACATACTCCAACTAGTTTAGTGACAATTCAAAATACATGCCAATATGAAGTACTTGATGTTCTTCTGATCTATATACTGTCATAGACATAATCATGTAAGCTAATAATTACATATACAAATAAGTAGAAGTAAGTAAAAGTAGGTAAAAATAAGTTAATTCTATAGTATTTAATATGGAAGCTTCCTAGAAGCTTCATAGATACTGCTTTGACTTCATAGGTGTCTTTAATTGACTTTTTGGATTAAAAACGTGGTCAACAAGTTGGCCATGTGTCACACATGTTGTTAGCTTGAAGATCAAGCTAACTATGTGGCCCACACGTAGAAAAACTTGCCTTGTAAATCAAGGCATGTGTCCTACAAAGTCAACACATATTGGAGGTTCTATAGAACATCGCCATGTAGCCCTTAGTTAGATAGTATATATAGAGACAAGAGTGAAGGCTTCTTCACTCTTGTTAACTCCTTTCTTGCTTCTAGTCTAGTTTCAAAGGTCTCTAGTTTTCTTGTCTTTTGGCAATAGCCATTCCAGTTTCTCTTTCAATATATATACTTGTTTATATATATTTTATTACCTCTCTTTGAGTGAAGGCTCACTTGTTTGAATTGTTTTTTCATCGAGTTCTTATCCTTGACAGATTGACAAGAGTACTCCTATAATATCAGAGCTTTATCTAATCTTGATTGAGAGTGGATTACCCCTTTTTCTTGATAAGATATAAGCATATTAGAAGTTGCGGATTACCCTCTTTTAAACTGATATTGTCTTTAGTATTTTCTTTGTTCTCAAGTCCTCTCTTCTATTTGTCTTAAGCAATATTAGACATCTTCTCTCTTCTAAGTGTTATCATGGCAGAACTTCTTGAAATGAAGATCTTCTTCTCTTCTAAGAGTGCAATGGCATAAATGCAAGAGCAATTGAGGGAATTAATGCTTGCGATGCATCAACTCAATTTACCACCACAAAGAGCAACAAGATTGGCAGGAAGTGAAGATATAGAAATGATTGGAGTTGCTTCAACATCTGCACCAAACCATGTCCTTTTTCCTATGGTGGAACGCCCTTCAAATGTTAGAGAACCAAGAATTGTCCTACCCGAGAAGTTCGATGGCACCAGATCTAAGTTTCAAGGATTTATCAATCAAGTACAACTTGTGATTGAACTTCAATCCCAAAGCTATCTAACTCCAAGATCACAAGTTAGATTCATTGGTACGCTTCTTTCAGGTTCAGTACTATCATGGTTTTCATCTTTTCTTGAACGACAAGATCCAATATTAGATAATCTAGAGGCTTTTTTGGTAGAGTTTCGATCCATGTACGGAGAACATGATGCAATTCGTGTTGCAACTAATAAGATCCATATTTTACGATAAAGCAATCGATCAGTAATATTATATACTTCATAATTTAGACAACTTGCAACTGATATCAAGTGGGATGATGCTGCACTTATTAGCCAATTTCTCTACGGATTACAATATGAGGTAAAAAAATTAATGTTCAACTTACCTGATCCTCAAACACTGAGTCAAGCAATTGACTTTGCTGTGAAGTGTGACAATCACCTTTTTAAATTTCGATCTGAGAACCGTACAAGTAGACCTCAACGTTACTATAATTCAATGGCAACACCAATACCTCTTCAACACATACATTCGAAAGTAGAGGATATGTAAATTGATGTAGTACGTTTCAAACCTCTTATTGAGCAAGAAAAGACTCGTTGTCGTCAAGAAGGATTATGTTTATATTGTGGAGAATCAAAGCACACTGCTCAACATTGTCCAAAGAAATGACGCAATCACAAAATGAAGAGTATGGCTATGAAAGAAGACAATATGTTGGAAAACAAGTTTGTCCAGCTACAATAGGGATCGTGTGGCTGGAACCTTGCACAACATCTAGTAAAGGTCCTATTCTCTCCTCAAAACCCTCTCTTTGTTTTACATTAAATATTATTTTAGGACCTAAACATTATAAAGTCTCTACCTTGTTAGATTCAGGAGCCTTAGAGTGTTTTTTAGATGAAGAATTTACTAAAAGACATAGCATATCTTTAGTAAAGAAAACTAAACCTATTCATGTAGAAGTCATAGATGGTCGTCCATTGTCTTCTGGAGATATTCTCACAAAACCCTTCTTATAGAAGTAATAATCAATGGTCATAATAGTTTTGTAGTATTTAATATCATTAGATCTCCCTCTAATCCAATCATTTTAGGTTTATCGTGGTTAGAAAAATACAACCCTTCAAATAGACTTGATTTCTCGAACTCTTACTTTCTCTAAAAGTATAACTAACAGTGTAGTTAATCAAGTAGAGAGTCATAAGTCCAATTCAATTAAACCCATATTTATAGGTGCAAAAGCTTTCTTGCATGCTACTATGAAAGAATCATCATATATTATTTATGCTACACCCGTTTCTACTAGTGAAAAGACTTCAAGTGGCATTCCAAGCCAATATCAAGAATTTCAAGATGTATTTGAAAAAAAGAATGTGGATACACTCTCAGAACATCGTCCCTATGATTGCTCAATTGACCTTCAAGAAGGAGCACAACCGCCATTCGGATCAATCTACAGTTTATTACAAAATGAATTGGCTGAACTCAAGGAGTATATTGAAGAAAATCTAGCCAAGAATTTCATACGCCATTCTAAATCTCCGGTAGGAGCTCCAATTCTATTTGTGAAGAAAAAAGATGGATCATTATGGATGTGTGTTGATTATCGAGGACTCAACAAGATTACCATCAAGAACAGGTATCCACTATCTTTAATCTGGACTTCTTGATCAGCTGAATCAAGCTAAGATCTATACAAAAATAGATCTTCGGGGAGCATACAATCTAGTACGCATCAAAGAAGGAGATGAATAGAAGACTGCGTTTCGAACTAGGTATGGACATTTTGAATACAACGTCATGCCTTTTGGACTTATAAATGCATCAACAGCTTTTCAACATCTAATGAATGATGTTTTTCGAGAGTTTTTGGACGATTTTGTAGTCTGTTATCTAGACGACATCTTGATCTATTCTAAGAATCCAGAAGAACATGAACTTCATGTTCATCGTGTGTTACAAAAATTAAGAGATGCATGACTCTATGCTAAGATAGAAAAGTGTGTATTCCACACTATCCAAGTCGATTTCTTAGGTTACATCATTTCAAATGATGGACTTATGATGGATCCTAAGAAAGTTCAAACTATTATAGACTGGAAGTTTCCAAAAATGGTAAGAGATGTCCAATGTTTTTTGGGATTTGCCAACTACTATCAGATCTTCATTAAAGACTTGTCTCAAGTTGCAGCTCCACTTACACGTTTGACTTGTAAAGACAAACTCTAATGGAATCAAGAAGTGGAAGTTGCTTTTGAATCTTTGAAGACATCATTTGAATCTGCACCAATCTTGTATCGTGTTGATTTTTCCAAAGCATTCTTTATGGAAACAAATGCATCAGACTTTGCTCTGGGTGCGGTTTTATCACAAATGGGAACAAATGACAAACTTCATCTAGTAGCCTTTCATTTAAGAAAATTCTCAGCAGTAGAAATCAATTATGAGATCCATGACAAAGAACTTCTTGCAATTGTGGATTCATTTCAAGAATGACATCATTATCTAGAAGGCGCTTCTAGTCCAATCACCGTGTATACGGATCACAAGAACCTCGAATATTTTATGTCAGCACGCGTATTAAATCGTCGCCAAGCTCGTTGGAGCATGTCTTTATCAAGATTCGAGTTCATCATCACTAATCGGCCAAGAAAACAACAAGGTTTGTCTGATGCTTTGTCTAGACGTTCTTATCTTGTACCAAAAGAAGGAGATGTAGCTTTTGAGCAACAAAGAACAGTTCTCTTGAAGCCACAGCAATTTCATCTTCGAGCAATAAAATCAACATTGACTGTTGATTTAACTTTTCTTAAGCAAGTCTAGTTAAGTATGTCTTCAGACCCTCTTGTTCATGATATCAAGAATAATTCTTCTAAATCTCATGATCGCTCTAAATTTGAATTCAAGAACAACCTACTCTATTTCAAAGGACGCCTATATGTTCTAGAAGGAGAAGTTTGTTTACGTGTTCTTCAAGCTTGTTAAGACTTCCCAGCAACATGACATTTTGGATATAATAAGACTTTGGAGCTGATATCTAGGGATTTTTGGTGGCCTCAAATGTGGAAGGTAGTTAAAGATTTTGAACAATCATGTGATGTTTGCTCAAGGTCGAAAACTCCTCGTCATCGACCTTTTGGACTTCTTCAGCCATTACCCATTCTAGAACAACCATGGTCTTCTGTTTCTATGGACTTCATCACGGATCTTCCAATCTCAAGTTCTTATGACTCTATATTCGTGATAGTAGATCGTTTTATCAAGATGGCACATTTTGTACCATGTACAAAATCTATCACAAGTGAAGAAATAGCTAAGCTCTTTCTTGACAATATCTATCGCTATCATGGATTACCCAAGGATATTATATCAGATATGGGAACTCAATTTGTATCAAGATTTTGGCGGACTCTTTTCGAGATTCTTAAAGTGGATATAAAACTATCTTCAGTATTCCATACTCAAACTAATGGACAAACGGAGCGTGTTAATCAAGTTTTCGAGCAATATTTAAGATGTACCATTAATTACCAATAAGATGATTGGACAACTCTTTTGCCATTGGCAGAGTTTGCTTACAATAACACGGTACATTCTTCTACAAAACAAACACCTTTCTTTGCTAATTATGGTTATCATCCACGACTTGATACTTTTGACTTTTCAAAAGTTGATAATCCTGCTGCGAAAGATTTGGCAATTCATTTATTAGAGCTACATGCATTGATGAAGGCGCAGTTAAAAGAGGCTCAAGAACAACAAAAGGTCAATGCGGATGTCTATCGAAAGGAACAACCATCATTCGTCTTGGGTAATAAGGTATGGCTACTTCGTCATAATATCAAGACCACTCGTCTTTGTAACAAGTTGGACTATCGAAGGCTCGGACCATTTTCTATTTCTGCACAAATCAATCCAGTTGCATATCGTTTACATCTATCGAAGTCAATGAAAATCCATCTAGTATTCCATGTATCTCTTCTTGAACCATACAAGACAGTGGACATACCAAGAAGACGACAAGCTCCACCTCCTCCTATAGAAGTGGACAATAATGAAGAGTTTGAAGTAGAAGAAGACTTAGATTCAAGGTGGTGCCGAAATAAATTAGAATATCTTGTCCATTGGCGAGGATATGGTATTAGTGAATGCACATGGGAGCCAATAAAGAATCTTGCAAATGCAGCAAAGGCGGTGGAGGCTTTTCATCGACGACATCTATCAAAATCAAGATGAAAACCTTCTTTATAAAAGAAACAACATCTAGGCAAGATAACATTCTACTTTCAATTCTTGTTGATAGCTTCTTTGTAGTAGTGACGCTCAGGAGATGGAGAACCAATAACCAACGGATTCGACTCAAGAGCCTTCATTTGTTGACCTGTCGGACGAGACATTACGATTGTCACAACCTTCAAGATGACGCAATCGAGATGAAGATCTTTAAGAACGACATGTTCTTCCTCGAATAGATGGCGAGATACAACGCGTTTGGTATCACGATTTGGCAAGGGACTCCTGATGTTTGGTGATTGTGCTAGAGGTAGGAACAACTCTTGATGGTATTTCAAATATTCTATTCGAAGGAAGTTACGAAGGCCTCAACAATGATCAAATAATTGGGTGGTCTTTCTTGCCCTGGTATGGGACACTACCGATGGTTGAGAGGCCCTATCAATCATCTTCGAAGAGAACAAAGATCAGAGTATGTGGCAAACACAATTCGTCACATCATAGATTTCCTCAACATATGATGATCGCTCCTCGTAGAACTCGTCCCTAGAAGGAAGAGTAATGTCACGGACATAATCATGTAAGGTAGTAATTACATATACAAATAGGTAGAAGTAAGTAAAAGTAGGTAAAAGTAAGTTAATTCTATAGTATTTAATATGAAAGCTTCCTAGAAGCTTCATAGATACTGCTTTGACTTCATAGGTGTCTTTAATTGACTTTTTGGATTAAAAACGTGGTCAACAAGTTGGCCATGTGCCACACATGTTGTTAGCTTGAAGATCAAGCTAACTATGTAGCCCACACGTAGAAAAACTTGCCTTGTAAGTCAAGGCATGTGTCTTACAAAGTCAACACATATTGGAGGTCGTATAGAACGTCGCCACGTAGCCCTTAGTTAGATAGTATATATAGAGACAAGAGTGAAGGCTTCTTCACTCTTGTCAACTCCTTTCTTGCTTCTAGTCTAGTTTCAAGGGTTTCTAGTTTTCTTGTCTTTTGGCAATAGCCATTCCAGTTTCTCTTTCAATATATATAGTTTTTTATATATATTTTGTTACCTCTCTTTGAGTGAAGGCTCACTTGTTTGAATTGTTTTTTCATCGAGTTCTTGTCCTTGACATATACTCAATAATTGGACTAAAAGCGTCTTTTAGATAATGATGCCATTCTTGAAATGAATCCACAATTACAAAAAGCTCTTTATTGTAGATCTTGTAATTAATCTTAGCTATTAAAAATTTCTTGGAATAAAAAACTATTAGATGGAGCTTATCATATACCTCCATTTGTGATAAAACAACACTTGTGGCAAAGTCTAATGCATTTTTTCTCATGAAAAATATCTTAAAATAATTGACATAATACAAAATTGGTGCAAAAATAAATATTGTTTTCAAGGCTTCAAAAGTTGTTTCAACTTTTTTTCTCTAGTTAAGTTTGTCTTTACATGTTAGATATATAAGAAGAGCTGCAACTTGAAAAAAATTCTTGATGAAGATTTGATAATAATTGGCAAATTTCAAAAATATTGTATATTTTTAATTATTTTTGGAACCTTCTAATTTTTGATATTCAAAACTTTTTTAAGATCCATGATTAATTCTTTATTGGAAATAATGTATCCTAAAAAATCAACTTAAGTAGTATAAAATAAATACTTTTCCATCTTGGCATATAATCTTACAATTCTAAGTTTTTGTAATATACAACAAACATGAAGTTTATATTCTTGTATATTCTTAGAATAAATTAGAATATCATTTTAATAACAAACAAAAAAATCATTAAGAAATTTATAAAAGATATCATTCATGAAATGTTTAAAAGTAATTGGTGCATTTGTGAGTTTGAAAGATATGACATTATATTTGAAATGTCCATTCTTATTTTAGAAAGTAGTCTTCTACTCATCCCCTTCTTTGATGTGGACCTAGTTGTATGCTCTTTGTAGATCTACTTTTGTATAGATCTTTGCTTCATTGAATTGGTCAAGAAGTCTTCAAATGAAAAAGAAGAGATACCTATTCTTAATAGTGATCTTGTTAAATCTTTGATAATCTATATACATCCACAAAGATTTTTTTTTTTTTTTTTTTTTTTTTTCACAAATAAGATAAAAGCTACTACTTGAAATTTTAAATGGCATGTGAAGTTCTTAGCCAAGTTCTTGTTGATATATTTATTTAGCGCAGCCAACTCATTTTGTAATAAGGTGTAGATTAGTCCAAATTGTAATTGAGCTTCTTCTTGTAGATCAATTGAACAATTATAGAATTGATGTTATGAAAGAATAATTATATTTTTTTTTCAAAAATGACTTAGAAATCTTGATATTGGTTAGAAATACCACTTAATATCTTTCTACTATGAAAAATGGATATAGCATATATAGCAAAAGATGATTCTTCTTTTGCTACATGCATGAAAGCTCTTGTACTTATTAGTAAGGATTTGGATGTACTAGGTTTATCTATTTCTACTTCACTATCAAAATTTTGAATTAAATTATAGGAAAATTTAAGGTTATGAGAAATCTAATTTATTTGAGGATTATATTTTTTTAATCACAATAATCTTAAAATAATTGAATTAAAGTGAGATCTTATCACATTAAATATTACTATACTATTATAAAATTTAATTGCTATATCTAAAAGAACAGTCTTATGAGTAATATCTCTAGAAAACAACAAACAACCATCTATGACTTCTATATGTATAAATTTAATTTTCTTGATTAAAGATATTTCTTATTTCTTGACAAAGAATTTATCAATAAAAAAAGTTGAGGCTCATGAATCTAATAATACAAAGACTTTGTGATTTTTAGGTCCTAAATACATATCTATTGTAAAATAAGGTAAAGAATTTAAAGAGAGAATAAGACCTTTACTAGGTATTGTACATGATTCCAATTACAAGGTCCCTATTGTATCTAGAGAAACTTATTTTTTTGATACATTGTCTTCTTTGGCAATCATGCTCCTCATTTTGTGATTGTATTGTTTTTTTAGATAGTGTTGAGTAGTGTGTTTAGCTTCTCTTTAATATAAATACAAACCTTCTTGATGACGTTAAGTCTTTTCTTGCTCAATGAGGGATTTAAAATATACCATATCAATTTGTATTGATTTCACCTTTCAAAAATAAGTTTTTGAGAACTTAAGAGTTGCCATCATAACTTGAGTTGTTTTTCTAACTAACTCTTTGTTCTTGATATCTTTCAAATAACCAATTATTGTATGCAATGTCTTGAACAATAAATCATTTGAAAGATTTACTTTTGGCATTGTCAATAAAAAAATCTTTGATATTATCTTTCAATGCATATTGAAATTAATTGATAAGTGTTTTGTCATTCCAATCCACATTGCAAGTAAGGTTTTAGAATTTAGCAGCATATATGGAAGTTAATTATGATCCTTATTGTAAAGATAAGAGCTTGGTCTTTGCTACTCTTTCTTAATCACTTTTTCCAAATGTAGCCATAAACACTTCTAGGAATGAATTCGATTTATAAAAAAGTCATGAAACTTTTTTAATTAATAGTGCAAATTAAGAGAGACCACTTCCAAATAGAAATGCACTTATAAAACTAACTTGAATAAATCCATTTGGATATTGGAACAGATGCAACTTTGGATAGAGCTTGACTTGTTGCAAAAATCTTCAAAATTTTGATCTTGTTCCATCAAATTTAGGAAACATACTAATTTATATCCCCATCATACTTGTAGAAGCAAAACTTCTTGGATTTGGTTGTGAAGTCAATCTACTTTCTTTCTTCAATTACACAACTTCTTCACATAGATTTTAAACTTCTTTTTTAGGCATAGGATTAATGTTGTTGTGATTGAAGTTGGTGATGTGTGAAATTTCTATTCTAAAAGTATTGACAAGTTCGTAAAGATCTGCAATAGTTGCAAATCTATTCTTGCTTCTATGAAGTGTAGCATCGATGATTTTTTTATTCTATTTCAAACAACTTAACAAATCCACAAGTCAAATTAGAGGAGGATAATCCACAACCCCTAATATTGAAGGAAAATTTCTATAAAGAGGGATAATCCGATGTCTTTAAGAAAAAAATCAATGTTAAAAAACTAAATAGTTTGTTTGAAGGTGAATAATCTATAACCTTCAAAAGACAACAATAGAAGTGGAATAATCTACTCATTTCTAAAACAAAACAAAAACAATAAGTTAGCACTCTTGTCAAATTTTCAAGGACATGAATCTCAAAGGAGGAAATCTTCAATATACTCTTGTGTTACTCAAAAAGATTAGGAAATTACTAAAGAAAGTAGTATATTGAACTAGAATGGCTATTACCAAAGACAAAAAGACTATAAAGTCTTGAAACAATATTAAGGACTAAAAAGGCTTTGATAAGAATAAAAAAGGCTTTACTCTTGCCTCCATATATATTCTTAATTAGGAGCTATGTGGTAATGCCTTATAAGACTTCTAAAACATGTTGACTTTATAAGACACATATATTAACTTCCAAGACAAGTTTTTTATATGTATGCCATATAATTAGCTTATTTTATAAGCTATCAATACGTGGTTAATTTGTTGATTAAGTTTCTAACCTACCAATCAACTATAAACACATGTAAAGTCAAAGTAGCATTTATAAAACTTCTAAAAAGCTTTTAAGAAAAAATATTGAAATGAATCTATTTTTACCTACTTCTATTTAATCATATAGATAAATATTAGAGTAAATATATATATCCATGATAATTAATGAAGTTTTTTATAATTTCAACTATTTTAAAAAATTTATATAATTTTATAATTTATATTATTTAAGCAAATTGAATTAAATAGAATTAGATAAAAATATATTAGGTAGATAATATCTATTTTAAGAAATATTGAAGAAACTTTTTAGGTACAAATTAAAACTAAAAAATCTTTGAGACATACTATGTGGCAATAAAAATTAATTCCAAAAGCTTAATATCTTGAAGATGGTCTTATTGAAGCAACTTATAACTTAGATACTTAAGCCATAAATCATGTGGTTTTTAAAAAGCTTTTATATGGCCTTTGTTCTTACAAAAAAATTACTTTTATTTATTTCTTCTATTTTATTTGTATTGCCTATTTTCTCTTAATTATCTTTCATAATTATTAAAATTTATATTTTTTAACAATACATAAAGTTATTAACTAAAATGTAATTTAATATAACTTTAAAATGATAACATGTGTAAACTTGAATATGTTGTTTACACCATGTTACAAGACGACCATAATCCAAGCATTTTATATATTTAGAAAAAGACATTAGACTTGTGATTATATTCACACAAAAAATACATTATAATAATAATTATGGCTAAAAAAGTCTTGAAATCTAATGTTACACTAGCCATGAAGAAAAATTAAATAAAAAAAGAAAATACAAATAATTATTTAAAATAAATGGTCAACATTGTAGATGGTGGTGGTAGCTAATGGAACTTTATACTAAGTGATATCTTAAAAGCCTTAGAAAGATTTCAATAGCATTAGATCGAATAGTTCTTTTAAACATGTTACTTAAATAGATGCAAGCTACAAGATAGATGTAAAAATTAAAGTGGATTTAAATTACAAGGTTAGATATTATAGTTTCACATTTTTCAGAGGAATATTGATGATCATTCTCTTACAACCTTGGATTACTATACAGAAGGGAAGAAGAGATTAATAATACCACATATGTTATGCAATAACAATATTGTAACAGTATTGTTACATTTCTAATATTACACATACAATTGCAAGGAAACATTTTGTAATATGACAGGATATTATGTAATATTATGAAATTGCAAATAAGTATTATGTAATTTTACAAGACAAAGCAATAGAATATTGTGAACAAATAAAGGCACAAGTAGTCAACAGAGTGAACATGAATAACATTGACAAGAAGACGTAATAAAGTACAATGTTTCTATAGCTTCACTTCGAAATCTTTTTTTATTCTTCTAAATTGGAGAGGCGAAAACTTACCAACACATGGAGAAATCTTACTAAATGAGATGATAATTGTTTTGCTTACCTTTTAGGGCGACTTCTACTGAGCGTAGAGGACGGTGGCGTAGTCTAGAAAGGGGCACTAATTCGCACATTGCCGTCCATATCCCTCACCGTCCCTCTTTGCGTATGTACACTTTAGAGCGTTTCTCTACAGAATTTGTAGTTCACGCATTCTGACAGTAAGCTATTGCGGGGAGAAAGGAGTAAAATGAGAATGAAAATCACCGCTAGCATGAGAAAATACATTGCTCAGATGCGCCCAGAGTGAAGCCACCTGCAGATGCTTTTGAGAATATCACTATCGAAGAGGCTTTGAGCACCGTGAAAGGGCTGGGGAGCCCCCAAGTAACTCCTGCGCAAGGAGAATCAACATTTTGAAATAGTAAGTGGACAACTTGAACATTTACAAGTAGCGTGGCATGGCGTTTAAACAGAGCCATGTGCATTTTGTCGTTACAGATTCAGATTGAGTTTGATTTAGCTACACACACTTGTAATCTAGTTATGTAACCGCATCAATCCCTGTGTTAATCGGACGAGGGAAGGGATTCACTAATGGGCTGTTGTGGTGATCTGAAGTTGATCTGATGATACATGACAAAACATTGATGAAAGACTTAAGAGTGAAAAAATTCGACAAAATGATGGGCATATAGCAGAATATGTATGTCCAGCTTGGCATTAACATCCATTTTCGTATAGTCTTACGTTATATTTGCAATGTAAGCACCCGAGCCTATTAACAACGGTAACAGAGTGAAGCAGTAGCTCCGAATAAGTGGTAAATCAGCGGAGGGGAAAGCAACCTTCCAAGTAAAAGTTCAAGTGTGTCGAGGCTTTTGATAGAGTCAGGATAGTCTCTGTACCATTGGCAGCATGTGTTTGCAATTGCATTTGCAAATTAACAACTAGCCTAAACTTCAGTGCCCATCTTATGAAGGTTAAAGTACCTGGAATCTTCTTGTTGGGTGTTATAATGTTGAATTTTTAGAACACGAATCGCTTTGTGGTTCCGTTCATGCTGCTGCAATCTAAGCTTAGTCTCCTCCGGCTTCGTGGTGATGAACCACGTACCGACGATGATACCGAGACGGCAAGCTTGGAGATAGACCTTTCAGCAGCAAGAATACGAGAGTAGTGCTCCTCGGTCACTTTTGAATGAGAAATTGGTGTTAATACATCGTTTGTGGGCAGCTCTGTGAATTTCGTAGGGGTAGGGGTCTCCTTGATGCCAAAGGTCTTGTCAACAGGACCCTCCGACGTCGTCGTACATACCGAGTTGTCTGCTGATTGATCTGGTTTCTTCGCAGTCGCTGGCCATGGAGAACGCTCCATTAATTTTCTCTTTGAATTTGTGATATCGTTTCTTGTATCTATCTTCAATCCCGTCCTCGGGGAATCGGTCAGCACGCCCCTTGGAGCAACAATTCTTTTGGAGTATCCAGATGTAAAGGTCATAGGTGGCTGTTGGGTCATCATGGGGTGATCACAGAGCACAATAGGAGATTTTTTCCCACGGCTGCTTGCAGTAGGACTCATGAATCTCGGAACCTTTCGGAGAGGGGATATAGCGCAGGAGTCCGTCTCAGGCTTCTCTGAATCAATGTTACAAGGTGAGAGTGATGGTAACGTATCCCCAACCGATACACCCTGCTGTGGATTGGTAGTGAATGAAGTATCTCTGGGCAGCATCTTCTCATTTTTCACTTGTTCGAGGCTACATCGCTTTTCTCCCAAGAGGAGATTCAGTGACTTGATTTTGTTGCAAAGAAGTTGACATTCGCTTTCATGAATGCTGTTCTGTTTAGACAGCTCGGACATAGCCGCCGCTTTCAACTTCTCCGCGTCCTGAAATGCTCCAATCACAAATTACAAAATGGACGAGAATCAAGTAAGGCCACTTCTCCATCAACTTTCAATAGGAAGTGGGACACAAGAATCGAGCAACCGACATTTCAAACGAAACAAAATACAGATGAAAGCAAGGAATGAGTAAAGGACATACTGCTGATAGATCATGGCCCAGATGTGTGCCTCGAACACGCGTTGCAAAGCTGAGTGAGCAGATCGTCTCTCCCAAATCCGTCTCCGTGGGGCTCACGTGTACGAGCATCAAGGTTTTTGAATTGTCACCTTTTGAGAAAAGAAAAAAGAAAATCAAGGTTCTCAATACCGTTGCAAAATCTTAGTCAAGTTCTTGTCAATAGGTCGACTTGTAAATATCCTATGCATGGATCAAACCTTCTGATTACTGTTGGTTGAAAAGTATTAAAGGACGATGACTATACCCAAAGAATCTCGAAGAATCTGTGTAAGCTTGCTATTCCTGCAGAGCACATAACAAAAAACAATCGATCAGGCGTCTAAAATGATAATTTTTTTAACCTCTACAGATCTACTGAGACGTGAGAACTTTGAATCTGTACTCATATACAAGCGACACGTACTAAGTCATCAATGATATCCGTCTATGAACAAAGCATTTCAAACCTGTAAGGAACATGTGGTCGACGCTTATGAAGTGCACTGATCACGTCCCCTAAAGCTGAAAGTGAAATATTGATAGCGCGTCCCTCTTCCATGGTCAATCCTTGCGCATTGGTTTTCAAAAGTCGCTCACTGCCTCCGAGATCGATTAACCAGAGCTTACTCATACGTTTCTTGTTGTCATGAGGCGATTTGCAAACGATGTTGATGCGAAGCAAACTGTCATTTACACACATTTCATGCCAAGCGATCACAATAGGTTTGCGGATTCACCAAATTATGTCTACAAAATGATTGCTGGAATTATAAAGTCTTTGTATTCTGATTTGATACAAACATTTGGCCATTGAAAGCTAATCAGCCTCAGGAATGACTGGGCGTAGTGATTTGAGTTCATGCTACCTGCATCTCAAAATATTGCTCAAACAGAGTTTGAGCAATAAACAAGCACACTAAAGGCCTCGAGAGGTGCAGCAAATAAGTAAGAAATGTACCAGTGTGATCTGCTGGATGTATCATTAGCGTTTGTCCATGCTGTTGAACGTCGTCGGGAGCCTTTTAAGTATAATCGGCTTGCTTCTTTAACATCGGCGATTGGTATTTCTGTCAAGTTCTCCACTTCAATAAATCCTTTCGAGCCCATTTGGATGGACAAGCTGCAAGTTCCCATCAACTCGAGCTGGCTGTCAAAGCAAGTTCTCTTGTACCTCTTACAATTCTCATGTGGAAACTCTACTTACAATTGTTCTGCTGTAATTCAGAATCCAAGTTTGAATTCTATTCAAGAAGTAACAGCACCACCTTATCAGACTTGCTCATGACATTTAATTTGTGATGTCTTACCATTTGGTGGCATCTGTGTGCCGGGTAGGTCGAGCTACCAGCAGATCTCTTAGCGAGCCTTTGTAAACCTCAAGCATACTTAAGGAATAAGAGTATTGTATGTTTGTGTCGTATGAAGCTTCCTCAAAAAGTCGTCGAAGAGAACGTGGTACTACACCTGGGTCGTCATTGGAGCCCTCCTGCACAATCACTCAACATAAGCGAACGTTTAGAATTAAAGGCATTATTTTATCAACAGTTGTTGGCCATGATCCTCTCGGTTTAGCTCTCTAGATTTAGTACTCTGAGAAGGTCTGTGATACTGACCATTGTAAAAGTTTTCCCAGAGCCAGTTTGTCCATAGGCGAAGATGCAAACGTTGTGGCCATCTAAAGCAGACCTGATAATCGGCTCAATTTCAGCGAAAACATCATCTGATGTCACACACAAGCTTCATTAATCCACATATACACAAGTATACATATAAATTTCTGACGATTTTGTACAGTAGAGCACATGATAAAGCTTCATTACGAACTGATTTTTAAGAGCACTCGACCAATACCTTGCACAGAATTAGGTTGAAACACTTTGTCAAACTCAAATTCCTTGCGGGAGTTTCTGCCCGAAATTTTCACCCAATTCTCACTGGCGTTCGTAACGGGTCCTGGTCGCGCATGCTTCTCAGCAGGTAAAAATGGCCTTATTCGACAGAAAACTCGAATGTTCCCTAAGATGGAGGTCATTGCCAACAGTCAACTGCCTTTCACATTCGTTGTACATTTATTGAATTATTCACACGCCAGAGGTTTTGGTGTTCTGATTAGAATTAATCGTAGGTATTGGAGTGTGAAGTAGAATAATACCTTTGAGATCCAGTATACGGTTAAGGCTGCTACGGCGGAGCGAGTTGGAGACTTCCAAGGCAGTCCGTAACACACTTAACTCTTCTGCAATTATCAAGGCCGACAACAAATTCTAAGTAGGACCAGCGTCGCCAAATAGTAATATTAAACGCTCGACACACACACACACACTCACACACACACACACACACACACACAAAAAAAAAAAAAAAAAAAAAAAAACTACGATCAACTTCCAATTCAGGACACTGAAATACGAATGACCTTGCGAATATAGCCTCCGCCTAAAATAGAAGGTATTACGCGATCAGTGCTTGATGAAAGAAGCCGGTCTAAGAGGAGCAGTTGCTCTTGGTTTCTAAGAATCTCGAAGTGTCCTCACCTTCAAGTTTACCAATTTCTCGATCAAGGCACTCTTGCCGATTGTGAGCATTGTCTCCATCGGAGCTTGAAGACAATGACACCGTGCAGCTATTGCACGTCATTGGTGAACCACATGCTGAATTCATGATAGAACGCACGGAATCAGCCCACTCGGTTGTCAAGGATGACTTTGAGCCTAGAAGTGAGTCAAGACTTTGGGAGAGAGAGAGAGGCGACATCTGCTTTACATTGTCGTCCTGCTCATCTGGAATTATGATCGTCCGCATGATCTCAGTACTGCAGTCCTCCCAACAGATTTCTCCCGATAGACTGCTGTCGCCTATGTGCATTGAGGTAAGATGCATCGACAAATTCTTTGGTTTCAAAGAAACCAAGAAAAGCTGAAAAAGGAAAGTATTACGGAACACAAATAAAAGCTCACTAGTCTGCTTTCCTCTCCCAGTTCATTGTCAAATGGAGTTGATTGACGCCCACAATGCTATCATTAAATATCATGTTGGAAAAGGAATTGAGTCTGAAGGATCTACATCCGCACAAAGTACTTGGGGAGAAAAGGTACCTATCCTTCACTTATTGCTTGAGAAGTGAACTATCTGCAACTTGTTGAGGAACGCACCAAATAGATACCAGTGCTGGGAACGTTGAGTACTTCATACATCCGTGAGCTCGCAATGGACGTTAACCTGGTCAACATGCATTCCTAGTGAAACATGCGGCCATTTGAACTGATCATTCTCAGAACGTCGGTGAAAAGAATGTTAGATGCTGCGCGTGAATGAACTCCATAATCCCCATTGTACTGTCAGGCGAAAGGGAGCGCCCTCGGATGAGATGGAAAAATCGTCTGGAGGGCATAGTTCACAGTTTCAAGGCAGCCTTCTGTACACCTTGCAGCGGAGCCGCATCTACCATTAATGGAGTCGAATCCATGTGCAAGCTTCTAAACCTCTGACTTACTGACCAGCCCTGCCAAGAATATAGAAATCACTTCTTCTTAGAGGTGTGTAGTGGCGGATGTACTGACTAAGAAACGCGTATATTCAGCGACAGCGAGGGATACCCTCGCAATCCGAGCTCGAAGCTTGTGAATGAGTAAATAAGAAACTCTACTAAAAAGTGAGCCGAACCGAACAGCTCGTTAGCCCACGCCCGCAAGCATTACGTGTTAAGGAAAAGCTTCTCCGCAGCAATTCCACAACTCTACAAGACAACAGAGTTGATCGAATTTCTGCACATTGAGGCAATGAAGCGTCCTATCTCAAGTGTCCAATTGCCTAACAATTCTTGAAGGTTGCAAACTTTCACCAAGAATAATGTCTGGTGCTCTTAGAGAAGCAGCTTACCACCTCATGGTTGACAAAACCTACAGTAGTTACGTTAAGATAACTGTAAGCCTCAAACCATGCCATTGCGGGGGGGGGGGGGGGGGGGGGGGGGGGTGTGTGTGCTCTCCGGGTGAAGTGAAAGTGTTGATCATGTCGCTCATGATACTGTAGAACAGGAGACAAATACACGCACTCCAGTGACCTTTCCCTCTAACGATCTCATACTGCTAAAACAAATTCAGGCATTAGGCCTTGATAGTTACTTAATTCTTACGTTGTAAGTACTGGCGTCACTGCTCGCAGTCCTCGAGAATAACCTCAAAAAAGCAGTTTAATACATGACGCGGGTTGAGCTTTCCCCTTGCAGATTGGACTCGATCATGAGTCAACAACAAAGACTGCACGCGTTCAACACTCCATGGCCTACTCCGACAAAACTCGACCTCAGAAGTCGCCTCTCTAGCATTTCGCCGCATTGGAAGGACAAGCAGGCCATGACAAAAATTTGCTTCGAAGACAATATGATGCTCCGAGATAAGAGAAGCTCTCACCTGTGCCAGGGCGATGATGATCAAAGTCGTCGGTCGCAAGCTCTCAGGGCTGGGTGCAGGAAAACGTGCCTGATCTGGCCATGGAGGACACAAATACCAGTTGGTGAGAGGGAGAGCGGCGTCGCACACAAGTCTAGACAGGCAGGCAGGCAGCAGTGCGACAGAGGTCACCAATGGTGCAGAGCTTTGACTCTGTCTTTGAATGCGCGAAGAGGCGGCTTCATGGTAGAATTCACCGCTCCTGACACAGCTGCCATAGCAATGGACTCCCTGTCTTCCATACGTCTTCCCGCAAAAATGTACCTTCCGGCCTCAACATCAATACAGACAGAAACGCAATCAATTGTCATGAACATTGCCATACTCCTAGTTTCATATCCTGAAGGATACAAGGCAATAAACACATTACCAAGCTTTCTCTCCAATTAATCCCTCCCATTCCACCTTTACAAAGTCCATTAGTAAACTTCTAGTGCGCTTTGGATTCGACATTTCCTAAGCACAACCTGTCCAGCAACGTGGTACAAGTGTTCGTTCTATCTTCTAATAGAACGCTGTACACAGTGTGGAGCATCTCTCTTGTCCTACAGGTAGTGACAAGCCCATAGGGTCCTTGAACGTATTTGTAGTACTTGCTGTACTGAAACAGGTTAAGTCACATTAACAGGTTCTCAAGCTTGTTTTATTGTATGACTCAGAGCACACATTCCAATGGTGTTAGGCTACAAGTTCCTGGCAGGAATTGCTGCAGCTGAGGTGTTTTTTTGAAGCATTTTAGAATAAATCCTAAAATTAAGGTACATGTGTACCCAATGGTGACCTCCAGTAACATCATCACAGATCAGTAGGTGGATATACTATTACCAATCTATTCAAGGGGTGGTGGTAGCCACCACTACTCATTGATAGTAACCTTGAAGCACTTTAGGGAGGGAGATGGAGAAGGGGAAATATGTCCATTTCATTTCATATCATTTTTATGGGTGTGGTTACATATGGTACAGCATTATGGCAGTGGCACATTAGTCTTATCTTATTTGTGTGATTATTTCTACAATATTAATGAAGGCAAACATTATTCTTGGTCATTATGTTGGGTCATCCCTCTCCCTTCCTAAACAAGTTTTGTGGCAGAGCTGGCTTGTTCCCTTGCTTGACTTTTATTATTAAAAATAATACTAAGTTGACAAGTCCAGATTCAACAGATTTGTGAGATCTATTCATGTTTTTATTGTGTGTGGGGGGGGGGGTGGTGGAAATGCCAAAAGGGCTTGTGTGTGTGTGTGTGTGTGTACATATATATATATATATATATATATACTTGTGGTTTTTCTGACTGGTTGAGGCAGATTGGTCCCAATTTCCAACAAGTGCCTATGACAAGTTCCAGGCAATCCAATCCACAAAGCCATTACCATGTTCAAGTGCTTTCTCAATTGACAATCTTAATGACTGGTGATCACAAATTAATGTCAATAAAATAAAATAAAAAGTAGGCAGAATCTGTTCCTAACAATGTCAACTAGTTTTATCTACAATACAAAGAAAATCATAAAATTTTCCACACAATAGTTTAGAAATTATTAGTAGTTATAAGGTAGTATATAATACATTGTACCGTAAGAATTAGTATATTTTTTTAACTCGGTGGTGATTGATTTTAAATAATAATGTACAATAATAGTAATAATACCAATAATTTTCCAATTTTGAATTCCAAAATTGAGAATCCTGTCAAAAATTTATAAACAATCTTTACAAATATGTGTGTTTTTTAATGAATGTAACTATACAAAAATCATATCATTAATCTAACTTATTTTTACATATTTGATGAACCTTGAAGGTTGAAAAACAATTAGTGTATATATATATATATATATATAGGCTTTGAATGTGGTATCAAATAATAATTTAATGTGAGATTTCATCAAATAATAAGTCCTCTACAAAATTTGTTGGAAACTTAAGTAAGAAAATCCCAGACATGAATCAAGTAATCTCATCAAGTTCTAAAGCAAATGAAAACAAATATAAGAAATTAAATTATATATATATATATATATAGAGAGAGAGAGAGAGAGAGAATATGTAACTTTAGTATATATTATTAATGCTTATTAAGGTGTAGAATGAACTTAAAGCAAGGTTTTGGAATAGTTTAAAAATCTGTCATTATAAATTCTTATAAAGAAAAAAATGTTAGATTGTAAATCTTCAATACATATTGTATTATATAAAAGTTTTATTTTTATTCATTTTTTATTAATAAAAATTAAAAATTAAAAGATTAATAAACATATCAAAAGAAATTGGATTGACTCAAATTCAACATCAATTTTTAAATAATTTATAGAAAATTAGTATTGTATCTTTTTATAATATATAAATGTCTAATAAAAACAATACAGAAAAAAAAAACAAACAAACAAACAAACAGACAAACAAAACAAAACAAAACAAACAAACAAACAAAATTATTAGAGTGTATTGTGTTATAGATATGATTTAAGCATAGTTAGGTTTTAAAAAACATAATGCTTTTTTTAATACTTATTTAAGTAAGTTTATTTTAGAATTGTTTATCCATTCTAAATTTAAAACTAAAAAGTTAATTTGGAGATGAACTTGTAACAAATCAATTATTTTATCAAGAAAAAAAATACCAATAATTTTGAAATCGTCTTCTTTAAAAAATCATACATATATTTCAGGAAAAAATATTAATGATTTAATATATTTTTGTTAACATAAATAAGTTCTTATTAAATTTAGAATAAAAAATTAAATGCTCTATTATGTTAATAAAAATAATCACATCAAGACCCTTGCAATTGATCTTTGTTACTTGTTACATATCTTTCAAATTAATTTATTGGAACAAGTTTACCATAATTTTTTATAAAAAGGCAGATAAGTATATACATATATACATATTATTTTTATAAGATTATATTTAAGTGTATTAAAATTTTAAAAAGGAATTGAAATTCTATATAAGAAATTTCCAATTGATCTGGCATTTGTAATCACTACCATCAAAACTCAAAATCAACTATTAAACAAATCTAAAAAAATGTTAAAATCTTATTGTTCATTCATTGCCAATATATATATATATATATATATATATATATACATAAAGTAATTTTATATTATCTAGTCATTTGGAAGCATATAAATTATTCAAACAACATACTATGTTAACAATTTTTAAATAAAGAAACAAACAAACAAACAAACAAATACAAGAATCATATGGCAACTAGCCTTGGAAGAAAATCCCATGAAAATTCTAGGTAAGCAACTGACACTGGCAGAGCTCTTGACATGGGCCGGATTCGAGGAAAAAAAGGAGAAAAGAATAGAAAAAAGGAAACTTAGAAATTAAGGTAAAAGGAGAAGGAGGAAAAAAAAGGGCAGCACTGAACCTCACTCACACTTACGTAGGCAGCCTCATCACACGGTGGTAGGCGTTAGTCCTTCATAGCAAAAGCCGGCCACGAAAGTATCTTTTGTAACAGACAGACAGACAGACAGACAGAGACAGTTGATAAAGGGTGAGGGGGTGCAATTGAGAACTGTCACCACCACAACCCGAACTCACCACACTACACCACGAAATAGTGACTTCTCCCCCATGACTCCTCACTACCAGTGAGACACCAGACAAACTAACAAACTCTCATCCATCCATCCATCCATTCATACACCCATCTATCCGTCGATCCATCCATTCCTATATTCATCCATCAATATTCGTTGATGAATGAGAAAGGTCTTGTGGATGAGGGAGATTTGACGATATATATTCATCTAGGAATGAATGGATGAATATTCGTCTCACTTGTTTAGTAGTGCCCCACAACCCCATGTGTGTGTATGTTTAGGGCTAAACATTTACACACACACACACATTCCAGAAGCACTCTCCCTCTCCTTCTTGACCCTGGAAATGAAACCCTAAAACGAACAGTTCAGTGAAACCAACCCTAAAAGTAGCACAGTTCCTCCACCACAACAAAGTGAGGCTTTTTTAGTTTTTGTTTCCATTTTGTGGGGTGTGGGGTGGAGTTGGTGAGGGGGGAGGGGGTGTTGCATTAAAGAGGTGACTCACTTCACAGATGTCCATAGGGTGGGATGGATGGATCAAGGGAATGATGGAAAAGCTTGTTGTAGTAGTAGAAGTAGTAGTGAATAAGAGGAGGGAGGAGGAGGGCTATCAATAGATAACCCTCCTCTTTTGCTGCTGCTGCTTCCACCTCCCACCCTTGTACTACCCTCATTCATTTTTATTTTGGGTTTTTCTGTTTTTTAAAAATAAGATTGTATATTAAAATTAGGTTATTGTTGTGTGATGTCTGTGTTCAAATCATTGAGAAGCAGACTTTGATTGGTCCCCTCATGATTCAATCTGGTTTTCTTGTGACATTGTAGGAAGGCAGATGGACTGGTGGACTCTTTGGGTTGAGTTGCTTTGCCTTTGTTTATTTATTTATATTTTTTGTTTTTTTGTTTTTTGTTGAATATTTTCTTGGACTATTTGAATATATTTCCTATATTACTTTCTTAGATTATTGCTTTTAATTATATTTTATATTATTTTTAAATTATTAAAATTCCGAAATGAATGTGGATTTTGAGGAACAAAAAGTTATTTAATCATGTAATTTTTTTGATGAATATCAATCAATTAAATTATTTCTTAATCCAAATATACTTTTTATAAATAAATAAATAAATAAACGTAAGAATGATCCTTCTTACCCAGTAGATGATACTTGAGTTTCAACAATGATTAATTCTTAAGCTTAGATGGTATTAAATCATATTTTTTAAATTAAAAATAAAAAATTATGTTTTGATTTTTAAAAAAATATATATTTGTATAAAAAGATGGAGAGCAAGCACTTGACTGGAATAAACTACTCGTATTTAAAACTGAACTGATTCAAACCTGGTTTAACTTGAGTAGTTAAAAATTGAAGGTATTGGTTGTTGTATAATTGGAACCGGATTAAATATGATAAACTTCATATTTCATGTTGAAAGGATTTTATTTATTTATTTTTTAATAAATGCGATGTTTATCATTTATACATATTTACCGTTTAATATAATGTTGACTTTAATTTTGGTGATTTTAAGCATATCACACGTTATTTTCAGGGTTTTGTCAGATTTTTGTCATGGAATTAAGCACGGCTGTTTTAATTTAACATGTTCAGCTGGCAAATTTCATAAATTGGGATTTGGACGGGTTAAAAGAATAATGATACTGATTATGATAGATTATACAAGTCCTCAGAATTGGATAGAATTTTAATTGAGAGAAGGGTCCTGCCAAAAATATATTGATAAAATTAGTATAGTGAAATCTTATTGAATTGCTGTTATAACTGCCAATCACATTATCAACTGCATTCTTTACTTGGTTGACAAACATTTCAATGCTCTGTCAAATTCTTATTTTTATTTTTATTGGCAAACAATTGGATCAAACATAAGACCTAAGAAATTATGTTCTTAGGTCTTATGCTTGCATATATCTTTAATTCAACATCATTGAATTAAATTATTTATCTTTGATTTGAAGGCCTCACAAGAATCAAATGAAACAAATAACAACACTAGATGCAATGTATGTAGCTGGAATTGGTTCCCAAAAACATTATTAATTTAATGAGAGTTAATAATTTTCAAAGGATTAATTATTGGTGGAATATATATATATATATATATATCCATTGAAATCAAAAGTGATTGTAAGCCTTGAACAAAATGAAGATTTGGTCATCACAGTAATTCCCAAAGACATTATATAAGAAAATAAAATAAAAAACTAAAACACCCCTCCCCCTTTTCTTGAGACCAATGAGTCTATGAATACAGAAACCAAGCCTCAGAAGCTGAATGTCATGCACATGGGAATTAATCAGTAAACAAATAAAGTTATATTTATTTTTGTTTAGGTTTGGATCGAAGTCTGCCTATGTTGTAATTTTTTTCTTCTTTTTGCAGTGTTGGCATAGGATGAAGTCATATATCCTTTTTTCAGCTTTCCTCAAGTAAAGTTTGGATGAATGCTGTTCCCAAGTGTAGTTTGTTCCCATGTGCAGGTAGTTCCCATCACCAGCACAGACCCATTTTCCTGTACAAAGCTGTGCCCCATAGTGTAATCTAAAGTTGCTCAGCTAGCTCCAAACTCATCTTTTTAGGGTAAATCGCATGAATAGATTCAAGTATGTGGTATTATGAGCTTTGAGGTGTTATTATTAGGACCTTTATATATGGTTACACTTTGTATCCCATTCCTTTTACCTTTTCATTCCTTTTATCAATTAATAATAATAATAATAATAATAATTTGGCATGGTTACTTCCCATAATACATAATTTATATCCATGCTTGCACTCATTTTTTAGTCCAAATATATATATATATATATATATATATATATACAATCAAATGCTTCTCATGTAAGAATATAGTAATCCAAAATTGCTCTATAATTTTTGCTCATATAGTTTATTGTATTATTTGGTCTTGTACAAAGCTATCATAATTTTTCTTTGTATATACATATTTTCAATTTGATTGTGATTTTTTTTAATAGCATGTTGTTAATGTGCATAAAATGAACATAGCTATTGCCTTATACACAACCCTATTTTTAATTCTAATTACCTTGCAACAATCCCAGACAATGATACCACACACACAGAACAACCATCTTGTAGGGAAATTCCATCCCATCCCACCTATTGCAACATTCATGAAAAAAGCAAGCAAGTGAGTAAAAAAGCCACAAAGTGAAATAATCCTTGGTAAAGAGACCATCATTCCAATCTGCAATGGCAGAGTGTGCTTTGGGGGCAGTGTATGCTTTAGTTATTTAAATTCAAACTAGCAGAAATGCATACCATTGGGCAAGGAAAAGTTGATTACAGGTAATAAACTGGAGGTCTTTTTGTGGGTTATGTAGGGCTTTCTGCTGGTTAACAATTTCTTTTGTTTCAGCCACCAATGAGAAGGCTTCTTAATCTCTTTGTCTTGTATGTAAGCTTCCATATTATATAGATGCTGGTTTATAAAAGGGGTGTGAGGGAGTGGTCACTTCCCCACTGGTGGAAGAGAACTGTGTTTCCACACTGTCTCCACTGCCTCAGGCACAGGGACCTGCATGTGAGACAGGGTGGATATGCATGCTTGCTTGCAGCACAACCTCCTTTCCCTGCATTATTCCATGTGGGTGTGGCTTGTGGTGCAAGGAGGTGGGAGGGGGGGGGGTGTGTGGAAAATTGCACAGCACCCACCTCATCAGCAGCTCAAGGCTCTTTTCTCCCTGTGGCTCTCACAGTGCTGAGCTGTGTCAATCCACTTTCTGCATTGTAAGTCACTGGTGAGTAATGCTGAAAAATGACCCACATAACAAAAGTGTGTGGATAAAAAGATACATATATATATATATATATAGAAATAAACACCCTGAAGGACAAGTTACTTTGAGCCACACATGCAGTATGCCCCTTGACAAATTCTATATGACATGATATGTGATAAATTCACATTTTACTGGTGAAGTGAATTACCCCAGATGCATTTGAAACACTCAAAAACATATATGTATATGTTTATATATATATATATATATACATACATACGTATTAATGGAATGGAAATCGACAAGCATTGAGATTTCTGAAATGCAGGAATTAAGTCAGTTAGAATGCTGATAGGCTGGTCCCCACAACACACCCAGCTTACTGTTTTTTGTGATAATATACATACATACATACATACATACATACATTTATAAAATGCAGATTAACTAGGATTGATTGGATGGGCAATCATTAGATAACTATATGCTTGGCTCATGCACAATGATAACCAGCTTGGTTCTTAGCCCTGCACTGCCCTGTCCCGTTTCCAAGAGGAACTAGTGTTTATTACAGAATCCTCCCAATAATGAACCAGGACCGTTGTGTGTAGCTTCTGCAGAGGTGCTGCTTGCAGCAGGTCCTCTGATCTTCTTGAGTTCCGTTTTGGAAACTTGGCAGGTTGGTTTCTTGAGTGGATTCTACTGGTATGCAAGCTTGCAGCTCTGCAAATTGGATCAGAGTTGCCAATCCTATCATGTTGTGGAGATGGTTACTCAGAGTTCAGAGACAACGGAGTAATTGCACAGCTATGTGGTCTCCAGGCCCTTGTGGTACAGCTTACAAGTTGCCCTCATAAGCAGTTGATTCAGGCTCGTACACAAGCCTTGAATCAACCGAGTATTGATGATGGTGTAGAGGGCAGGTGTACAAGGACACGGTGTAATAGTATATCCTACTAGGCCGTGCTGAAAAGTGCTTAACGTTTGTACAGAATAGAAAATAACTGATCGAGGAGGAACAGAGTTGCTACTCAATGGCCTCAAGACAAGCCGATGGCGAGGTACACCCGCCCATTCTGCGTGGTCCTATTGCACAACATGTCCACTCCGTCCTTAGATCTTCAGATGGGGATATCAGAGTGAAATCAATTGCGAAGTTTGTCCAAGTTGAATAAAACATTAGACTTCTGGTACAACTCTAACAGAATGAGATGCGTGATCACGTTCCTACCTCTGCCAGCCAACTATCAGAATTAAGTATACAATAGAGTATTTTGAAGTACACCGCTCGTTACGATTGCTCAAGAAATCCTAACAGCGAATGACCAACTGGGAGAATTTGGACACATTGCTAATAAGATGGCATGTAGTCACAACCGCTGCAATTATTGGCTTTCTTAGAGAGCTCAGAGATGAGCTGCTGGAAATACGTAGAACGCAATACTAGTTCACAATTACTGCTGACGAATTGAGCATCAGGCCAGTTGAGGATACCGTGAAGTGGATACGTGCAGCCCACCAAACTCTGCTAATCCCAGTTTGAGAAAACGAGAGATCAAAATAATAGCAAAAAGAGAAGACAAAAAAGATTGAGCAAGCAATCAGACTGAGCGTTGAAAGAAAAATATGTTACTGTAATAAACATTATTCGTGGTATTTAGAAGCCATTCACTATAATTTACGTCTGTAAAAATAGGTGCCAGGACTGGCAATGAACTTTGAAAAGCAGCACCCATATTTACCCATGGTATTAAGGTAAAATATTACATCAACTCCAGACAGTAAAGAAAATCATCTCGGCAACCAATAAAAATTCGCCCACTGATCATGACTGGCGATGAGAAAACCTCACCAGGCAGTTTTATGTCAGTAACCTCCTGAATCGGGAAAATGATCTTATCGAGGGAGGGCCTTTCGTTTAAGGCTGAGAAGAGCGACGGTGACTGCGGATCACTGAAGCAACTTTTGTTTTGTACCAAGCTCCTAGACGATATAGCAGATGGTGCACGTAACACATGGACTGTGCCAGAAGTAGTGGCAACGCATATGAGGCTGCAAACATGAAATAAATACACAAAATTCATATCACCGCTGTACAAAAATCATGAAAAAAGAAATCCAAATCCCAAAGGGAAATCAATAATGAGCATTGAATTCCTAGTTAACTTGCATTCCTAAAAATCGTAAAATTTGACATCAAGCATGAGCCAAAAATCAGGTACTCAAGTTGATCTTGTAGGTTGTTCCACAGAAGGTACCTCTCCATAATCTGATGCTTCTCGCTACGGTCTTGTAGCAAAACCAGGTCCTCTTCAACATAAGCAGAAGATGTAATAGGACCGCCTACATTGTACTTCCATACAGTACTGCCATTTTGCTGTATCCAGACAGGCGTTATTGACGTAACAAAACGTCAATTTGTTTAAAATAAGCACCAGAGGTCTTTGGTCTACCACACAAAAGGAATTCTAAAAAGGATTCCCAGGAAAGTTCATGGCCTTGCTTGTTTAGAAGAAAACATTGCATGATTGGCTTTTAAAAGTAAAATTAAGAAGTTCAGATCAATATAACGCAATAACCAACTCGACGACTGTAATTACCGATACAAAATATTCAATTAATACACGATCACGAAACTAATAAACACGTTTCTTCTCCATGAAAATATTGAGATACTTATATGTTAATGATCCCTTTCTGATGTTTCCAATATGATTTAACATCGTTCACGAGCATTCACTGGAGGCTCGGAGTGACTTACGAGGTTTATGCAGTACAGATGACAGTCTCCAGAACATACTAGCACCTGAACCGAATAGTGTCATAATATCATTACACCGAAAAGAACATGAAGCACGACATTAAGCTATGTGAAAGAGAAAAAATAGAAATATTTAGAAGATAGTTTTACCTGAGAGATGAGGACACGGGAGATAGTTGCTCCAGCAAAAATTGGACCCTCAGTTTTAGCCTACAACATCGATGTTTTAGTCTTACTTTCTCAGGATTTACAAAAATGGCTTGAGGTCGACAGTAAACCAGTGTATAAAAGAGATTCCAGGAAGCACCTTTGTCTAGCTAGAAGACGCTAAGAAATGAAAAACAATGGAATTTGTACATTCAGATTAATAACCAATAACATTTAGAAGCATGATTGCAATGAGTAGAAGACTTAAAGCGAACCTGCCACGCGGGAACACCATTGGGTTTGAGCGCAATCACACGGCCACTAACACTCGTACAAATAACTGCACTAAACATGACCACAACAGTGAACTTAATGCAACTCACCAAAGCCTTGTGACCTTAAAAAATCGAAACGGGTTAGCAAAACTGCCTTAGTATATCCAACGTTCCAGGTTGATCACTTACCAAAATCTGTGGAGGGGTCTAAAGCTAAAGATCCAAAAATTGGTGCACCACATTCATAGGTCCATGAAACAAATATTGTCGGCTGCACGTAGATTAAAAAGCGTGTCAATATTCACTGGAACAAATACTACTAGTAATAGTAAGTGAAAAAGTACTCTGCATTCATGGACAAAGTAGCATGAGCAAGTTGTAAGCCTAACAAAGTAATCTTACAAAAAAAGTGATCTGAAGACTGCACTTGAGCAAATCAAGTCGGAAGAAATATAACATTGAGGACAATCATAGAAAGGGAAAAGCGATACACAACACCACATCTTGTACAATCCGTTCCATAAGATACTACCCAAAAACATAATTTAGTTCACCTTAATCTGAATGGCAATAACAGTTCCTCTGGTTGTGCCAAAATAAACAGTCATGCTACCCTGCACAAACAATAGAAGTTAGTGAGTAATAATTCAAAAGGCCACTTTGATCATGAGATGCAAGTCGGGTATAGAATATTTCAAGTTTGAAACGTTCCAATTCATTGTACCTATCAAGTTCACGAAAATAATGTGACTAATGTTCAAAACCAACATGTGAAGGGTACGAGACAAATCTTACAAAACTACTCTTCACTACACTTCACAAATGATACATGTCACACGACTTGATACGGAATAGTGAAGAACTATTCATCCCACTGAAGTTTCAAGCTAGATTGAACAGGATGCTTCCCAAAAGTAAAGACCTCGTTAAAAGCGGGTGCGCCGAATATGCTTCCTCCACAGTCATGCCGCCAGACGCACATGTGAGAGGCTGGGTCGAGTGCATATATGTGATGATCATGTGATCCGCACCTGCCAAGGTCGAACACATCAACAGAATTTTATTTTAGTCACACCTGTCTGATATATCATAGTTGCCCACTTAAGTTCGTTCTAACATAAGGACAGCGCCTTCTTACAGATCATCTGACCCGAGATAAAGGAACCCCAGTGTCTAGAATGCCTATCAAATAAAACTTTCACAGTAACAGCGTTTATCGTATTTCTCCATGTCGACGAGAACACATATTTCATGAAAAATTGCGTGCGATTTGAACATACCATATTAATCCTGTCCAGGGGTCCAAAGCTGGTTGACATTTCACCTGCCAGCAGGAGTGATGTGTAGATATTATTACTGATACTTGAAGTCGCTGGTAAGATTATGATCATATCCTCAAATAATAAGAACTTTAAATCTACCTATGGCTTTTTTCTGTGATATTAAATTCACGATATACACATCTATATATATATATATATATATATATATATATATATCCTAGAGAGTATATTTATATGAGTAACTTCATGTCGGAAATATGTAAGATAAAAGAAAAGAGAAAAGAGATAAAAGAAAAGAAGTACACATTTGTCGAATATACCTGTCCACCAGTCTTGAAGTCCCACAGTTTCTGACCATTCCAAAAATCAAGGAAGTAAATAAATCCATCATAGCAACCAACCACCACCTGCAGGATAATACAAGTACAAATTCTCAGCATGCAGTACAAAGATACGCCCTGCTTGTTATGTCCATCTTAAAGCATAACTATTAGCGGTAGTACAACGCATGAAGGTTGAGGCGGTACTTGAGATAAGTCACGAGTTACAGCAGCGCTGGATTCAACACGCCCTCCCAAAGTGGCCTCCCACTGGAGTTTACCGCTGTCGCAAAAGTCATCACATCAATTGCAACTAATATAAGGATAGATGCTGAAACTATATAGCACCAGAAGCGCTTTTCGAATTCATTCAGTACTAAACCTAGCTCTATTGAAAACTGCCAGGAGCGTCCAAATTGTACCTAGAGTTACTACAGAACATCTTCAATTCAGGCTGGACAGTGAAAAGTAAGTGCCTTAAAAACGGATGAACAAACCTGGTAGCATCAAGACTGTAGAAGCTGTGAGAATGGGAACCGATGAAAACTCGAAAAACCTCACCATGAAATACCACTAAAGGTGAAGCATCTACACAAGCTTGTAAGGAGACTCTCCAACACGAATGCATACTCCTCTCCACCTTTGTAGTTTGGCTGTGTACCGTCAGTGTCGGTTCAACTGTAGATTTCATTGCCTTGACCAATGCACGTAGATTGACAGTTCTATTACAACGCGAAAAACTCAAAGATAAACGAATCTGATTAGAGGAATTCCATGTCCAACAATCTTCCTTCGTGGCCTTTTCTGACTCAAAAATGGCTTCATCGAGCTTCCTCTTTCTTGACAACAAGCTTTGATCCAGAGACTCACAGATTATGCCTTGGACGTTTACATTTCTAGGAAATTCATGATCATCAACATATTTTAGTACAGGAAGTACTGGGTCTTTTGTATTTGAGATTCTACTAACATTCTCAGTGTTGGTCAATACAGACGATTGATAGGATCGTCCCTGAGTTTGAGTAGATACAATATCACCCAGTGTGATCTCCTTTGTGTCTTCAATAGCATTATGAAGAAGAATGGCTGATGGATACATATACAAAAGATGCATGTCTATATTAAGAAGGTACGCAACATGAGCTGCTGATATAGATGTTCCACCTGCTGAGAAGAAATCGTCAGTATCTGAGAGCTTCTCTGCCTTCAGCACACTAGTAAACACCTGCATGACAGCGGATGCAATAGAGTCAACACTAATTATATATATATATATATATATATATATATATAAGGAGAGAGAGAGAGAGAGAGAGAGAGAGAGAGAGAGAGAGAGAGAGCATACTTCAATACTGACAACCTGAAGATCCTCACCTGTCGAATATGTTCAATTCCTAGTGACTCCGTTTGTTCTGCTGACTTGCTGTTCCGTTTGGCATCTTCAACAGAACTTCCGATCAAGTCAGGAAGTGAATCATAATCTACTTTGCCCGAATTGGTCAATGGAAGGGATACTAGTGGAATAAAAATCTGAGGGATCATAACAGAAGGCAGTTTTTCTGCCAGCCAAAGCTTCAACTCATGACTCAAATTCGAAGTGATCTCTTCATAAATAAGCCTATGGTTCAGCATGTCATGATCTTTGTCTAACAAGCTTGTCATTGCCCGATCGTAAACCACATAAGCCACTAGGTCCATGTCACTCTCAAGACGAGTGTGAAGAGTGACCACACAACGACTCACTTTAGGATGCATCTCTATGTAGCCTTCGATTTCTTCCAATGATATCCTATTCCCACGAATCTTAACTTGCCGGTCTATTCTTCCAAGTAACACTACGTTACCATCAGGTAATTTCTTTACTACGTCCCCAGTTCTAAATATGCGTTCACCAAATGAGGTCCAAGGCGGTAATCTCGAAATCCCAGACGCATCAGAGCCTCTGAACTTGGACCTTTGAGATTGTAATACTTTGGGTTGCATAAGCTGTTTGATATGCCTCAGAAATAGCGTGCGATCAGATTCATCATTTTGACTCGAAAGATCTATGAACTTTTCCCTTGTGCTCTCATTGTCATTCAAGTAAGATTGTGCTACTCCCACACCTCCAACCCAGAGCTCACCTTCTTCATTAACACCTCCTAACTTTTCACCGTCCACGACAATAAAGTGGTAACAACCGTTGATAGGGTCTCCAATGGGGGTAGTGCTCAGCCTGGAGTCCTCTAGAAGCTGAATACTAGTCGATGAAGCATCCCATAAACTGGTGCAATCAAAACATGAAGAGTCACCTGACACCTGTACCCTCCCACAGACCCGTAGATCAATAATCAGTATTGGAGGTCATAACACTATGACATGTTTCAGAATGATAAGCAAACAGTAACAATGGCTAATTGGATCTAGGATTTTACGAATAAAATTGAATAAGCTTTTACAACATAATCTACAAAATCAACAATATTCTTCCCTCAATATTTATTATCTGCAGTCCAAGCTCAAATAACCTCAACGCAAGGCTGCCCCACCTCAGTACTACCATAAAGGTTCAATATAGTGGTGTTCTCCAACACACAGTGGAGTTCTTGTTGTAGCTTTAATGATAGCGACTCTCCACTAAGACTAAGGATACGCAACGAATCTGCTGCATTCCGACACGTAGATTTTAATGCTGGAAGCAACGCTCGAAAAATTGAAGGAACAGCAGTTAGTCGCGTAATTTTATAAGTCTGCATTCAATAAAGGGAAACTTTCTCGTTAAAAACCACTAAATGTTGCAAACAAATACTAAAATAGGAAGAAGCATGGCCAATACAGTCTTATATAGGATGTAAAGTTACACACAGTTCAGTTTCAACCTACCTGAATATAATTCAACAGGATAAGCAAATTTTCTTTAAGGATCTCCGGAGAAGGTATAATAATAGGGATTCCGGCAAGCAGGGGACCAAGTGCTTCTGTGAGATGATCCACGAATCCAACCGATGTTTTAAAGCATCCCACATCGGTATTCACATGCGGGTATGCAGACTCCATCCAAGAAAGCCTGTTGATCAATCCTACGCACCATAGGTACATTAACTCGCTACACAATCCATATGCACATAAGACAGAGCAATAAAGATTTGAATTAAAAGACTTACATATACCCACGTCATAAGGCATCAGAGGCCTTAAATTTGAAGATATCTACTTAAGTAATACCTTCTTCTGTTCCACAAACTCCCTTGGGAGTCCCCGACGACCCAGAAGTATGAAGGATGTAGCAAAAGTTTGTCTGTCTGGTCGCACAAACACGTTCAACCTCGTACAAAGTTTCCCTCGCCGCCGTCTTCACAAATCCTTCTGGTATCCACATTAATTGACAATTAGCTGCCTCCAACGCGCTTATCTTTGCTTGCAAAGAGTTCTGTGAAGATAAGAAAGTGTGTCTGCAACCAAGAAGTATCGCAGGCTTTGCACTCTGCAGCACAGCTTGAACCCTACTGACTGGCCAAGATGGATCCATGGGCATGAAGACACCACCCACTTTAAGAACTGCAAATACCGAAACCAGATACTCTACTGACTGTGCTATCCAGATGCCCACCACTCTTCTAGGCAAGTGCAGCTTCACAGGACCTTTTAAATTATGTGTGAATTTTATGGACGTGGGATCCACTTTCTCTTGCAGCAGATCCATATCATTAGCCGCATTGCTCTTAAAGTCCTCATTCAAATCCTCCTTACCATTACTTGATGAGGAGGTGTCAAGTGAGCTTACATCATGCTTCCCTACCACATTTAAAACAATCAGAAAATTCATAAACAAGGTTAGATCCCTTCTCCGTGCATCTGAAGAATTAAGTCGTGGATGTAAATGGACCGTTAAAAAACGCCACTTACGTCAAGGGCACTAAACGCTCGCTATACCCAGAAGTTATGCCTAACCCGAGTGCTAAACATGCAAATTGCAGGATACCATGATCATAAGATGCAAGTATTGTTTGCTACATGAGATAAGCGTTATATTTGAATTCCTTTCATCTTTCAAAAATAGAATATACTCAAGTATTATCTCAACCTTGATCGTCTTCTACCAGCAATAAATGATATAAAACAGTGTCACTTTCGAACTTTCAATTACAAAGAGTTCAATTCTACCCGCGCTTGCACTGATGCAAGCCTGCGTCAGCTGATAGGAACGCGATAATAATTCCACCACTTGGTATTCTACTAATTAGAACACCTGAAACTAAGATCATAAATTCTTCGCACACAAAAAGACATTAATCATTATTGCATTCAGCAAACTGGCTCTCCACAATCGACTGGTTAAATGCCGTTCAAATGAGGGAGACATTCTAAAGCTTCAACAGCTATATCGGAGATGCCGTCTTGTCGAGCACCCAGACCTTTGCATACAGAACCTAAGAGAAAAGCCCACAACTGGACTCTAGCAAAATTCTATGACCTACCTGCAGTGTACCCAACCGATCCTTCTTCCTCTTTGCCGAGTACAACCGTCAGGAGGCGCGCAAGTGATACAACAGCTCCTTGTAGCTCTTCAAACGAATACGGGATATCCTCGGAGTGAACAAGTAACTCGTTTGTGTTAGCAACAATCGTCTTTGAGATGTCTTGCAATCCTTTCGCACCGGAACATACACCATCTTCATGTGCAGCTAAAGCATCTACACACGTGCCATTTTTCAACCGAGAATGCAACGACTCCTCACTATGGTGAACGGAAATTGCAGGTGAGGCATGGACGACGGCAATTTTTTGGGGGTTAAGTGCAGCTACTCTTTCAAATGTGTGCACGATACAGCAAGGACTATCCAAAAGAGGGGGGATCGGAGCCTCCTCCATCATACACAAACTTATGACCCATGTAAACCCATATTCAATCATAGGCTCTTATACCCTTGCACTAGCCTCAGGCAATACTCCCTAAATCTCTCAATGATCTGCAAATTATTACCACCACCAGGTGATGATCACAAGGGTGCCCAATTTGCTGTCCCGTCATGCAAAGCTAACAAACACTCACTTTCGAAATTCTATTCTCCGTAGCACAGAGGAATCACAAACCAATCGACCATAAAATCTTTTTGCAAATCCAGGGCGTTCGTCTTCATACTCGAAGGGCTTCAGGACGCAATGTGGCTGCTGTAAAACCAATCTGTCAAGAAAACAAGACGATCTCATTTCAGCACCTAGGTTAGACCAAGAGACGCGAGACTTTTGTTTTTTCCTTGAGAACTTAAAGACAAAAAGAATGATCGGGGGAATTGGTGCCCAAACTTGTGCCCTGTGTGAGACCTAGTTAAAAGTAGACGTGCTGGTGAAATCACTCGTTCCGGAAGAGACCCAATTCTAGACAGGTATGCACCGAATCCTCGACCTCCTCTAGGCTTACGAGACTCATCACAGTAGAAGCTCATCACAGGGTTCGTACCTATATGTGCATCAAGCATCTAAGAACTGGGTCAGATCATTGAAAGCTGAGAGATGGTTATTAGGGTAAAAACAGTGAAGATGATGAAGCTAGCAAATTACATCCAGATCGCGTGAAAGTCAGAGCAATTATTCAGGTTTTTGTGGGTTTTCTATAATTTGTTCTCTGAGACTTGGAACGGTAATAACATAAATACATTCGAAGTAGAATGTTGAAATGAACAAAACACAAGATTGTCCCATAATAGTTGAGTTTGGTATGATGTGGGAAACTAGTAAGATTGTTTTTGTAACCAAGTTGTTGAAAGTGATCTGACCAAACTATATCTAAAAATGATGTGGGGGATCTGAAAATGTTCAAACCAAAGTTCTACATCCAATTTCCCCATAGTGGTTTCATCGTTCACCCATCAGGTGAGGTGTTGGGAAATAACTCAAACGGAAAAAAAATATATATATATATATATATATACAAACAAACAAAAAAAAATAAAACATGACCCGCGCATGCTAGCAGTGACGGAGAACACAATTGATTACCTCTGCTTTTCATTTCTCTTTCAGACAGCTTCACAAAAGATAGCAAAACCCACCAAATTACAATGATTACTTTCATTCGCTCGTTTTCTGTACTCAATTTAAGTTTGCCGCGTAAGGAGATGGAATTAAATATATTGAGAGAGGGTAACGTATATGCAAGTGGCATCTTTTGCGTCCACACCGTTCACAATCCACGATCGGTGTAAAGTACATTCTGATAAACCTTGCAAGTTAGAAAGCCTTACTAGTCAGTACATCTTGTTAGTTCATCGAGAAATCAGTCTGAGATTATTGCCTCAACTACATTGGTTTGGATAGCTCACAACTACTCGTAGTGCCAAGGGAAACCCAAGCTTAATCTTAGATACAACCAGGTGATCTTCTGCTAATATAGGTGGACAACCACATGAATTAATTCAGTTCACCAAGTACACGCGAGTGAATGTTTATGTAAAACCAAAGAATTTCAACACGCCTGACAGGAGATCACAGGAGAACTTCACAGATAAAAAGCTAATCGATGATAAGCACCCCCTGTTTCAAGTGCACAAGTGCTACAAATCAAGAAAATAATAGGCTTGAGAACAATGCAGCTCAAGCAAAGCATGTGGGTTGACACTTGACAAATCGCAAGCCATCTTGACAAATCCTATAACTGCGACCTGAAACTGGTTACGTAGCAGTAAGTCCAGATGCGCTTTAAGTGAATGATAGATAACACAATTAAGCTGAATTAAAAGGATGAGCTACATCTGATTAAACACACATAGAGACCTTACCAGAGCACATTATTACCATGATTAACAATGTTATGCTCAAATTAACAGATTTCCAAATAAGCTCACCCTACGCTAAATTAGCTCTGGTAAAAATATCTGGTGATTGCACTGTCCCTGTGCTCAACTTCCTATATGAAGCCTAACATTACAAGCCCCTAAAAATTTATCAAAATTTGCATCACAGGTTCAAGAACCAACCGCCTGCATATAACAGCTCACAAATGATGCTGGATATCCAGCAATTCTACTAATTCCCAACTGTCTCACTGCATAACAACATTTCGTGTCCTCGTTCAAGGACTACAGACTTAAGAAGCCATGAACCTCGAACTCGCATACAGCATCCCAAGAATGCTAATGATCATCTTGGTGTGCAGCGGAATTCAGACAAGTGCGCAGACTGAAATGAAAAGTATGCAGAGGGTAGTGCACCAATTAAAAAACACTCAAGCATCTTCATAATCACCAGCATGCTCCAATAAATAGTTAGCCGCCAATTGCTCATTCTTGTCACATGCCAAGAAGGCCTCAATAACCAGAGTTCTCTCGAATCCCATACCTTCCAACTGTACAACACGAGCAAATTACATACTGTTTCAGTTGATTTAGAAAAAACCCTTAAAACTACAATACACCAATATTATAACAAACGGCAGTTAACTTTTCCAAAATCATTTCTACGGGAACCGGAGAGAAATTTATGAAAGAAAAAAAAAAGAAAAAAAAAAGAAAAAAAGATTCCGGTGTTCTTAATAGCATACTTACCCGATCAATAGCTTCCCTCTCCTCGGGTGTGACATTTATAGATTGTGGCATGGCTCCAGCTAGTTGTCCTAGGATATCCCTATATTTATAACAATCACTACTTAGAAAACAAGAAACCAGCAACCCAGAGTTCATTCATTTCATAAATATTACAAAAGTTTCAATCCAGTATCCAGTACACGGACATAGAAAGTACCACACAAGCTCAGTATCTAACCTTACACCTAAGGTAGAATCCCTGATAAATTAAAACGACAGCTGTCTATAGCAATAACTTAGCCTAAGATAAGACAAAGTTACTGATACAAATATATACCTCATGGAGGTGGCCACAAATGTACATGTCATAACAAATTCAAGCACGATAATCTGTCAACTCACCCTTCAGCACCTTCGGCACCAGCTTCATTGATTAGACGCAAGAATTCCGCTTGATTGTCATTGATAAGACGCAGAAGAGCAGGATTCTGCTTGCCCAACTCCTGCAGCATGGGCTTCGTTCCAAAGCAACAATAACATCCAGTTTATCATTCACGGACTAATAATACTAAACAGAATTCCCTTAATAAGTAATCAAATGTGTGGTGTGCATGATTAGAAGTTGCAATACCTGAAGAATCTGAGGATTTGCTTGAACCATTGTCCTCAAGGCTTGAAACTGCCAAGTCACAGATAACCGACATCAGCGACTTCATCAAAGCCAATGTAGCTATAAGCAATAATACAGAACTTGTTCTCATTCTTTTCAAATGAAACATCTTGTTTTCATCAAAGCTCAAGAAGATGACATGCCTGTGGGTTATTTCTTAAGAAGTCCAAAGCTCCGGCACCACCTCCTCCAGCCATGCCAGGCATACCCTACAAAATTCACAAAAGGTAACACAATTATAAGTATCCAAATATTTTGGAAGCTTGTGCTCAAAAATCCAAAGAGGAAGCAAATTAGACGCCACGTTCGAAGTTTGAGCATAAATTTCTCGATTATAATGTAGAAAGGGTTCTGAAACTGACTCAAGAAATATCTTCTAATATTCACAATATTGACAACCCTTAATGTAAGGTGTGATGTATTCGGCCCCCTCATCACAACCATGTGTTGAATTATGAACAAAAAACTTCGCTAACCCTCCGTGCCCTTCATCTGTAATTTGTGAGCTGAGGGAAGGAGTTGTGCGATGAGTGGACAAAGATCACATGAGATAAATCTGTCCAAACATAATGATTACATTTCGGCAGAAACTGGAGTCAAGCACAAACCTGAGGAAAGAGGTCAAGGGGAGCCGCATTTGGTCCCCCCGCAGGAGCTGCTTGAGCTGGAGCAGCAGGGGTTGCGGCTGGAACTCCTGCTACTGCTGGTGATCGGCCCCCAACAGGTCGCATCTCAGCTGATTCCGGGATACCCTGCATACAAAAGAGGCAGTAGTAAACAGGCAGACAACAAAGGAGCTTAGAAGCAACACTGCACAGCAAACATCAAGCGCACTCTCACTGTAACATGATAAAAATACTCAAACGATGGAAACAATAGCCGGGATAGACGTGACAAGCTAATTTAATACAATATCGTTTACAAAACCTCAAACACAAGAAGATATAACAGACATACTTGAAAAGCTGTCCATTTCTAAATAAGGAAAAAGAAACCTAGAACCGATATATGACTCAATACATCTGAGGTGTGAAGTTACTCGAATATATCATTCAATATCCACAAATTTCGTTTACAGTTACAGAATGATAAGCGTGCACTTACAGAATATAAGTACTCCACAGCTCGCTCGGGATTGTTGAATGCAGCACGTAATGCACGCACTACAGTGTCACGATCCCAGCTACCCCCACCCATATCCATAATCTGTTGTACGGTGGTCTCCAGAACATTCCCAGCAACGAGATTAGAGGCAGCCTGTCCGTAAGTTGAAGCGGGAGCTCTGCATCAATTGAAAAACACCATTAAACCTACAGTATATTTAGTACGGTCATTCTTTACATGACCATCTACACCACATCCGACCCCAATTGAAAACTTCCCTCAAATTTCCCCAATATTCACACAAATGCACGATAAGTCGCTATCTCATACTCAAAACAAACAATTCTTTTTGCTAATTCGAAGCAAAAAGCAGTAACGTTAATAATACACTCGATAACTCTTCTTTAAAGTGTCCTGAAAAAGATGGTCCAAAAGAAGTCCAACAATGCAATCAGTTGTGTGATACATTGAGGAACATACGATAGGCCAGTGGTAGTTGCTGGTGCAGACGTACTGCACGACAAACATTTTAATGAGTGACGGGAGAACACGAGAAGTTTCGGGTGCTACATGGAACCAACAAGGTAACATTCATTCGGGACAATACGATTACTTCATCGAAGGAAACATGTAGCAAAAATGTAATGCTGCACAGCCGAAGCCAATGATGATGCAAAATGACGTCTTACGGAGCAGGTGTGGCCGGGGTCGGAGGTGATGGAGTGGCAGGACTCCGCGCAGGTGCAGGAGGGGTAGCAGCGGCCACGGGAGCAGGTGCCTATTCCAAACATGACCAAATCATATAACTCAATAAAAATCCCTAGCCGACAGTTTTGATGGTCAATTCCTAAGTCATCAAGAGACATAAAATCGATGGTGCACCAATAAGGCGTCCGAAAAGTGTACCTGGGTGGTTCCTGAAGAAGATGGGGGAGAAGCACCAGCCCCAGTTTTCGCCTGCCAACCAAGACAATCTGGTAAGAACAGGAAAAACTTAATAATCCATATCAAACAAACTTAAGACCCAGCTATGACGAACAAATACACAGCTCACATACAAAAAGACCACCTCCGCGTGACGAGGTCGGTTACCTTTGTCAACATGACGACAACAAAGCCGTTCTCCGAAACTTTATTTTCCTCCATAGTGGTTTCATCTTTCAACACCTTGCCTTGATGGATAAGGAGTTGCTGCGAACAAGGAAATGATTCCTTGCCCTGTGAATCTTCTATCTGTCTCTTAACATTCAAGACCTGTACAACCATGAAAGAAAAAAATAAATAAAAAAAATAAAAAACTCAGGCTGACATACGTGAGCGCGATAAATCAAAACACCTACATTACCACCAACTTTTCCGTCACTTGAATACTTAGCTCATGGATAACCAAAAAAAACCCACAGCAAAGAGGATTAAACACAGTGACCGACGGACTCAATGCACATACTACCCACACCAAGAACCCACGACACTCTGCATCGACAAACCGAGCTCAACACAATGCCAAATACTTCAATCTTTAATTACAGCCATCGTCGCTATCAAACCAACCGCAATCCAAACTTGAACGCCTCCATTGAAACCAAAATCAAAACTACGACACACCATCAAACCCTAATAATCCCCAAACAAAAACCACCCCATCTCCCCCTCCCCAACGCACATCATTCAAGAAAAAAACACCCCAATGCAATATGTTACCCCAACCAGAAACCCTAAAATTAACAACATGATACAGAAACGTTCACGCGGATACCAATGATGCCCGTTCAAATTACCAAACCCTACCACGAACGCAAGCAACACCAACTCCAAGACAGGGCAACGATTTACCGTATCCGCGGGACTAACTTCCAGATCGAAATGGTTCCCCTTGAGCGTCTTCACGGAGATCTTCATGACGAAGGAGCAGGTAATTGCCGCACTCTGAGGCGCAGAAAAAGCGAAGCAGAGGAGCAGTGTGAGAAGACAGAGAGGGAGAGGAAGAGGAAGGAAACGCAAAGAGAACAATGGCGTCGCTTCAGGGAGAAACTCCGTGTGCTCGTCTTCTTCCTCCCCCTGCCCCCTGCCCCTGCCCCTACCTCCTGCCCCTCCTGCCCCTCCTGCCCCTCCTGCCCCTCCTGCCCAGACCTCCTGCCCTGCCCAACTCTGCCCGTCATGTCCTGCTTGGGCTTCCATGAGACGCGCTCCCTCCCCCGCCCCTTCTGGGCAGGGCTGGGCTGTTCCGAAGTTCCTTCTAGGTGGTTCGGCACCCCGCTGAATTAGCCTAACCTCACCTTGAGGTGTCGCTCCCTGGATTCGGGTCCCCTTTCACGTCCGCATATTGCATGGAGCTCGGCCCAAGCCTGAACGACATGCAACCTCTGACGCCGTGTGAACGCTGTCCGTTTCGCCTCGGCTTGGATGGAAATTGCCTGGAGCTTGCTGGAATTGTCCTCCGTTCTAAAGAACCCATCGTTCGACATCTTCGAGGATATTAGAGTTAGAATAACAATTTTTGTGGGTGTGAGAGTTGGAATTTTTTTTTAAGGATTTTTAAGGATTTTTTTTATTGTGAAATACATTTCTTTACTTGTATTCTACTTGATAAAGTGGGTGATGGGGGGGGGGGGGTTTAGAACCAGGGAATTCTCTCTATATACATATGTATACACACACAGTCTAATTCTCACTCTCTCTTTCTCTGTCTATATATATATATATATATATATATACATGAATCTAATTCTATATATATATATATATACATACATACAGTCTAATTCTCTCTCTCTATATATATATTTATTTATTATATACACAAATATGAATCTAATTCTATATATATACACAATCTAATTCTTTCTCTCTCTACATATATATACACACATATACATAGTCTAATTCTCTCTCTCTATCTATCTATCTATATATATACACACACAATCTATATTTTATCTCTCTCTCTCTATATATATTTTTTTCTCTCTTTCTCTATATATATACACATGAGTCTAATAATACATATGTACATATATAGTCTCTCTTTCTTTTTTTTCACTCTCTCTTCATATATGTATATATATATATATATACACACACACAGTCTCTTTTTTTCTTTTCTTTTTTTTCTTCTCTCTCTCTATATATAAGTTTAATTCCTTATTTCAAACTTTTAATATGATCCTTCAGTATGTCAAGTAAGAATATGTTGTATCAATAATTTTCACTTGTACATTTTCAATTTTGAATTTAAACAATGAGATAGAAATTACACAAATCAGGTTAAAAAAAATTAAAAAGGAAATAGAAAAAAAAGCATTTATGATGATGGATAAATGAATGAAATAAAAGTGCAAATGCATTGTTTATAAATATTACAAAAGGTCACCTTTTATTACAATTTATTTTTTGACCTAAAAATTATGTTAAGTTTTAAAATATCAAATAATTCATCTATCTTTTGTTTCCGAAGGCTCTACAGTAATCTTTTTAGTTAATATTATTTTTTAAATATAAATAAGTAAATAACACTTCTTTACATAAATCAAGAGTTCTCCATAAATAAACCAACAACTCTTGATTTATGTTGACAGCCATTTGTTGTACAAAGTACAAATGTTTTGAATGGATGGTATTTCCTTTTTTGCATCAGATTGGATGTCTATTAATGAAATTTTCTCGATACAAGTGATAATGCACTAGCTTTTTTGAATACATCGTCCCAAAAAATAGGACCTAAATGACCTTGTGTTTGTATTATTTTCATTCTACATCCTTTGTTGAATATTATTATTTTCCAGGTATTTGAATATCTAACAAAGGAAACATCTGACAAAAAAGATATCTCGGATTACTCCAAGAAAAATTTGCAATCAATTCCAATTCCTCTTTTGATCCACTATTGAAGGATACAAAGTTTAAATATATGACAACAATATACACAACAAAAACACTTTTTCACTTGTCTCTCTTTTTCCAATCTAACAAGTACATACTTCATGCTCACTTTCGCCAAGTTTTTGGAAAAGAAAAATAAAGAAAAATAGATGAAATAAGTGGTACTTCAATACAGGCAATATAACCACATAACTCTCCAAAACTTTTCAAAGACATCATGGTGACTCATGGTAGTGAAAAGGGGTGGGTATTTCTTTTGAAAATTCTCCTTTCTCACTTCATACACACAAAGTGCTGCATGGTATAAGATGTGTTTTGAAACTATTTATTTATTGTTATTACCCGTAATAGTCTTATTATTGTTGTTATTATTACCGTTATTATTTAGGAGTTTCATTTTTCATTTTCTTTTCACATAGCATTTTGAATGAAGTTCACTGTAATTGTCATGTTTGTTGAGCATTCATTATGCATAAGTTGATGCATATAGAATCAAAGATGTATGGAAATTGTTAATACTGGTAGTATATTTGTTGGTATTTGCAATAATTTGGTTCATGATACCTGTAAATAAATAAATAATTAATTATATCCTATGTTATACAAAAACAAATTTATTATAATTCAAAATATTTACACACATCTGTCATGTGACATGTTTAAACAATTTATTGATTTTTCTTCAATTTAATGCAGTTCAATATAGAACACAATCAAAATCGATGCACTAGTGCAATTAGTATGCACTGCTTTATTGCAAGCAAATATATTTTTTTCCATTATTTATTATTTATTTGTGATGACAATTATCTACTGTGTTTGCAAAGAAATGTGTTAAAACGAAACATTGATATTATCCCAATCCACGTGTTTGTTTTGAAAATGTTTTATGCCTGATTTCAGGCAATATAGAATTTAAAAAAAAAACCATAATTGGCACTAAATAAACATAATAAACATAATAAACATTATTTAATTTTGAAATTTGTCACACTGTACAAAAATTATTCATCTCAATGGAACATAACCTAGATTCTGTCGTAGTTCAAATTCAAACAAAAAAACCCCAAAAATCAGAAGCATACAAAACCATTGCCAAACGATTTTTAAAATTAAAGTATTATTGCAAGCTTAAACGAGTCAAGCATTTCGTCCAAACAAATACAAATGTTCAAAAACCAATTTTTTTTTTTTTTTTTTTTTTTTTTTTTAAACGATTATTTGTAACATTATTTTTTGGATTTTTTTGGATGTATATGTTTTTTTTTTTTTCCACCCACATTGGTGTGATACAAATTCATGACGTCCTCCTAAGTTGGGTCAATGCTGATCCTCACCGAAGCACAAACCTATAAACCCATACAAGCAGGAGAAGCCTTTCCTCGCTCATCCACCACGTTCATCCATGTTTTTCGTGCACTATTAACGTCTACATTTATCCAACTCAACACGAAACATTCATCTTATATTTATCATCCACCCATGCGACCATCCATCCATAGCCGCCTCTGCTCGGAGGAGGCTGAGTGAACGAGGAGGCCGGGTCGGGCGAGGTTTGAGTCTTTTTCGTGCTCGTCGTGCAGCAGCAGCAGCAGATTTGCGTCGTCTCGCTTGCATCCACGCCGCTGCAGCAGCCATGAAGACCATCTTGGCCTCGGAAACCATGGACCTCCCTGAGGGGGTCAAGGTTGAAATCAAGGCCAAGCAGGTGCGCGTCTCGGGCCCCCGCGGTGTGCTCACCCGCAACTTCAAGCACTTGAACCTGGATTTCCAGCTTCAAGAGGGCGGCCGCAAGTTGAAGGTCGATGCGTGGTTCGGTAACCGCAAGACCATGGCCGCCATCCGCACTGCCATGAGCCATGTGAACAATCTGATCACTGGCGTGACTAAGGGTTACCGGTACAAGATGAGGTTTGTGTACGCCCATTTTCCCATCAATGCCAGCCTCGGTGGAGCCAAGGAAAGCATCGAGATTAGGAATTTCTTGGGAGAGAAGAAGGTACTACACTGTGCCGTACATTTTTTATCTTCATTGGGTGTTGGTCGAAGGGGTTGAGTTTAGGGTTTTGTTATGAGTTTATTTTAGGGTTTTGCAATGTGTGTTGAGGCCCGCTCATGAAGATCCTCAACTTGATAGAAGTGTGGGAGCCGGTGATAGTCGAGGGAATGTGTATCCTATTATCACACGTCTCCGGCGGCTGTCTGCGTGAGTTGTGCTCTGATATATGCAGATTAGGATTCTGAAGTGCTGTGGTGGGTGGTTTGCGAGTGCAGGTGCGTAGGGTTGAGATGTTGAATGGAGTGACTATCTCGCGGTCCGAGAAGGTGAAGGACGAGCTTGTGCTGGAAGGCAACGACATCGAGCTGGTGTCTAGGTCATGTGCTTTGATCAATCAGGTAGGGTTTAGTTTACTATGGAATTGTTTGCTATGTGTTCTTGTTTTGCATACGGTGGCTGTTCAGGCTTGTTAGCTAAGTTTTGTGAACTAGTGAGTGAGTCTAATTATTTGGTTGGTCCGGTCGTATGGGACATGTGCATGGTGTTGATTGGTGCAGAAATGCCACGTCAAGAAGAAAGATATCAGGAAGTTTTTAGATGGTATCTATGTTAGCGAGAAGGGCACCATCGACGTGGAGTAACTGGAAAATTTTGATTACTTTGTTGACATTTTGATAAATCAAGACTCTCATACAGTATTTTAATAGTGAAAGTCAGTTTTTAACACGGATTCATCTGGGTACGTTCCATCGGTTGTTGTGGTTGTGTTTGTTGTGCCAGAATCTTTGATGGTTTATGAATGCATTACCTGGTGGACGTTGTTTTTGGAGTTCTAAGTTAGATGATGTGATTTGGCTGTTCTTGAACATGTATTTACTGTTCGATCACTATGTATTTCAGTCGCTGTGTCTTTACCCTCAACTCGAGGTTAAGAAGATGCCCGTACCTCTCCCGCATTCTGACTAGTCATACACAATCTTCATCTCAAGTCTTCACAATCAGATAGAAAGTGGTTTTCTAGTTTACACAGCATATCGCCGTATTTATATTGTCGCATTCTAGTTGCCAGAGTTTGTCCGTGGTTATGAATCCCCAGAAAAGTCTTGCGGTACAGCGGCATTTCATAAACAAACGCATAAGTTTGGATCCGTGGTAGAATGCTTCTAAGCCCGTGGCTTTGGACCAGAAGAAATCTGAATTCTATACTCTGTGTGTGACCCCGAGATTAACGAGGGGTTTAGGATATCTAATATAGGGTCTGATTTGTGAAGAACAGCACACGATTAATGCTCATTATAATAGGGTTGTGTATGAAAGGAAGGGTCTGGGGATGAAGAAGTGAAGGTTGCTTCGAAAGATAGAGTAGGAGAACTTAGTCTGAATAGAGTGAATAGGGAACTCGATAATTTACCTAGATATTTGCTGCACACACAGGCGGAATTCACTGAACAAGCTTAACATGTAGTCTCCACATAATTTGTTTCCATTTGCACCCAATGAATTTATTCTTTAATCCCTCATGGGCACATGACACAATGTGTAGATAGAGTCCACCATGGCAATGTGTGACATGCCATGTAGGTCACCAATTCTACATCTGCCACAAACTTAACTTAATTCTCGATGAACAAGGTATGGGGTTTTAATGAAGTAGCTTTACAAAGGTTGCATATTGTTAATATCAATTCTCAAGTCACTTTCATGTAAGCTTAGTTTGTAGAAGATGCCCCTGAGGCTCCAGTCTAAACTACTTCATCGTGTAATTTGAGAGACATTTTTATGATGACATGAGAGTGAGGAGGAAAAGTAGTTCTTGCACTGTCATGTGTGTATGCATGTCCTCACATTAAAAGGAAAAAAGTATTGGTACAACAGAATATAATCTCTGTGACAATTAAATTGATTAAATCAATAAATTTCTGCAAAGAAATTGTAGTCATAGATATTTACTTATTTTCCATTTTTTGTTTCCTGCGTTATTTTATTTCATTATTATTTTTATTTTTGGGAAAGGAGGAGAACCATTTGTTTTATTACATGTTCAAACAATTTATGGGGTGGAACATTTGCTGTAGAGTCTGCTGTGTACAGAGAAGGTTGTGTATTATTTTAAAACAAACCTGCCTCCAATATTGGGTGGTAACAATGGCTTTGATCAACTATGTCTGTTTGACTTGTTTATTGATATTGTACAGTTTTATTATCCTTTTGCTACTTCCATTGTTTTGGTCTTGGCTATTCATCTACTTCCACTTGAGTTAGGTACCAATCAAAGAGGAAATGTTGAATTTTTTTGGACCTCCTTAAGCTTTTTATTTGGATGTGTTTTGGTGTTAAAGTTGAACACCTAATCTAGTGATAGAATCTTGGTGGTCACTAATAAAATTTTGTAGAGGAATAAATGAACCAGAATGAATTTGGAATCATGTTAGAAATTAAGGGCTCTAATGGTAATAAGTCACTGTATGAACAATTTTTTTTCTAATTTTCTCAATACTTGTGAAAATGGACATATAATCTCATTTGAAAAGACACATACAAAATCACTCTATCAGCCACACAAATTGAAATCCAATTTGAAATCAATTAAAATAGACATTTCAAATACTAGACATAAGTGTTTAATTGAAAAAACAACATGACTGACATTTTCATAAGATTATTCAATGATCCATGCTGAAAAGAAAATTATCAATCAAAATTACAAATATTTCTGCAAATTGAAAACATGCAACCATGAATATATCTAGTTACACACCAACATCCAGCCAACTATCAAATAATGGAAAATTTAATTGAACTTGTAGAAGCGGCCTAGGCAATTGCTGAAATCAGAAATGGACCATGAGTTATTTTATTTTATTTTATTGGACTAAATTCCTCATTGCCCTGGCGTCTATGGCGGGGCGGGGCAGGGCAGGAACTTGAGCTGTGGGTTGGGTCTGATCCCATGAGTCAGTGAGCAAAATTGGCCTTCATATGGGTTGTCTCTGGATGGCGATGGCAGCTGCACTGCGCTTGGTACCAATTTGTGGATTCATAGTCCACATTCCTCAACTCCAGTGAACTTCAACTTTCCTTGGATTTTAAGTTTCACAAATTCTCTGATAGAAGGGCTGGGACTTGGACTTGGACTTGGAACCAGGGAAAGGCCTCGTCCTGTTGCGGATAACTCTGATGTCCCTGAGCTACTTTCATCGCGGTGCGAGCTCATGGGGTGCTTCTTCCTGGCAAATTTTGGAACTGTCGCGCGGACAATAGAATGTCTATTCAACCTTTTTGATTTCCTTCTTAATGTTTTCGTATGGATATTCAGATGAAGAAAACCAAAGGCCTGTGAGAAGAGTGATATGACATAAACATAACACTACTGATGACAACGGTGTTGACGGATACACGTTCCAGCAGAATTCCACCCCAACAAATATTGCCAGTCTGTACACCAAAGTCAGAATAGGTCAAAAAGTACTAATGTCCTAGACACCAGTTCATGAATGTACACACTTGCGTTCTCCTGCCCATGGTTATAACGATAAAGGATAAACACAGCAACATTTAAACAGATGAAAAATTAGAATGGTTTGAAATTTTCTATCTCCATTACGAGTCGAAATCGAGGGAACGCACCGGAAAGGAGTGGGAAATTTTGTTTTCCATAGCAAAAATGGTATACTAAAGAAATACCTGCTCAAACAGTTGCTAGTGTTAGTTGGAAAAGAAGACTATGATAAATCGAACACAACCAGCACAGATACACCAAAGGAGAAAGAAATGTTTCGAACACAGTTTACCATGAGTAGAACTGGTAATGCAATGACCGTGCAAAGACAATGCCGATGAAATTCCCACTGAAGAGTACAGTGACGATATCTAAAAGCAGATTTATCAAAGAAAAACAAGGATGCGAATGATAGTTCTTGTAGATGAAACACATAAAAACTATCCAAGATACCACATAATAAACAAAATTTAACCAAATATATGGACTGGATACGGTTGTCTGAAAGCGGCCTTGAAATCCTGAAAAACCTCTTAAAAATAGTGATGCCTGACTCCCTGTTATGTTCCTTCACTTCTTTAAGGCCAGACGCTTGTAAAACACCTCCCTCATGTCTGCCCAGCGAAAAGAGACTAAAATATTAACTCTTGGACCACCCATTAAATGCATTAAAAACGAAATGAATCGCCTACAAAAGTCACACTAAAAATGCAATGAACAAAAATACGACCAAGATCTTTACCTACACCACTTGTATTGAGCAAATAAGTACAGAAAGGCGAGATGAAGTATCAAGAGCGACAGCGCAAATGGTTTGGAAATAAAAACGTCCTCTGGAAAAAACTTGAAGTTCACTGACCTGCCAATCATGTTACATGTTTAACGGCAGTCAAAAGGTTAATTTACTTGCATATAAAATAGTGAGAGCGATTCCACATTAAAAACAAGGATAAAAAATAAAATAAAGTGCAGAATCTCTGTCTTGTAGTAAGACTGATAATAATGAGGGGCGGTGAGAAAAATGTCATACCAGAAGTGGATGAAGACTCGACCAAGGTTGAAAGCTCTAGAGAGATATTCAACGGGGTATGTTAGGAGGAAAGGCATGCCCACTAAGACCTGCAAGGAGAGATCTTGGAGTCAATATATGGAATGGCAATCTTTGTTGCACTGTATTACATGTTATTACACTGCTGGTGAGAACAAACTATCACCTTGGATCAAAATATGCAAACTGACTAGTGACAACATTTCAGTAGCACAATTCAAGAACATTAAATTTTGCCAAATTATTCTTTAAAACTTTTCTCAAGAATTTAAGAATCTAGACAAGCATCCAACATATCATCAGGAAGTGCATAATAGACAACCCACTTCATACATTTTGGTTGGAACAGAAACTCGTGTATTGAATAGACAACCTGAAATAATGCGGCACATGCAAGTGATGTCAACACACCTGGAATAGTAAGGCTCTGCAAACACGACATCAAAATTATTTTGTACTCAGGGAATATTGAACTCCAACATTGGGATTAAAAGGTGAAATATTGAAGCTACAATTGAAGCTTGCTATACAACGAATTTGATTTGGCAAAAGTCTATTCATACGATGAAGGAGGAAAAAGTTATGAGATGCTCACCTTCAACAACAGGAGCAGCAAAGGCGGTGCAAATAGCAACACATTCATTTTCACGGACACCGCAGCACTGGATGGCATATAATGACGTCATTTGTTAGTTACATAGTATTTGAATGGCAAAGATTGAAGTCTGTACGTACGAATATTCCTACCCTCTAAAAGAATGCCTAGTAAATTTACTTCGAAGATGTGATTAGTTTCGAACCTGAAAACTGAGAGAGCAAGGTGCCAATGTTGCTGTAGCATGAGTGCTATAGATGCATGTGTTAAAGTAGTGGCAACACAGTCGTTGAAGAGGCGGAGAACAAATATTGAATGAACTCTCTTTGAGAGACAGAGCAATGAGAGTGCCCACCATGGTACCTGTTGTGGGGACCAGTTTCACATATAGCTGAAAGATGTGGCGTACCAAACGCTACATGAATAAGTCAAGCTTCAAAATTCAACCTTGATAAACGCACATCACCTAGTCATGTATATTAGATAGGGTTGAATACGTACCACTTGAACCCTGATATAGATCCAAAGAACAAGGCCGAGGTTTACGACATATAGCACCCCAAAAACTATCTGTAAATGAAACATACCAGAAGAAACTTCAGATAAGAAAACAGATGATGCACGTGCCATAAGTCTTATCATTAATTGATAGACGGGTGAAAAGTGGCGAAAATTAACTTGGGATATCATCATTGCTACGGCCGCGACTCATCAACTTCATCAATTTTGGAGAAGGAACGACGACGAATTGACCGACCTGTGCTGGAAAGACGGCACCACCAGTGATACGCTTGATGGCTGCATATATATACAAGAAACCTGCAGGGTACACTAATGGCCCTGTGTCGCCATGAAGCTCAGCATAATTTCTTTCACCGGCCAGGAATCCTGTTACCTGAGCCAGCGATGTCAGCTTGTGAAATTAAAAACATTCATAAGCCTAGCATACACCAAGTTCATACACAACAAGGGGATGAGTGAATGCCAGATAATTATAAAAGTAGCATTTATGGTTTTTCTCCGACTTAGCAAGTACATATACTGCCTCAAATCACTGTTAAAAGCATGTAGGACAGGGTCTCGATGCAAGACATACCTGTGACATGTAGGCATCCCAATCAATCTTCGTGTCTAAAGTCACAAGAATCATACACGAAAATACAAAGCACAAGTTCAGATCAACGTCATAAGACACGAACCAGCATCAAAAACTACTTCCTCTACACTTGCAATAACAATTTAAATTCATAAAGGATAAATTCGCTTCGATTAAAGTCGACAAGCAACAACCCATGGTTCCTTAAGTTCTTGTCGGAAGAACCAAAATCACGTAATCAAAGAAAAAGATTCTCCACATGCATGCAAATTTTACTGATACAAATTCCTTCAAATTTCCAATTTTCCTCACAACAATCCTAGCCAGTGTAACCTAAGTGTAAGCGCTTGGGATCAGTCATCATACAAACGACGTAAAACAAAATAAGAGGGAAGAAGACAAACAGCTCAGAAATGACATCGCAAGTATAATATGAATGCGGGGTATTCTACTTTGCGCGGACAACAGGCAAGGAATGAAAGAGCATAGAATTACAAGGAACGCGAGCGATGATGACTGCCGTGAGAAGCGCATCGAGGACAAGCAACCCGCACGCAGCCGGGACGAGACGAGATCGGGCGAGTGAAGAAGACGCAGGAGGCGCGCTGATCACTTCTTCACCCGTCACGGGCCCCGCCATCGCCATCGCTGATGTTGCTACAAACACTGAAAGCAAGCTCCTCTCTCTATCGACAGAAGCCGCTGCGTCGACAGCAAACAGAGCGACACTGACCCAACTGCGTGTAAGACCTCGCGCATGACGGCGTGCAATACTGCGCGTGGGACTGTGATTGGAACTGTACAATTTATGCTAAACCGCGTGTAAGATGCCGCGTAGAATGGCGCCCAGAACTGTGTTTAAAACTGCTCAGACCCCTTTTTCTTCCCTCAAGGGTTCTTTAATTTAATGTAACCTACCAGGATGTCTGTCAAGTATTCTTGGACCTGCTGCGTGTTTGTGCTGGATTCGATCGATTGCATCCTTGATTTTGACAGGTCTGTTGATATTTCCGAGTTTAGAATTGAGTGTTGAGGATCGTGGAGTGAAAACCAATGGAGATGAATGCGCAAGCGCATGGCGAGTCTCGGCAGTCGCAACAAAGTGCATCTGAGGTATGCTTGTAATGTGATTTGGAGTCCTCCTTGAGTTTACCGTATGGCAGCTGTGGCGTCGTCCTCATGGCACGTGCGTGGTAGACTGAATGAGGTTGGAAATGTTAAATGCTTAGGAATGTTGAGAGACATGTTGAGCTGAATGGCGGCCAGTACGCCAGGGTGAATGTGATGGAAGAGTGGGTGTAGGGATTTTGTGAGCGTGAATTTTTCGCTATTGTTCGTACGGGCGTGTGATGGATTCGTCTTCCCACTCGCCACTTTTGTATTGTTTTGTTTTTTTTGCAACTATTGAACTTCCATTCGTGCAGTCTGTATTGTACAAGTTCTAACAGATTTCTCTTACCGTTTTTTTAGGATTCATCATCAGTTCTGAGACAGGTAGAATCATGTGCGGCTTCTAATCTTTCATCTCATGAATCTGTGCCCAAGCCAGGTTCTCAACAGGCAAGTAGAGACAAGTTCCTGTCATGGAGTTAGTATTGTGTGGAGCTTTTGTTCGGCTTCCAGTGATAAGGATCTGGTTGGTCCTTGCGAATTTTTAGTTTTCAAGGACTATATTCCAACAAGGTTTACATATCTTAACCTCACGCGGTGACTGTGACTCTGTCTGATGCAGCTGCTGGTCGAGTTTCTGAAGGTGCAGGAGCGTCGGGCTGGACTTTACTCGACACTTCAGGCGTAAGTCTCTGAAGTAGAGGAGCCGCCTGCATGTTTAGAAGCTGGTGGAAATATCGTGTCAATGTTCTATTCAAACTCATGACAGACGTGAGGTGTGCTTGATTCATGAGCGAGTGGTATGTCTGATATGCATTAGTTTGCAGCATTTGTAGAGTTTAGACCTAGATGTAGGTATTTCAAATTTCTGCCAACCAGTTCTCTCAATGCAACTTGATAGCCATGTGAGTTTTATTGCAAATTCATATTACTAGCTCACTCAAAATGCAAGTAAATTAAATATTCTAATAGAAGACAGAATGGAAACCAGAAGTATGTCGGCGTGGCCATTGTATGCTGCTGACTCTTTGGTCCCTCTAACTTCTGCCTGAAATGAGTTTTTAAGGACGTTTTTGTTGAGTTCGCAGTGGGTTTGCGGACTATCTGAAATCGGGATCGGAGCTTTCCTTTCAGCAACTATGTGGCAGGATCACCACGGATTTTAATGATTGCTCGAGACAGGTCTGAGAATAAAATATGTAAGGTTAGAGTGCAGTGATTATGCGATTTGTAGAGATTGGAAGCCCACATAAGTAGGACAACTTATATGACAGGCATACCGGCACTTAGTTTTTAGGTCATACTGTTATTATCCAATTAGTCTACGTAGTGACATGTGTCGTTTGCAACACTGAGCTATTGATATTTATAGTCAAGGGGCTAACTTCCAGACTTTCTACTGGGCTTTGTGTCCAAATGGTTTATTGCCTTCAAAGTTGGGCCGGGTGGCATTTGCATTTTTTAGCTGACCTACTGTTTTCCTAAACTTTTGAGGCTGAGATTTATACGTTACACTTGTTGTTACTAGGACTGTGATTGAACATTCTAAACAACCTTTTATCTGGGTCTTTCTGACTTTATGATTTTCGTCTTGTTATCACTAAACTCAGGTGATTGATATTCAAGCAGCATTGCGAGGACCCGAAATTGCGAGGCAAGATCTCGCAGATATACTTCAAGATGTGCAGGCTCAAGAGAAACAGAATTTGAAGATGGTAAGTCCCTGAAATGCATGCGAAATCGAACAGTATCTCATACAACACATTCGATTACAAGTCGTAATGTCTTTGAGGTTCAGATTTCTCTTCCTGATAATTTGTTTTTTACGAAATGAGCTCCTTTTGACCCTCAATTGTGTTAAACCCAGACTGCTACACTTCAACTTTTGCGGAAAGCTGGAAGGCCATCAGATCGTGCACAGGCACACGCAGGTAAGAAAGTCCAGCATCATCTGTGTTCTCACGGCCACGAGGAAGAGAGTGCTTTGGAACTTGCTGAATCAGATGCCGAATATGATGCAGCCTACAAGGAAGCCACACAGGCTTTACAAGAAGCAAGAACAACAATACACGAATATATGGAGGAGGTTCGATATGAGCTTGCATCTAATAGTATGGCTTAGTGTTATTTTTAACAATCCCTACTTGTCAATTTTGTAGTTTCAGTTCATTATGATCTCTTCTCCACCACGCATGACGCCCACATTGTGGTGTATTGTGTGATCATAATTCCAATAGTTCGTATCCGTGGGTACGATTTAAGCATCATGTTCTTTGAATCCTGGAGTGTAGAACAACCTAATGATGGAGGTTAATGGAAGCCGTGCATTTGTGTCGGAATTGCGTTTTATTTTTCACAAATCACTCTGCTGAAGGCAGCTATATGTAATGTTGCTCACAACAAACAGATTATTCATCAATCATGATCGGATTTTCCTAGTGCTTCCAGATAGGTGTGTCAATTGTGCATCTGATATTCACGCAAGTCGGTCCTTTCCTAGCTCATGTCTTCAAATTTCTTTGTGGCACTTCTGTGATGTTCACTGAACGTATCTTTTTGAAATTAACTTTTATAATTCAGCCTTTCTAATCATCAAGGGACTGTTGAGTGTTACAGAGAAATTTCTGACTGTTTGTCAAATCATTATTGGACAATACCCATATATTGATCGTGGGGTGGTCGGCACATCGAACACTCCCACTGCCCTTCTTTTATTGTCTCGAGTGGTCAGCATTTTACTCATTAGTTCAATGAGGTAGCTATCTTTCAATTGGTAATGGTTTAAATTTATGTATGGGGCGAAGTTGCATTTTAGCAGCTATGCAATCTACGATTATTTTCTGTAGTTGAATTTTGGTAATGATTGTCCCTTCAGGAAGCACTTGAATAGTTTCAACGCCCGACCAGGTTGGTAAGTAGGAACTTCGTGGCCTGCCTCCCTGACGGTAGCAAATGTCAAGTTTTCATAAATCTGGGACCAGCCTCCGACCTGAGGTCCATCAGAATGTAAACGACTACGTTAATGACGCCATTATGCTGAAAATTAAATGGACAATCAACAGACAAAGACGTTTAGAACAAGAGTGCATTTGCATGTGGATTTGGACTGCCCCTAATAAGGAGAAGCTGAGGAGAATCTCTCTGCCAGTTGTTCCCCCAACCCTGAAATTTTTATCCCGTTACCCTCTGTTTTGAAGAAGCTCCAGCCCACATGCAAATGGGTTGTGAGGAGTGATGTAAGGATGTAACAGTTAACTCTTATGAAGCTATTCCTGAGTTCCACTTGGAGGGCGAGAGTTAAAAGCTATGGAGAGCTGTGTTTAGAAGATGCTCTGCACGCTGGTATTACCTGACTGGAGTAGTTCCAAGGGTACCAAGCCGTCTGTACAGGGAGATTCAGTTTCTTAAGCCAGTAGCGAGTCCCAGTCGTTGGTACCACCCCGTCCGTATCGCCGCTGCAATCACGAAGGTTTCAGGTAAAGAACCTTCGCCAGAGATCCATGGATTCAAAAAATTCTGCAGTTTGCAGATAACTAACGAATTCAAAGTATGCATCACGAATCAGGGGTTTATATATGTCGTCCCTGTGTACCTGTATACCCAGATCCGAATGCCCTTAGTTAGAAGCTCCCGGTAGAGGGGTAGTATAGATCTGGTGTAGTCCGGAATGGTGTAGTTTGCTCCAACTACTCGGCTGCAGCAGAGAACGAGATTCATACTACTCAACTTATGGGAAACTAAGGAGAATAGAGTCAATGGATTGATGGTTATATCCAACCATATTTTGATAATCAAAGAGGTCAACGGCAGCCCTAAATTTCTTTCTTAAGCGTACCTACAGAACCAGGACTAGTTGTGACAGGATTACCTGCATTGCGTCCAGTTGATATCATCTCTAGCATGTAAGGCAACCTTTACTTCAGGGAGATTCAGGTATGGTGTTACATTATCTGGTGCACATGGATTCACTCCTGCCAATTGAACCATGCCCATTCTCTGTAGAACCCCACTTGTTAGATGCCAATGCAGTTTCTTGTAACGTAATTGTCGTGACGTTACATTCTCTGCTCATTTAACTACGTTTTGAATGCTATCTCTAACTACAGAATTTTGAGTTGCTTCCTAACTTGACCTTAACAAAGCATTAGATTGAAGTCATTGCAGAAATAGAAGTGGCAAAAAGGTCATCCATATTCAAGATGAGAGTTAAACGGCACCTTTACGAATTGGGGACGGCCTGATTTGGCAGGTGGGTTACAATGTGGACCGTAAATGTTGTAAATGTTGATCTCTCTCATGACCACGTCGAGGGCATAACTAGAAGTATTCAAACATGTCGCATTGTGGAGAGAATAGTCAACTGGAAGGTCGAATGCAAAGTCGCAATTTTCTTTCAGTTTGTGGTATGTCTCATCGGAGATAAGATTGTGGGAATGGTAGAAATCTGTAGCTCCCAAGTTGTCAGAATAGGCGTCAGTTGCAGGATTACCCACCTACATTTTCGTTTCCACAAGTCAGGAAGTTTGACACGTTAAGTACGGAGTTTAATCTGGAGGAACAGTAAAAAACTTGTCGGTAATCACCTTACCGCAAATCCCTTGAGGTTGATTTTGAAGCCTGTCGATTTCTCATTGTAGTTCAGTATTTGCTGCGCCAGCTCTGGCACATAGTGCCCTGTTCCCAGCACACAATTGTCAATACAGAGGGATTGCATGCGGATAAACCTCTTTTTAGGCGAAGCATACATGCAGTGCCTCCCAAGTTTTCGACAGGAGTCTAGATACAAGTGAAGCAACCAACCATATCGGAGAGTAGATGCTCTGCTGAGGGTTACAGGCTCAATGTCGAAGTTGTCAATTCCGAGGAAAAGGATTACCTGCGAAGCTCTCTCCAGTCAAGTAGAGCTCATTCTTCTTATATTCGGGGAACTTGTCGTACCATCCAAGGGTGAATGCCAAGTTGTCCTGAGCTGCAAGAGTTTATTCTCTATTCAGGACCTGGCGTGTATAGTTATCTTTACTAAGTAAGTTAGTGCGAAAGGGGGTACAATCCATACGATTTTATGATTCCGATGAAACATTCTTGAACCCACCTTGACATTCACGATCAAGAATGTCAGGAGTGTCAGACGGATCCCAGCTTCTTACCAGTGAGATTGTCTGAGAAATAGGAATAGTCAGATGATGTGTTGGAGTATGAATAGCCCACAGATGCAGGTGACTCGATGAATACCATGTTAGCCACTGTAATTTCAACCTCCCAGGTACCCACCATTAGCTGATCAGATTTGTGTAAGGCTCCACGGAACTCATTAGGATTTCCTCACATGATGAATACAAAGTGCAGGAATGAAAGTATCATTATTGCTACAACGCGACAACAGGGGCTGTACAGACTTCAGTAAGTTCACAATCTCAAGCAATAACATTGTGGAATTTGAACCCACACAAGATTTTATGTTGAGGGATCTCAATGAGTATTCTACATCAAGAGTCTTGTGTTTGATTGAACTGTTGGTACATTCTCTGACCTTGAGGTTTATGAGAAGAAGCGAAAACATACATTTATTCCATGAATGCTTATTACGAACTAGTCCCGTGCCGTTGTAATTCGGGAAGAAAGGCCCTAGTTCCTCCAGCGCTCCCACTCCAACAGATGAACATCCAGGTCCTGCTTCATCTCAACCGTTTCAAAGTTAGAACTAAGTTTCCTTCTCTAGGAACTTCGTGAGGACCTCAATCTACGTGGGAAGAAAATAATGCCCGACAATCACCAAATTCTTAAAGTTCAAGTGCACTCTAATTATATTTGTGTTACGAATGTGAGGCCCGCCTAGTGCCCATCCTGTGTGAGAAGCAAATTTCAAGTTCTGAAGTTTGAAACTACCGCTACGAATTGGATTCTCTAAAACTAAAAACATCTGGCTGTAGCAGACCTCCGTTAAACCAGAATGCCAGGGGTTGAGAAGCAGCTTTCTCGTGATCAGCTTCCACAAACCAGTAGAAGAACGCTCTCTTGTGGCTCTCGCTAACTGTGATGTACCCTGCATACTGCTTGAACTTCACAGGCGGCTGGCCAGGTAGAGATTCCACTCGGTTCGAGACATCTGCACCTTGGATTCCTTTCAGATATGTGCTGGCCATGAAGCAACAAATCAATGGGAAGAAAAATTGGTATGAATTCATACTTCACTTCCGTCCCACTTCCAATTTTCGCCAGGTCCCACACAGCCCGGTGCTTGCCGGCCACTCAAGTATCTCCTTAGACGATTCAAGCGCCACTCTCAAGTGCTGCTCTCTTGAAACTTTTCTGGATTTGAAGGGGGATGGAGCGATGGCGAAGAAAACAGAAACTCTGCGAGGGTCATGTAGAAGGGCATATACCTGAGCGAAAAGTACATATCGAAAGAGGCGACGAGCGGTAGAGAAATCCTAGAAATTTTGAAGGCGCGACTTACGTAGTTCACGGGATTATTTTGCGGTTGTCACTTGCAGTTCATCTGGATAGTCGCAGAAAAACTACTATAAACCATGAAACCTTTGGGAATGATTGCAAAAGGGGCTTGTTGCGAGCCGGAGTCTTAAACCACGATGGCCAATTCACTGGAAGATGAGTACCAGGCCCTTTATCTTGAGCATGCAGGCTTTGATCGCTTCATGTCAAGCTTTATTGAGAAGATAAACATCGTCCGAATCCGTACTACATTTCCACGGTCCCCCATCTCGAAGTTCACGCATCGGAACCCTTTTCTTTTGTCTGCTCTCGGCGACGTTTATCCTCGATCATGATGAAGGCCATGCCCCGGGTCCTAGCCTCATGAACCTTTCTGCCGAAGATATTCTTCTCAAGTCGCGAGTCATTAACCTCGTCTAACTGTCGGTTTCCGGATTTCAGTGATTCCACCGGTTATTCGATCAACATCTTAGAAATTGCTCGCTCTGGCCAAGCTTCTGATCTAGAACCAAACGCTTGGCATTTCTCGCAACTGGTGTCAGACGCTGGGAATTGTGTTGTCGAATACCTACAATCAGATGTGTTGCTGCTGAGCAAGCTTTATTTGTTTCAGGTGTGCACCAATCCACGGTGTTCCACGAGACCTCCACGTCCCTCAAGGCACCATAACTTCGATCCACTCGGTAGTTGATACTCATTATGAAAGCTCAGATCGCCCTTAGACTTTGTTTCTGCAGCACCCAAATATTCATTCACGTCACTGGGAAATCGGTTGACCATCTAAGAGTCTGGCAACCAATTGTCAGTGCTCCGATCATACTGTACAGAACAGTAGCAGTAGCTTGTACGAATCTCCTTATTTGAGATCACTACCCTATTTGAGATGCTTTCAGTAAAAGAACCCGGGATTAGATAGTAACTGCATTATATAATAGATTTGGAATTCGTTGTTCACCCTTGACACCCCCCTCAGACCCTGACGTAGATCTGAGCGAATTGATTGTGCAGAGGAGGATAAGTTAGCATGACACTGCAGCTGATAAATCAGTTGGATGTGGGACCTGGCATTCTGGAATGTTTAGTGTTGCTAGTCAATGGCTGTCAGTGATATACCAATGACGCTGACGAGCTTTGCCCTATTGTACTTGTGGGACGCTGGTTTCTCAGCTGAGCATTTCTTCTAACAGCTGTACCATGAAGAGCAGTAGCAAACGCTTTCTGATGTGTTGTCTCAAGACATGGTCAGCCATTTGTACAATAAAGTTGTGTGGTAACTGTCTCTCTCTCTCTTTTGAAGTATCACAGCACTCCTGTTGTGTGTGCAATGCTAGAGTGACGAATCTATTTGTCACATTCATTGGATTTTCTTACACTTTCCAGTTCAATTTGTGTACTCTGTTGCGTTACTGGAATCACGGTGACTCAGTCTGAATGAAGATCCACGCTACACAAAACTACGGTGCACTCTTTCAACGGTGACCCAGTCTGAATGTGTCAATGCCATGGTGTCCTCAGCAGCAATTTTCTGTGCAAGCATGAAAAAAACTTGCAGTGTACTGGACGTTGTTTTCCATTGTCTTCGTACTTCAACATCACAGCTTGCTCGAGAGTGAAAAAGCACCAGCAGACAACACTAGGTGGTTGAAACACCAATTTTGCTAACACCCACTTGTCACTCACGCTTAACATTGACAGTGTTTGGATTAGGACTATGCATTTGATTGCCTTCAAATAAAACACAGCATAATGGTATTATAAAATGTGTTTTATCTGTTTGGTCTCAAGTTTGAGCAACGGTCAAAGTAAAGAAGCACGGTCTTAAATGGCCATGCCTCTACAAGGGAACACAGCCAGAATGGACTTAATTCTCATGGTTTAAATGCTACATGAGCTGTCTAGCCTGTGAACAAGTGTGAGAACTCTGCTTAATACAAATTAATGTGAGCATCCTGGTCCTCTCTGCCTCACTATCAAGCTATATTGAATGCGAGAGACTGAATCGATTTATGCTTGCAGCTGATTCAAACTCTTTTGTTTTGTTTTTATTATAATACTAAGAATGAATTATTTGTATATTTTTTAAATTATTAGCATAGTTTACTACATTTCATGATGCGGAAGTTTATACAAAGTGAATAGGATTTGATGCCCAAATGTCAAAATCTAGAGGTTGTGTGTTCAATCTAGTACAGATTCTTGAATAGTTTGATAGTGGAGTGGTTTGGAAAATTGTTTTCAGTTTTTTCAGTATTTTGCTTTATTTTTACAAATATGGTTTGAAGTCTACATTAAAATATAATGTTTCATATTTTATAACAATAATGAAACAATAACTGCAATGAGTTAATTTATTTATTTATTGGGATGATGTTATTCATTGTATTTATTATTATTATTATCATTATAATTTAATATATAGATATGTACAAATATATGCATAAATAAATATTAAATTAAAATTAAATTATATTAATTTGATTTAGTTGATTAGTTTTAAAGGAATATCTCTAATGGTTATAAAATCTATTTATTTAACTACATAATTACATTTATAAAAGAGATATAAATATTGCACTTTTATACATTATATTATTTATATTCTATTATTTATTTGTTACTCAATTTGATAAAAGACAAACTTAGCAATATGATAAAAAAAAATGAACATTTTTTTGCAATTTATGTTCTTAATAGGAATCTATATTTATTGTACCAAATTATAGTATTAATAATTTGTACTATTAAACATAATAATAAAAATACCTAATATTATTTTTTATAATTTAACAAATATCTTCAAAATATATGTGTAGTTAACTTATTTTTATATGATATCAAACTTAAAATATATAAGTTATAATTAAAACAAGAAACAAATACATAAAAAATATTTAAAAATATTTATAGATTTTTTTTTTTAATTTAATTGATTATTATTATTTATTTTTAAAAATAAAATAAATAATTTTTTAAATTTAAATAATCTAAATAAGTCTTAGAATTGAACAAAGATATAATTTGAAAAAAGTATACTAGTTACTAAATTTTTGAATAAATGATATATAATTCTAATTATAAATGAATTTCTTGTGTAGGTTTTATTTATAAAATTTTTTTCTAGTAAGAGTTCTATCTAAGTAACTAAATTACTATCCTATTGTATATATATATATATATATATATATATATATATATATATATATATATATATATATATATTTTTTTTTTTATTATTTTAAGTATATAATAAATTAAAAAATTTATGTCATATATTTTAAAAATATTCTAGAATAATTTAGATATTTGAGCTATTTTTATAAATATTTTAAAAACCTTTAGAATCTCCTGAATTCTTCAATAAGATTACTAAGTTTTTTTTGGAGTTTTTAAAAGGTTCCTACCAATCTTATATAATCTTATAAAATTTTCTAGTGAAAAATATCCAAGTAACTTATAAAAAGGATTATTATTAAATAGCTACAAAAAAAACCCAAGAATAATATACTAGATGAGTATAATAGAAAAAAAATAAAATTTTAAGAATTTTATTAAATAGTGTAATTATTTCTTTGCTTGCATCATCTAAGCTTTCTTTCTAGATATATGTAGGTCAAATTTTTGGAATTGTTTTTAACTAGCATGCATTATTTTAATTTGAATTTTTTTTAAAAAATAGATTTAGAGACATTCACAACTTTAAAATTTTTATGGTAGAAATTAATCCATTTTTTTAAAAAAATGATAAGAAAAAGGTTACAAAAAAAACAGTGTGATACTTAAATGTATTTATTTGTATGTAAAATGTTTTTTGCTACATTGATTTGAATGAAAAAATTATTAGTTAATTTTCATAAAGCTTTAAGAAAATTGAAAAAAACTATATTTTTAAATGGAAAATATTATTATTTTAAGAAAATTTATTTTACAAATTGCATATAGTAATTAACTATTTGAGAAGTGAAAACAGAAATAATTTAAACAGAAGTAATTTAAATAATGTGTTTCAAATCCTTACATCAAAAAATCATGCACTATTAGTACTTACATACAAAATTAAGGTGATCCTATAAAATTTAATGAATCTTGATTTAATTTATTGATAATAGTTAAAAAAGAATAAAAAATACTTTAATTATATATTTTTTTAAACCATTTTTTTGATAAGATTAATTAAAAATATTTAAATAAATGATTATTATATTATAACAATATCTACTTCTATCAAAATAATATAATTAGAATTTACTAACTTCTTACTATAAAAAATACTTTTTCTTCTTTTTAATTGATATCTTGTTTTATAATTCTTATATCTATTACAATATAATATAGTAATATTTTTTTATAAAATTTCTTTTGAAGAAAAGAACTTAAAGGTGTTTTTAGAATGAAATTTTTTCAAGGTACAAAATTTAATAACCGTAAAAAAATTCTTTCCAACATGTGTCATAGTTATTAATAATAAATCTTTAGATTTTAATATATTATTAAAAATATATAATCTTTGAAAGTATTTGTAGTAGAATAATTATCTTATATTGTCTTCATTGTTCTTTAATTTTTTTTCCAAATTTGTGATTTTAAATGTTTATGACTTATATTATATAATCTAATAATATATTATTACTTGTCTAAAGTAATTACACCCAATTGCAATGGTATTACTTGTCTGAAGGGCCCATACCCACTTGTGGATGAAAACTACCAAAGCACCTCAACAACACGGCATTAGAGGAGCAATAAGCAAGGAGATAAGGTGCCATTATAAGTTCATCAAAATTAATAGAGATGTAGTAAGATAGAAGAATATTTAAGGGTTAAAAAAAGTACTTAGCAAATAATTAAAAAGTAGTATAGTACTAAATAGGTTTCACTTAGTAGTACCACAAATTAAGCTACTATTAGGCCAAAGGTCGTGTAATTTTGAGTAGGCAATAAACTAGTCTTTGCCTCTTTTTTCTTGATTATTATTTGTATCAAATATAGTATTGCAAGGACATATTCCGTACTTGCTAATAACTTTGAAAGTCCAAATAACATTTGTCAAATATCTTAGAAAGCATCACATAAAAAAACCTAGAGAGGTTTTGATGGATGATGAATATGGGATCTATAAGCAAAATAAGCAAAAGAACCGGTGTCATCTTGTAATACAACTATATGATAAAATTTTAATAAAAAATAAATTTCTAATTGATATTTAATTATCTTGATTCAATAGTAATTCAAGATATTTAAACATGGCTATATAAAGTCTTCTTAGTCTATTATCTTGTTTTAATAGCTAATAGTTTAAAGATTAGTTAGTAATTTATCTTCTAGATTGTAGAGTTTCTTTTAGTACCTTAGAAGGGCCATAAATTAATAAAAATATGATAAGAGAGATAAATAATTAGTATGATTGATACTAGGATTAAATTGAAGGTAGGATTGGGCTAAAAAATCCCTAGGATAGATTGAATTGATATCTGAGGATCGACTATTTGTGGAACAGGGTCAAAATCAAACTTCTAGCCTCTAAAATAGCCGCCTAGGGCAATATATGGATTCATTTGAAGATTGGTAGTTAAAATTTGTGAGCTAAATTTAAGCTTATTTTAAATGTATAAGGCTTATTTTCATAGGATTTGAAATAACTTTGCAATAATTATTCAAAATAAAGATTTATATCAATGATTTAGAATTTATGTAATACAATTAGGACTAGTATTCTTAGCTAGTTTGTACAATTGGTGTCACATCTACAGTTTATAATTTCATAATACTTGTTTAATTAATTGTGCTAAATGTGTGTAAAATTTTGTGTTAATTTTATAGTATAATTAAAAGATATCTAGGTTTTAGTACAAGAGGATATTAAAAGTTGGCAATTTGAGGTCAGATAGGGTTTCTATAATATCTAAAGATCTACTTATTGGATCAAGGTGAAATTTGACATAATGTTAGAAGACTTTAAGATCAATGTGCACACCAATTTTGAATTGAAGTTAATAGTTGAAGAAGGAGAAATCACTATTGGAACATTTACATCAACTTTCAAGTTGGTCGCCAAGTAATATTAATACGGCTTTTGGGCTTTTTCACACCATTTATAAGTTGGATTGGATTGAATTTTCCTATGCATATAAAAGATTTATAATAATATTTGTATGCAAAACTTTGTACTAAGTGGATAGTCACATTAGGAGTTACAACTTGCCAAAGTTTATCAACTAAGGTTAAGGCTTGCAAAGAGAAATTAAAATTAGCTAATTATGAAAGTACTAAGGCAATTGGAATTTATGTATGGTTGAGGTTACTAAAAAGAAAATTTTTGATCACTTTGTAGTAGCTTTAAGCACTTTTGGATTAAAATTCGAATTACATTCTTCTTATATAGATGAAATCTATTAGAATTTCTTAGATATTTGTAAAACACTTCACCTTCTACAGCCAAGTGCTTGGTACATTCTCAAATAAGACAACACATATTATAATATAAGTAATAAATCCAACATAAAGATTTGGATTTGAAGGTGTTGGATTGCATTTGTGATTATTTAAAATTGATGGCATAAGAAAGCAAGAAGGTTGAAATTGGAATTTTTGATGGAGCTTTGGATGGAGTTTCAAGTGAATCTTTAAGTAGAACTTCAAATAGATTTTCTATTGGTGAAGAAGATATGTACTTTGATCTAAATACTACAAATCTATTTCAAGCATTTACATTATTTATGCAATAGCAACAGGGCAATGACTATAAAGTAGCTGTGGTAACCAAACTGTTACAAGTAATGGTTAATAAAATTATTCAATTTAATAGACAGAATATTTCAAAGTATTTGAGATGTTATGTACAAGAAATGGAATTGAATCAAGTTTTTGAAAAGAAGATGATTGAGCTATTTGGACTTACTATAATATTGAAGATAAAAAAATATGATAAATCAATTTTGGAGCATTTTGGAGATTCATGGAAGACATTTTTACATCCATTAAAGGACAAATATTTTTTTAAAAGACACTGATTGGATTACCAAGAAATCATTTTTGGAATGGATTAAGCAGCTTAATAAGAATTTGTAAGCTATGGAGCTATTGAAGGAGTTTAAGAGGTAATATTCATGATTATTAAAAATAGAAAAATTAATTATGGGACCAAAGAAGGTTGAATTTTTTCTTCAAGTAGCTAATGGAGAATTGTAAGAGAAGTTAGAAATTCTTCTTGAAGATAAAAAAAAAGATGAAGGATTGATAATAAAATGGAAAGAAATTGAAGATGTTATAGAATTACTTACAAAGAAGGAAAAGAGAAAGAATAGGGTTGGAATTTAAAGAGTTGGACAAGTACCTAAAAGTCAAGTATTTACTTTAGAATCAACAAAAGTTATTATTCAACCTCTAAGGACTATATCAAAAAAAGAAGATACGAGACTTGAGAAGATTATATATAAAATGTCAGATCTTTGAATCAAACTTATAAGGCTTGAAAAGTAGACTTCTACAACAAGTTCAAAGGCTATTTCTAAACAAAGATATATACAAAGATGTATTTGGTGTAATGATGATACTCATTTTTAAAAAGATTGTGGTAAATTTAATGAAATGGTGCAACAAGGTATTATTTTCTAAAAAGATGGAAAAGTAGCCTTGAAGGATATTCGTAATTTTCTTCAAATCAACTTTGATAAAGAAAGTATGAAAGAATTATTTAAGGATTATTTAGCTACACATACGGTTGTAAAAATGAAAGTTACAAGTTATGGAATTAGAATAAATGATGATGACAATTTTTTTTTTTTAGAAATATTATACCAAGTGGACTTTGGTCTTTTGTTATTTCTATAGTAAAAAAAAGAAGATGCTATGAGAGGCATTATTGAAGATTGCTACTATGTTTTGTGGAGCTACAAGTTGAGAGGATCATATAGAAGCTTTGTTAGTGCATGCCTATATTGCTAAAAATCAACATGAAGCTTTAATAAAAGAAAAGAAGAGACAAGATTCTAAGGACATAAGAGAAGGAAGTACTTCTAAGAGATAAATTTTAGAAAACAAGGTTCATGAAATAGCTTCATAAGAATTATCGACAGAAGATGGTTTAATAATATTGAAAGAAAAATTAAAAGATATAAGAAATAAAGATAAGTTATCAATATATAAACTACTCTTTAATATTGAGGCAACAATAGATTTAAAGGAGGTACATGAAGAACGTATACTCAATAATAAGGTTGAGTTTATATTGAAAGAGATTTTAAAAATTGCCAAAAAAGAATTCCATGACGTCATTTATTGACAATATTAAATGAAAGAATCAACTAATAAAAGAATCTAGATTGAATCATACTATTGATGTATGCATATGTGAAATTAAAAAAGATAAGTTTGATAATTTTTGCAAATAATTAGCAAGTGAAGAAAGGAATCATAATCAAAGAGTATCTTTTGATGATCAAAATAATAAGAATAAAGAGATTTTAAGCCATTATACTCAAAAGTATTAGACTAAAATAACTATAAAGGCATTAATAAAGGTTGGAAATATAGATGAGTTGATTGTTGCTTTGATTAACCATGGTTTGGAAATAAATCTTATATCTAAGAATCTTTATATGAAACAAAGGTCGCCAATTGATATGGAATATGGATGGATAATATGGGCAACTAATAATAAATAAGATGATTTATATGGTGCTTGCTTGGATGTAAAAATTTGAATTAGTGACATTAAAATGGAACAAAATTTCTTTATTCAAGATGAAAAATCTTATCTTCTTATTTTGAGGCAATCATATATTACTATGACTTAGATAGAAATAAAGGTATTTGATGATGGTTTAGCTTATGCACAAATTTGTAGTAAGAATGAGAGAAGGACACTACAATTTTTGACTGAGATTCTAAATCATGAACAAAATTGAGACAAATTGAAAGAAAGTCTATTGCCAAGAGTTGTTGAAGAATTTAAGGATTTTTGAAGAACACTACTATAAAATAAGATTGTAGAGATACAAAAAGAGAGGTACCCTTGTAAGATGTAGATGTTGAAGATCAGAAAGTACTTGCTTAGTTACAACCACATAAAGATTAGGCATAATATGTTGCTAATAGTAAAAAAGTAGCAAAGAGTTAAAGTAAGTTATTGTGGTGGCATCAAGGGTTTAATTGGTTGAAGAAGAAATGGATGTAATATCAAAAATATGGAAGTTGCCTCGCCGGTGAGCAAACCACCACTTATAAGTAAAGAGTGTTGGAAGTAAGAATTATCTTTCTCCATACTTCTCTTAGACTACAATCCTTGCTCATGCTAAGTGTTTGTAGCTTTTAGACTTCTTTTCTTCAATAGGTTATGGGCCCACTCACATTTGCTTGAGTGTTTTTTGAAGTTATTTGAAGTGGTTTTGTAAGTGTGGAGTAGATCAAGTTGTTGTTGCTAATGTTAGGCTTTGGAAGAACCTAACTTTCAGATTCAGATCTAGGTCTAGATCATGGTTTGCTCTTACTTGTGGTTAAGAGCATTTTGGTATTAGTGTCTTGTTTTTCACCTATACACAAATTTTGCATTGTGTTTTTGCTGAAATAGATCCTTGGTAATCTAACTTTACGATTTCATGTCCTAAAATTACTGATTGTGCTTAAAAAGCCTCTTATGGTGTATAGAGGTGATTTGTGAGCATAAGAAAGATATTAGAGTAGCAAATCAGATTTTAGACACTTAGATAAGTCATTAGACTTGTGAAAAATTTTAGAAGTGAAGTTGAGAGAGTTTTTGAGAGTTAAATTACTAGTTTGTTCACAAAGAAGGATTCTGTGATTCTAAGGCAGCAAAACCTTCTTGCTGATTTTTGAGAGCATTAGGACTTCTTCTTATAATCTTTTTTTTGATACAACTCTTCCTTAGACATGGCTTCAAGTGAGGGTGAAGGATTGAGAGTTATTGAGAAGTTTAGAGGTGACAATTTCTACCATTGGAAGGTAAAAATGGAGCTTTTGTTGGCGTCTTTGGATCTTTGGGATATTGTAGATGAAAATGAAGAGGCTCCAAGCAAAGATGCTGATATGAAGGAGAAGAAGGAGTTCAAACATCGTGAAAAGAAGGCTTTTGGATTGATTGCAACTAATGTGGATGAAGCCAACTTCTCCCACATTATCTCTTGCAAATGACCAGTGGAAGCATGGAAGACTCTTTGCAACATCTATGAGAGCAAAAACTTATCCAATATCATCTATACAAGGAGGAAGTTCTTCACTTGTAAGATGGAAGAAGGTGAAGACTTTATGGCTCATGTCAATAAGATAAAGGCTCTTACAAACCAACTAGCAATTATTGACAAGTCTTTAGAAGAAAGTGATATTGTCATGATCTTGCTAATGAGCCTTCCCGAATCCTACAACTACCTTATTGTAGCATTGGAGTCCATCAAGCTAAAAGAGCTTACAATGGATTATGTGACGACAAGACTTGTCCATGAACTAACCAAGAAGAAAGAAAAAGAGCCTCAAAATGAAGATTTAGCACTTTAGTCATGTCAAGGCAAGGCCAACTATTCAAATCAACGAAGTAATATCAAATCTTGCTTCATTTATAGCAGAGTAGGCCATTTTGCTCGAAATTGCTACAAAGGCAAAAAGATGAAGAAGGACAATGCAAATAGTATATAAGATGAGTTTGGAGGACAAGATTATGCATTCACCGCAACAAATGGGATCTTTACGGTTGCCATGTCAAGATGGATTATGGATTCAGGTTGTTTCAAGCATATGATACCTTATAAGTGTTTATTTGACACTTATGAGGCTATTCCAGTATCAAACATGGTGTTGGCAGATAGTGGTACATGTGAAGCTATTGGAATTGGCTCTATTATGGTGGAGGTGGTTGTGAATGGAAAAACCAATAAGATCAGATTCAAAAACGTCTTTCATGTACCTAAGATAAAGTAAAACCTACTTTCAGTGAATAAACTTGTAATGGAAGGTTTTAAAGTTCAATTTGACATGAATGGATATTTTGTAAGAACATTGAATGGAGACAAAGTCTGCAAAGGCTTGAAAGAAGGAAATTTGTACTACCTCATTTGTAAGAAGGTAAATGGAGTGGAGGTAGCCGCATTTGCTAAGTTTACATCAAACCAAGACAAGTTGAATACATGGCATCATCGCCTTGGCTATTTGAATGTGAAGAACATGAGAGAGTTCAAGACCATGGTAACTGGCTTAGATCTTGGTAATACAAGCCATAATGCAAAAAAACTTGCATGTGAAGGATGCATACAAGGTAAACAAGAAAGGGCCTTATTTCCAAAGAGTGTAGCAACATGTGCTACCAAGTTGTTGGAGATTGTCCATTCTGATGTATATGTATCTATGAAGAACACAAGTATTGGAGGATCAAGGTATTTTCTTACTTTCATTGATGATTATTCAAGAAAGATTTGGATCTACATTCTTAAAGCCAAGAGTGAATGCTTTTGGAGGTTTAAGGAGTTTAATGTACTTGTTGAGAAACAAAGTGAATGTAAGATCAAGGTGCTGTATACAAACAATGAAAGTGAGTACATGTTTAAGCAATTTGATGTTTATTTGAAGAATGAAGGAATTGCTAGACAAACTACAACTCCATACACTCCACAACAAAATGGTGTTGCTGAAAGGGAAAATCGAACCATTGTAGAGATGGCAAGGAGCATGCTTCATGCTTAAAACCTTGGCTATGAGTTTTGGACAGAAGCTGTGGTGAATGAAGTGTATATAAGAAATAGGTGTCCAACGAGTGCTCTTGCATCAATGGCACCACAAGAAGCTTGGAGTGGGAGACAACCTTACATTTTCCATATGAGGACCTTTGATTGTATTGCATATGCAAAAATACCAGATTTTATGAGGTCCAAACTTGATGCAAAAGGTATAAAGTGTGTGTTTTTTGGTTATTGTGAAGGTACTAAGGCATATAGGCTGATGTGCTTGGAAACCAAGAAGATCATCAAAAGTCGTGATGTTGAGTTTTTGGAATACAAGAGTGCTTGTGAGCACTTGGAGATGTGTCCAAGTGGGAGTAATGATGTGTTTGTGGACACATCTTTGAATTCAGTAAAGAAACAAGAAGATGAAAAGCCAAAGAAGGTTGAAAAGATGAAGGCTCTTACAATTGCTAGGACCAGCAATGAAAAAAATGAAGATCTTAAAGATTGGAATGATGATAATAATGAAGAGTACCAACCATTGAGTGAAAAACGACAAGATTTAAGAGTTGGAAAAGAATAAGGAGTACAAGAAGGTGAATGTTCTTCTACAAGTGAAAAGAGATATCCTTTGAGAGAAAAAAGGCAACATGGCGAATGGTGGAAGGATCACATCTTTCCTCAAGTAAGTAAAGAATATGCAAATATTTCTTTTCTTGCTGATCCATTATCTTTGTATGATACTTTGAAGTGTAAAGATGCAATCAAGTGGGAGAAGGCTATGAAAAAAGAGTACCAATATCTTATAGACAATGGTACATGGAAATTGGCACCTCTTCTAGCAAATTGATCTAGTGTTGGTTGTAAGTAGGTGTTTAGGACTAAAAGAGATGCAATGGGTGTGGTGGTGAGGCACAAGATAAGATTAGTTGCAAAAGGATACTCACAAGTTGCTGGAATTGATTACAATGAGACTTATGCACCTGTTGCCAAATTCACCACCATTAGGACCATTGTAGCAATTGGAGCAACAATAGATTTGGAAATATACCAAATGGATGTAAAGACGGCCTTTTTGAATGGAGAATTGCAAGAAGACATCTACATGGACCAACCTCAAGGATTTGTATAACAAGGCAAAGAACATCTTATGTGCAAATTAAAGAAATCCTTGTATGGATTGAAACAATTACCAAAGGCATGGTACCAATGAATTGACACTTTCTTTGTTAATGAAGGATTTGTGAGGAGTAAAGCTGATCATTCATTGTACGTGATGCAATCTAGAGAGTTTTTGCTGATTGTAATCCTTTATGTTGATGATTTGATCATTTTGGCTAATAATATAAAAAAGATGGATTGGATGAAGGCCAAATTAGAGAAAGAATATGAGATGATTGATTTGGAAGAGTTGCACTATTGCTTGGGAGTGGAATTTATAAGAGATCATAGTAATAAGACCATTACAATGAGTCAAACCAAATACATTGAAGAAGTGTTGAAACGATTCAATATAGAGGAGTGTAAGCCTATTGGAACACCCTTGGAGGCAAATTTGAAGTTGATGAAGCTCACGAATGAGGAGTTTGTACAAGTTGAACGTGAGATACAAAGTGTTCCATACAAGACAGCAGTAGGCTCACTCATGTATACAATGGTAGCCACAAGAGTGGATCTTGTATATGCGGTGAGTGTTGTAAGCCAACACATGTCTAAGGCTGGACCAATGCATTGGAAAATGGTAAAGATGATATTGAGGTACTTAAAAGGTACAAAAGACTTCAAATTGTACCCTGGTGGTAAGAACATTGACTTGTGAGATTATTGTGATGTGGATTGGACTGGAGATGCAAATGATAGAAGATCCACAACAGGATATGTATTCTTCATTGGAGTGGGAGCCATTTCATGGAATTACAAGAGACAACCTACCATTGCAAGATCAACGATGGAGGCAGAATACATGGCAGCAAGTTATTGTGCAATGGAGGCATGTTGGATAAGGCAACTCTTAGAAGTCATTGATCTAGTACAATTAGAAGCAATTCTAATTATGTGTGACAATCAAGGATGTCTTGCATTTGCCAAGAATCCAAAACACCACTCAAGGACCAAGCACATTGATGTTTAACATCATTTCATATGAGAGAAGATTGAAGATGGAATAATAGCTATGAAGTATTGTACTACAAATGACATGCTTCTTGATGTGCTTACAAAGGCATTACTAAAGGATAGACATCATGACTTGATTTAAAGATTAGGATTAAAATCCTTTTGAATATTAGCAAATACTTGCTTAGTTACAACCACATAGAGATTAAGCATAGTATGTTACTAATAGTAAAAAGGTAGCAAAGAATTAAAGTAAGTTATTGTGGTGGCACCAAGGGTTTAGTTAGATGAGGTAGAAATGGATGTAATATCAAAAAGATGGAAGTTGCCTCGTTGGTGAGCAAACCACCACCTATAAGTAAAGAGTGTTGGAAGTAAGAATTATCTTTCTCCACACTTCTCTTAGACTACAATCTTTGCTCATGTTAAGTGTTTGTAGCTTTTAGACTTCTTTTCTTCAATAGTAGATGCCTTTGATATAAGATTTATTGAAATTTTTGAAAATAAAAGTATTATATATAAGGATTGAAGATTTAAAAAGAAAAAATAGATTGTGTGTTATTGAAAAAGAATTATGTGGATTAAGAATATTTAAAGACAATGAAAAGATTATTGATATTTATGAAAAAAATGGATTAGAAGATTCCTTAAAATTGATTGCAACTATTGAATTAGGTGATAATAATAAAGTTATATAAATTCATTTGAATTTTTTAATGATATAATTGAACCTTTTCAAGTACCAAAGATCATCATTGAATCAAAATATAAGATAGTAGATAAAAAGGTAAAATTTATTGTTAAAACTTTGTCAAAAGGTTTTAAAGAACAAATGGAAGAAGCATTAAGAAAAAAGAAATTAAGGAATTCAAGGAATATTGGGCACAAATTCATTAAAGAGACTTTTAAAGAATTGAAGATTAATTTTGATGGTTTCTTATTGCCAAAATAAATTATGTACTTCAAAAAAATGTTGGCAAAACAAGGTAAATCATTTGCCTTTGAATCTCATGAAATTGGATTTGTGAATCCAAATATTGTAATATCTATGGTTATTTTCACTATACCACATGTACCTTAGAATTTGAAGCCAGTTACAGTGCCAAGGGCACATTTACTAAGCTTGGTGGAATTATTGAAAGTAAAGATGAAGATAAAGATTTTAAAGCCTTTTTTTGCACCATATTCTAGTCAATGGTTTATAATAATTAAAAAAAATGGATCATTATAACTTATTTAAGATATGTAGCCTATGAATGCAGTGACTATCAAAAATACAAGAATTAGACTAATAATAAATGAATTTGCTAAAGCATTTGTTGGTAAGGCAATCTATTCAATGAATGATTCATATTTAATCTATGACCAATTTCAACTTGTAGAAGAAAGTAGAGACATTACAATGATAAAAACACCATTTAGATTGATTAGAATATATACTATTCTTTAAGGTACTATTAACTCAATTGCACATTTGATGAATGTGATGAATAAGGTATTAAGGGATTTTATTCTTGAAAAGACTATGCTTTTTTTGAATGATGTTCCTATTAAGGGATATAAAAAAAAAAAACAATGATGAGACTTTAGATAAAAAAGGATGTCACAAGTATCCTATTGATTATATATAAGATTGTAAAAATATATTGATTCAACTTGAGAAAATTCATCTTACATTATCAAGTGTAAAATCTACATTTGGAATATAAGAGGTTGTAATTGTTGGACATTTACGTAGATTTTATAGAAGAAAATCAAATCCAACTAATGTTGATGCAATTAGAAGAATAAAAAAAGATTGTAGTTCTTCAACAGAGGTATGTAGGTTTTTGGATGCATATGTATTTTATTATTTTTTGATTCTTCACTATGCTTACATAATGGATCCATTGTATGAGCTATTATGGAAAGATTATTGATTTAAATTAAAAAAAAGCATATTAAAATAGTACAAAGATTGAAGAAATTATTGATAATACCTCTAATATTGAGAAAAATTGATTATAAGCATAATATACTAATGATTTTTATAATGGATATTAATTCAATTACTATTTGATGGACTATAGATTAAGATGACTTAAATAGACATAGATTTGTAATCTGATTTGGAACTGAGGTTTTAAGTATTTGCTAATGGGCTTATTTATAAGTAAAAAGAAAATTATGGAGGATTGTTTTAGCTATGAAAGCTCAAAAAGATTATTTAATAGGAACAATAATTATGATTGAAACAATTTTTATTCATTTACTTTGAATATTTACTAGTTGTATAATACTAGATATTATAATATTGAGATGGATTTTTTATATTAAGCATGTTGCAAGAAAAGACAATCTCATAGCAGATATGCTATCTTAAGCAAAATATAATAAAAAAGATGAGATGATTGAGGAAATTAATGATGTGGACACAAAATTTTATTTAGTTTCACAATTAAATAAGAAAGATAAGTCATTTCATGAAAAAAAATTATGAAAAAGAGTTATTAGATATTAGATATTATTTGAGTACATTAACAAAGCATGTTAATTGATCAATTAAAAAAATTTAAATAGATTAGAAAAAATACATAGAAGTTTATATTACAAGGAGGATTTTTTTGGAAGAGGCCAAAATCAAACATTAGAATGCCATAACAAGTAGTAGATACCAAGGAAGATGAACAAAAACTACTCAAGAAGTTTTATGATAGTCTTTGGGTAAGGCATAGAGGAATTTGGGCTACTTTTGTTTAATTAAAAGAACAATATTGGTAGAAGAATATGTATTAAGATATGGCTTTTTTTGTAGAATCTTGTATAACTTGTCAAATGTATTCAAATATATCACATTGAGATAGTCTACATCCAAAATATCCTTTGACTATTTATTTTAAATGAGTTGTAGATTTGATTATTATGATGATGAGACTATGAAAAATGAGGTATTTAATTTTTGCTAGTGAAGATTTATCAAATCAAGAGGAAGGCAAGGCACTAAGAACAAAGTTTGAAATTTTTTTTTGTAAGTTTTTATTTAAAGATGTTATTTGTTGCTATAGATGTGTGGAAAAGATTATTATAGATTGTGAAAAATTGGATGCACATAAAGCTTGTGAATTGTAATATCCTTCATTAAAGCTTGAAAAAAAAGAATAAAAGAATGGCCTTGATTTCTACCTTATGTATTATAACACATAATTTAGTGACAAAATATATGCGAGTGGAACTCATTGTAAATCATCAAATTAACTCATTTGTTGTTTTAAGATAAAAAAAATATGCATTTAGAATGCTTTAAATCACAATATATAGTGAGTATTATAGAAATCCTTTGAAAAATAGAAAATTAGAATGTTAGTGGTGGAGATGGAGGCTTAGTAAGTCTTGGAGGCAATTATCTTTGTTGATTTAGTATTTTTATTCATTGTTGAGTATTAAGGATTATTTATATTAAGACCAATATTTATATTAGTCTTCTATCTATATGTACTATTTATAAAAACTATAAATGTTAGTAGTTAGAAGAAGCATGAGAGAGAACCTCATATCATTTTAGTTATTGATATAAAAATAGGATTTATAGTAGATTTAAATTGATCTTTATTATTATCAAAAATCATAAAGGTAGGAAAATATAGCCTTACATGGATATTAGCATTATAGGAAAATTATAGGATTTTTCAGAATTTATTTAAAATTTATTTAGAATTTTTTAGGAATTTTTAGAGAAATATTTAAGATCTTGGTAAAAATGAGTTTTATCACTTTGGAAGCCATTATGAAGAAAGGGAGTAAGATTTGAAGGCCACATCAAGTTTCCAAGCTAATTGGGTTTTTTTAAATACCACTGCGAAGTCAAAATTACAAAAAAATGAGTTTTACTAGTAGAAAATAGGAGGACCAGGAGTTAGTCTAGTCCTTGTAGGAAGGAAGGTGTACAAGTCCCATATGGGTTGTAGCACGTTGGGTATAGGTAGGAAGATAAGACTAAGGCCTCAAGGCCACTTTAGACAACCGATATACACTACATGTGAGCCTTGATGAGGCTCGAATCCTTGACCTATAAGCAAGTTAGCCTTGAGATAAAACATTTTTACTTAACTTTTATTTATTTTCTTGTTATTTTTAAACCTTCATAACTTACTTATAGTAACTCGTATTTATATGTTTCTTACATCATTGGAAAGCTTAAAAAATTAAATTTCTAAAAATATACTTTTTATTTTTATTTTTTACTTTTTATTAGATAAAAAATCTGTGAACAAACTGTGACCGAGTTTTGGAGTGTCTATTTGCTTGTATACATTCTTTTCACTTGTTGTCTTGTTTCTTCTTTTGTTCTTATTCATTACATCTTCTACTTCATACTACCCATTACAAGCAACTCTTAATTGAGGCCATCTTGGAATTTGGGTAGAAGGATAAAATTTACACTCACATTCATGATAGATTAACAACCTATTATATTAATTGAAAAACATATACCAACTTGGATTATGTTACTTTGGAAAGATCGGTTGACAAAAGAAAATTTATTGGCTATTAGAATTGGACAACTTGAGCAAAGATTAAAATATGTAGAGCTATCATTGAGAAGATTACAAAAGATTGGGTTAGAAAACAAGGCTTGCTTTGATAAACAACATCGATTGATGCCTAGAATAATTAAAGAAGGTGATTGGATACTTATTTATGACAGTAATTTAGATAACTAAGATAATATTTTGTGAAAGTTTTTAAAATGATGGTTTAGACTATATGTGGTAGTAACAATCTATGATAATGCTACATATTCATTGAAGGAGTTAGATGGTATAAGATTAAAGATATCTATTTCTGGGAAGTGTATAAAGATATTCAAAAGGTAAGATAGAGAAATCAATGTGAAGAATCATGCTGAAGATATCAATATTTTTAAAGAAGATATTATACTAAAATAGATGGTAAAAATAATAATAAAGGAATTGATGCAAAAAATAAAGAGATGGTGTGAAGCCAATTATGACATATGATTCAATTGGAGCATATCAAAGGATGTGCAAGTTTAGAGGGAGGTGGATGTTGTATTATAACACAACTATATAGTGAAAATATAATCAAAAATAAAATTTTGATTAATATTTAATTATCATAGTTGAATATTAATTTAAGAAATTTAAACATGGCTTTATTAAATCCTTTTAGTCTATTTTCTTGTCTTAATGATTAATAGATTAAAAATTAGTTAGTAATTTTATTTTTTAGACTATAGAATTTTTTACGCCATTGTATCTTTCCAAGTGAAGTACAATCAATCCTCGAAGGTTGCCATTTAGATACTTGTGTCACGGACATACTCATGTAAGCTAGCAATTACATGTACAAATAGGTGGAAGTAAGTAAAAGTAGATAAAAGTAAGTTAATTCTATAGTATTTAATATGAAAGCTTCCTAGAGGCTTAATAGACGTTGCTTTGACTTCATAGGTGTCTTTAATTGACTTTTTGGATTAGAAACGTGGTCAAAAAGTTGGCCATGTACCATACATGTTGTTAGCTTGAAGATCAAGCTAACTATGTGGCCCACACATAGAAAAACTTACCTTGTAAGTCAAGGCATGTGTCGTACAAAGTCAACACATATTGGAGGTCCTATAGAATGTCGCCACGTAGCCCCTAGTTAGATAGTATATATAGAGACAAGAGTGAAGCCTTCTTCACTCTTGTCAATTCCTTTCTTGCTTCTAGTCTCTAATTTTTTTATCTTTTAGCAATAGCCATTCTAGTTTTTCTTTCAATATACATACTTAATTATTTATATTTTGTTACCTTTCTTTGAATGAAGGCTCAATTGTTTGAATTGCTTTTTCATCGAGTTTTTATCCTTGACAACTTGTGGTGGTCATTTTGTGAGAGACGGTATTACTCGCAAGGCTTTAATGGCCGGATATTGGTGGCCTACAATGTTTTCTGATGCACACCAATTTCTTTGTCGTTGTGATCCCTGTCAACAAATTGGTCGACCCATAGCCACTTTTGCCATGCCATTGTCAGAGTAGAGAGAGTTTACCTTAAGAAAACATTGGGCTTTTGACTATCTTTTATTATTCAATCAAGCTTGAAAATAAGGAAAGTCCTAAGTTTATATATAAATTTTCCCCTATTGAGAAATTACACCAAATACACAAGCCTCAAGTAACCAACAACATCCAAAATATGATAAAATCCTCTAAAACCTTGTATATTCTTATGTGGAGATTTTTTCAAAGTTTGTCACTTCATATCTCCTAATCCGACCGTCCAAACAAACTTATATTTTACAAGAGGTACTGATGTATTCTTATTAACTTCTACAACAATTTTCAACCACAAATTCGTTGCGGAGCTTGAGATATCTTGAAAATCCTAATAGTCACTTCAAACCCTTGTCTTTATATACCCGAGTGTAATTTTCTTTATATCTCACAAATTATAAGCTCAAATTCCACAAAATTTGTATGTATAGCTTCTTAACCCAAAAATTTACATTTTCCAAAAAGTTTGAATCATAAATTCGTCCGAATACTCAAGTTATGACTCCAACCATTACTACAAACAAAACTGCTTACTTATTGCCTTTAATTTGGAAGTGCCATCTTCAATTCCTTATAACTCATTCATATGAACTCCAAAAGCAATAATTCTTTCATAAAAGATGTAGGCCTTGAAATCACCGTTCTAGTCGCACATTACGATCTTCAAAAAATGCTGTAAAACTCCTCGTATCTTCACAAGAGTAACAATATGTCTTAAATTAATACCTTAACTTCAAACGGCTATAATTTCTTCACCCTAATTCCAAATCCTCTAATTTTTGCACACAAATTGTACCTCAAATCCTTAACTTTACAACCGTAGATCCTAATCTCCAAATGCCCTCGAAAGAGGAACCCTAATCTCTAATAAGGCCTCGGGCAGCCTCCTTGAAGCCTATTGGGCATGGCCTTCGGCCAATAGGAATGAAGTTTTCCATTCCTTGCCTTCATCCAACCATGCCTTGCTTTCATCCCTCCCATTAAGCCTCTTATTAGTTAAGATTTTTTTCTTTAGGCCCCAACCTTCTCTTAAGCTTTATACTAAATATTTAGGTCCTATATATATATATATATATTTTTTTTTAATGTTAAAATCAAAATAAGTAATAAAACAAAGTAAAGTTTCTTATACCAACTCTTTTTAATTTAATCTACTAACCACTCTAACACACATCTAGATTTATTAACATATAATATGTCTTAACTAATTTTTACATAGTATAAGCATTTACAGTACGACACTCTTAGTTCCAATCTTGGCATAGGCAATATTCGAAAAATGGAATACTGATTTTATTGGTCATATTGCACCAGCATCCAAACCTGGCCAAAAGTGGTATATTTTAGTTGCCACGGACTATGTAACCAAATGGATAGAGGCTATTGCTACCGGCAATGATAATGTCAGTATGGTGGCTACTTTTCTATATGAGAATATTATAACTTGATTTGGGTGTCTGAAGGAATTGGTTAGCGATCACGGCATCCATTTCATAAATGCTACCATAGCTGCCTTGATGAACACATATGAGATTAAGCATCGAAAAACCACTCCATATCATCCTCGTGCTAATGGGCAAATGAAAAAGACTAATGGATTTTGGTGCAAGGTCTTGACTAAGATAATTTTGGAGGTGGGTATCGATTGGGAGACCAAATTCTTTGCGGCTTTGTGGGCATATCGCACCACATATAAAGTAACTACCAACTCTACTCCATTTCAACTAGTTTAAGGTCAAGAGGCAATTTTACTCATCAAGTTGAAGGTTCAAAGTTTACGGATTATCTTGGATGAACGACTCAATGACAAAGAGTCATTACATTCTCGGTTGGTAAAATTGAAAGAATTGGACGAAATATGGGCTACAGCTTTTTTAAACATGGTAGGGATTCAAACATAGAGGAAGAGTTACTATGATAGTAAACTGCATCCGAAGATTTTTATGCCCAATGATTTGGTATTACTGTATGATAGCTGATTTAATCATTTTTTGAAAAAATTTCAAGTTTGTTGGCATAGGTCGTATCGGGTGATTGAAGGTTTTTCCAATGAGTCTGTTCAATTTGAGGATTTCATGGGCCATTGCTTCAGTACCTGCATTAATGGGAATCAATTACAGTTATATAATACATAAAAATCGGGACGGATTTTTTTTTTTTTTTGGAGGGGTAACTTCGAATGGATACAGGGTAGACCTAAGTATAGTATAAGTGTGTTAGGATGTAGAGGCAGCTGAAAAGATAGTTAGTAATTATTAATGTGTCAAATGGGATGGAGGTGAAAAATGGACAATATGGATAACATGTTGTCATTATCACCAGGTAGTAAAAAGAATAGGAGTGGGGCACCAGTTAGAGGTCATTTTGTATTGTCGTTGTTGGTTATTTTTTTTGAGATTGCTATTTCTTGTGTTCCTTACGTTTTTGAGCGTAGTAGTTCCAATTAAGAGTTTGAGAGAAGGAACATCATGGCAATTGAAAGTGCAAAGCGAGCTGCAGACAAAGACGATAGTGGATGAAATGTGATAGCTAGACATGCATCAAAACCACCTCCTATGATAATCATTACCAATATGGAGTCAATGAAGTTAGAGATTTGCTGGATGCCAGAAAAAATAATAGACTTTTGGAATGCGCAGTTATTCCAGTTTTTACACCTGTCAAATCGCTTACCTTGAATTAATGTGTTATTAGTAGAGGAATATATTGTAAACTACGAGTCGGAGGATGAATCGAGTATGGTACAAGGGCAAGTTATCGAGATTGATGGAACAATCCTAGAAAATATGTTGTTTCTTCCTATTGGAGAGATAGGGATAGGAGTTGATCACTCAAGCGACTTCAATCAAGGAAGATATTTCAAGGGAGGTATGTTGGCCTTTGAGAGGAGCCAAGGTTGACAGATTACTCAAGCAATTTCACCAAAACTCGTAAAATGGTTTTGTTTTGTAGTGAGGCAGTTAAGATTGTACCGACACCCTATATATATGTCCAAACGGTTATTGTATGCAGCAGTGTCGTACTGTAAATGCTTACAATATGTAAAAATTAGTTAAAACATATTATATGTTGATAAATCTACATGTCTGTTAGAGTAGCTAGTGGATTAAATTAAAAGGAGTTGTTATAAGAAACTTTACTTTGTTTCTTTACTTCTTTTGATTTTGATATTAAAAAATATATATATATATATATATATATATATATAGGACATAAATGTTTAGTATGAAGCCTTAGGAGAAGGTGGAAACCTAAGGATGAAAATCTAAACTAGTAGGAGGCTAATTGAAAGGGATGAAAGAAAAGCATGGTTGGATGAAGGCAAGGAATAGAGAATTTCATCCCTATTGTTGGAATACTATGCCCAATGGGCTTCAAGGAGGCTGCCCGAGGCCTTATTAGGGATTAGGGTTTCTTTTTCGAAGGCATTTGGAGATTAGAAGCTAGGGTTGTAAAGTTTAGGATTTGAGGTACAATTTGTGTACAAAAATTAGAGGATTTGGAGTTAGGGTGAAGAAGTTATAGCCATTTGAAGTTAAGGTGTTTATTTAAGACATATTGTTACTCTTTTGAAGATATGAGGAGTTTTACAGAAGCTTTTGAAGATCAGAAGGTGCGACTGGAACGGCGATTTTAAGGCCTAAATTTTTTATGAAAGAATTATTGCTTTTGGAGTTCATATGAAGGAGTTGTAAGGAGTTGAAGGCGGAGCTTCCAAATCAAAAGCAGTAAGTAAGCGGATTTATTTGTAGTATTGGTTGGAGCCATAACTTGAGTATTCGGACGAATTTTTGGCTCTTACTTTCTAGAGAATGTAAAATTTTGTGTTAAAAAGCTATAAATACAAATTTCGTGGCATTTGAGCTTATATTTTGTGAGATATGAAGAAAATTACATGCGGATGTATAAAGACAAGGGTTTGAAGCGACTGTTATGGTTTTCAAGATATCTCAAGATCTGCAACGAATTTGTGGTTGAAAATTGTTGTAAAAGTTAATAAGAATACATCAGTACCTCATGTAAAATTTGAGTTTTTTTGGACGGTCGGATTAAGAGATATGAGGTGTTGAAGTTTGGGAATATCTCCACATAAGAATAAACAAGGTTTTAGAAGATTTTATCATATTTTGGAAGTTGTGGGTTACTTGAGGATTGTGTATTTGGTGTAATTACTCAAAAGGAAAAAATTATATATAAACTTAGGGCTTCCCTTATTTTCAAGCTTGATTGAATAATTAGTGATAGCTAGAAGCCCAACATTTTCTTGAGGCAAACTCTCTCTATCCCGACAGCGGTAGGGATGCTAGAAGGGATGGTGTTCAACTGGGCAGTGTACGTAGCCACTCGTATTCATGCAGAGATAGGAGCCAAGTAGAAATTGGAGAAATTCACTTATTTACTTTGTTCCAATTATGTGTTTATGCTATAATTGCGAACAAATGCATCAAATACCACCAATAGAGGAAAGTCATGTACCAGTGCCAGTGCCTCCGCAGAGAGAACGAAATTCGTTGGTACAGAATGTCAATACAACGGATGTAATACATAAAATTGGGGAGTCAAGTCATACAGTGGCATAAGGGGTCGTTCTAGTTATTGAATCAGAATGGATTCCAATTTGTTTAGCAGTGGAGGAGAAGAATGAAATCCCAATTTCGATGGATATTAATCAGTTAGCATTTCCACAAGGTCGATTGCTCGAAAGAATATCTCTTAAGAATACTTTATTGAAGAACATTTCACAAATACATTATATGGTGCGAGCATTGGATGTAGAGGGCAGTAGCAAATGGGATTTATAGAACAGTAAGAAGGTGATGTCAGAGCAAAACCGAAGAATTGAAGAACAAGAACGTACGATAAAAGAAATTGGAAAATCCAAGCTAGTATTTGAACGGAAATAAATTCACCAATATGAGTCTTTGACAAAAAAAAAAGAACATATCTTATAGATTGTGGAAAGACAACATGACAAATTAATTTAGAATCGCAAGACTTGGGATTTAGAATGGGAAAAACTCAAAGGCCAGTTGTAGGTGGAAGGAGACAAGGTAGAGTTATTAACGAAAGAGAAAGACGCATTGAGTGACCAATCCATATGTAAAATGGAGAAGTTGAGGTCCGAAATCAAAGTTTTACAAGCTGAGGTGGCAAAATTGAAAGAAGAATTAACACTGAGAAGCCAGTCACAAGTGTCAATTGAAAATGTTCCAGAATGGATGAGTCAACAACAGTATGAATTGAAACTTCGAGATGCCCAGATCTTGAAACTAGAGACTCAAGTCTATGTATTAGATGAGTATAATGAAGATCTATCAGACCAAATGAAGAAAGAACTGATGGACAGATTGGAGGAGGAAGAAGATTTGTAATTGGAACCAAAATTGATGGAATACACATTCGATAATGCAGCAAATAATTAATTGGGTGGATTAGAAGAACTAGTAATTTTGTAGAGTTTTGTTAAGTAGTTTTTAGATAGGAATCAATTGTGTGTTTGCAAAGACACTGCAGAGATAGGAGTGGGGCTATGTAAAATAGATATTAGTTCATTTTTGTAATATATTGGTAAAATAATTAATACTCAATAAAATAGTCAGTTCAAGAGGATGGATGGTTGATTTAGTTATTAAAAGTGGTTTATTACAAGATTACAGTTAGGATCTAGAAATCAATAGCAATTATATAGGAGTTGTAGAAGTTTGTTGGAATGTCAGACAGTGATAGTCATGAACTGGGATTAAGCTTGGTGTTACCTCTTTATTTTCTTTGTTTTCTTTGTTGTTGAAGAGTAATGGATAGTTTTTGAGTACTAAGAAGTGAGTTTGTGGAATAAATCAGAGATTGATTTATGAATTATTGATTATGTAATTGGAGTATTATGTGATTGAATTATATGAGAAGTTATTGGAAGATTGATTATGATTGAAAGATTATGATTGTTGTTTATCGAGAGTTGTGTGTGTTTTGGACAGAGGAAGTCTGTGATTACAGAAATTCTGTGAATCCAAATTGGTTGGAGTGAAGTCTGTTATTCTTGGTGTTGGATAGAAATTATTGTGTTTTGAGCAGTCTTTTAAGAGTACGAGGTTGCACATTGTCGTTATTAGTTGATGAAGGAGTATTGTTCCTGGAAGGAAGTATTGTAGTATTTCTTGGTGTTTTAGTGGTCCGGATTATAGTTAATTGTGTGACCCTAACAAGTAAAGCTCATGCGCTTAGTCTTTTCTTGTGTTTGAATTTTCCTATACAGGTTTACTCTGAAAGGAATTTGTAGAATAAGTGAAATGACAATTATACCTATATTATTTAGTTTTCTAATTTATCTTATTTTTTCTTATTTATGGCCCTATAAATTAAATAAAAGCTCATTTTGTAAAAGAAAATATTAGTACTTTTTAATTTTATTATCCTTTTGATTAATATGTATATTTTAAGGATAATTTTTTATAATATTTTGAATTAAAATCTTCTATATTATAATAATTTTTATATTTTTTTACTTGTTAGCTATGTTATATCATGATAACTTTCTATAGGACATCCAAAAATGTATTGACTTTGTATGACAAGTATCTTGACTTGCAAGAATTTTTTTCTATATGAGTACTATATAGTTAGCTTTTTTTTCGATGTCATGTTGTAACATGACTATATGATGAAAGATGATAATATGGATCTTATTATAGAGGAGCCCAGTTAAAAGATAAAATAAAAAAACATGGATAATAGATAGGAAGGTAGTAAAACTTTTAATAGTAATAATATCTTTTTTATAAAAGTAACTTCTATTTACTTTATAAGGCCATAAATAAGGCAAAATAAGATAGATTGAAAAAATAAATGATATATATATCTTTAGGAAGAAGTTAAAAATAAATTCTAGCAAAAATTACCTAAAGAAATTAAATATTGATATCCAAAGAAGGTTGTTTAGCAACCTGGGTCGAAATCAGACCCTGAGGCACAAAATTAAGCACCTATGGTAACTCGAGGGTTCTTTTGTAGATCAAAGAGTGGAATTTATTAGCAAACTAAATAGGATTTCTATAAGCATTAGTTTTAGGCGATTTGGAGTTGTTATGAATTTTTAAGAGCTTTACAAAGTTAAGATTGTTTTCAGATGACTTGGGTTTTGTGAAATAAAATAGGGTTGTTGTTTCTAGTGATTTCAAGAGTTTTATAATGGATCTATGAGTGAAATTTTGTAGATTAATGGTTATATTTGTGCTTAATATGTGTTGTGAATCTTAGCTCGATCTAATAATTGAATTGAGGGTTATTGAGGTTTAAGTGGGTCAAGGTCCCAAAAAGTAGAATTTTAGGTCTAGTGAGGGTTTTTAAGATTTCTTGTAATCTACTAATTGGATTGGAGTGAAATTTATGTAAAAAGATATTAGACTTATTTTCCTATGTGTATGAGAATTTTTATATCAATCGAATGGTGAAAAGAAGAGATATTGGCTTTAAAAGATTAGCATTAAGATCAAAGAAGGAGGCCGGTCAATATCCAAAGCACGTTTTTTAGGCTACTGTCTATTTGATAATTTCGATCTCTTTCAAATTTTTTTGTGCTTGTTGTCAATTTAATTTTTAAAAAGCATGTAAATTTTGAGTTAAGATCAACGATTCATTCATTAATAATTGAGGTATAAATCTATTGTAGGAATTACTAGGATTTGATCTAGGATTTAGGATTTGGTTTAGGATTTGATTAGGGTTTGATTTAGGGTTTAGGATTTAGTTAGGATTTGATTTAGGATTTAAGATTTGATTAGGGTTTGATTTAGGATTTGATTAGGATTTTGTTTAGGATTCAAGATTCTATTAGGGTTAATTTAGGATTTAAGATTTAGTTAATTTTTGGCCTAAAGTTTGAATGAAGTCCAATAGGATTTTAACTAGGATTAAATTAAGATTGAATTGAGATGTATTTGAGATATATTTGTGATCATTTTAATATTTCTTTAAGATTTCTTATTATTTCTTTGTAATTCTTTTAAGGTTTTTTTGAATTTGATTAAAGCTTACTTAGTATTATTATGATCTAATTAGATTTTAGTTAATATTCTATTAAAGTTAGGATTTTGTTGTTACAATTTCTATTCTATCTTTTATAGCCAGGTACCCAAAGCATTCTCAAGCCAAACTACATGTATTACAATAGTGAGCTGTCACGGACATATGCATGTAAGCCAATAATTAAATGTATAAATAAGTAGAAGTAAATAAAAGTAGGTAAAAGTAAATTAATTCTATAGTATTTGATATGAAAGCTTCTTAGAAGCTTCATAGACACTGCTTTGACTTTATAGGTATCTTTAATTGACTTTTTGGGATTAAAAATATGATCAATAAGTTGGCCATGTGCCACACATGTTATTAGCTTGAAGACCAAGCTAACAATATGGTCCACTCGTAAAAAAACTTGCCTTGTAAGTCAACGCATGTATCCTACAAAATCAACACTTATTGGAGGTCTTATAGAACGTTGCCACGTAGCTCCTAGTTAGATAGTATATATAGAAACAAGCGTGAAGCCTTCTTCATTCTTATCAACTCCTTTCTTACTTCTAGTCTAGTTTCAAGGGTCTCTGATTTTCTTGTCTTTTGGCAATAGCCATTCTAGTTTCTTTTTTAATATACATACTTATTTATTTATATTTTTTTATCATATAAGCATAGGCCAAGTTTTCTTTGATGTTTTATTTTTTTGGTTAGAAAGAGATTTGAAGCAAACTGTATCAATTTGCATATCTTTTATATCCAAATGGTCATTAGAATTTGATGGTGAGGAGCTGCAAAATAATTGATATATTCATATGGTATAATTGAAGGACATTTCTTTTATTATCATTGAAATAAACAATTATCATACTTTACAACTTGACTAATGGCTTCATTGTTTGAAAATGTGACATATACAATAAGTCTTTGACATCATCTCTTAATTCCTAATAAAATTGGCTCATCAATGCATCTTCTTCCCAATTTATATTACATGCTAATTTTCAAAAATTTGAGACATACGTTGATGTAGAATATGTTCTTTGTTGAAGGCTTCAAATTTTAATTATTGAAGAACAAACCTCATCATGTTCACCAAATGCTTCTACAAATGCTACTAAAAATATTTCAAAATTGTGCAATATAGGAGAATTTTTTTCAAATAATGGAGCAAACCAAGATAAAGCTTGATTTGAGAATAAGATTCCAACCAAATCAACACGAGATACTTCACTAGAATATTGTTGAAGTTGAAGCAAGGTGATTAGTCATACTTGATTTACAAAGCCACAAAATTTTGAGTGAGTGATATTGAACTTTTTTGGAAGGCTGATCTTTGATTTTTTTATTATTATTATTAGATCATTACCTTGGATAGATGCACCTCCCATGTTTCTTTAAGTAAATATAGTCGTTTGAGAATTTAGAATCTCTTTTGCCATTTGATATAATGGTTGAGGCACACTTGCTCCTTGACCATTATATATCATCATATATAATTCTTCATTTTGTTTCAACAAAGTCTCTATCTTGATCTTCAATGCTTCAAGAACATTAATAATAGAATCTAATTTGATCTCTTTGGAGTCTATCATATTTACTTTTCCACCTTCTGCCATAAAAAATTAGAAAAATATATGTATTCAAAAGAAAAAAAACTTGATCTATGGTATAAAGAAAAAAATTACTTGAATATTAAGAAAAGAATAATATTAGTCTAAAAGAGAGTAATCCACAATCTCTAAAATGTTATAGTACTTCCAAGAAGAGGAATAATTCACTCTATGTCATAAAAGACTAAGCTTCTAATATTGTTTTATAGTAGTCTCGACAAACTATTAAAGATAATATATAAGATAAGGATTCAAGACCAAAATATGAAGTTAGCTTGATATTAGAACAATAATTTGATATAAGGCAAAAAGGTCCTGATTAGACTACAACAAGTGAATTGTTAAGATTGAGGATCCTCTCAGCCTTGACTCCTATATATATTAGGTCCTGAAAAGCTTTTTGAGAAGTTTCTATGAGGCTTAGGAACAAAGCATGCCTAAGATCCTTCTTTGGTAACTTCTTAAATCATCTAAAGCCTCATAGAACCTTTCAAGATCTCCTATGACTTTCTTAAACTTTCTTAGAATATATTGGACCTTTTGAAACCTTCTTAGAACCTTTTGGAACCTTGTAGAATCTTCTAGGATCTACAAGAACCTTTTAAAAATCTTCTAAAATCTCCTAGAACCTTCTTAGATCTATAAGAATCTTTTAAGAATCTTCTAAAACCTTCTAAAACCTTCTCGAACCTTCTTTAGTTGTATATCTGTGACATGTTCATCATGTATTATAAAAATAAAGAGATATAAGATTATATGCTAAGATGAAAAAGTATGTATTTCACATTACTCAAATTAACTTTTTAGAATACATCATTTCAAAAAATGGCTTTATGATGGATCTCTAAAAATTTTAGACTATCATAGATTAGAAGATTTCATAAACATTCAAAGATGTTCAAAGTTTTCTGAAATTTGACAATTATTATCAAATCTTTATCAAAAACTTTTCTCAAATTATGGCTCCTCTTACATTTTTGACTTATTAAGATAAACTTGAGTGGAGCCAAGAAGCAAGAATATCTTTTGAAGCCTTAAAGATAATATTTATTTTTACACCAATCTTGTATTGTATTTACTTTTTTGAGGTATTTTTTATAGAAATGAATACATTTGACTTTGTTATGGATGTAGTGTTGTTATATATAGAAGAAAATGATAAGTTCAACTAAGTAGCTTTCTATTTCAAGAAATTTTTAGCAATCAAGATTAACTATAAGATCCATAATAAAGATTTTTTTTATAATTATAAATTCATTTTAAGAATGGCATCATTATCTACAAAGTGATTCTAGTCCAATTTCCATGTATATTTTCTTGAAGCAAGAGTATTTTTATCTTTAAGCAATGAAATAAACATTGATTGTTGTTTCAACCTTTTTCAAGCAAGTTCAATTGAGTATGTCCTTTAATTTTCTTCTTCATAATATAAAGAATATTTTTTCTAAGTCTTATGATATTTTTAAGATCAAGTTCAAGAATAATTAATTTTTTTTAGAGATAATTATATGTTATAGAAAATAAACATAATTATGTATTCTTCAAGTTTTTTATGACTTTTTAAAAATCAAAATTTTTAGATACAATAAGTCTTTTGAGCTAATATCTAGAAATTTTTAGTGGTTTCAAATATGAAAAGTAGTCAAAAACTTTATACAATCATATGATATTTGTTCAAGGTTAAAAATTCCTTGATATCAATCTTATAGATTTTTTTTAACTATTACTTATTTTAAAACAATCATGGTCTTTTGTTTCTATAGATTTTATTATAGAACTTCCAATCTCAAGTTCTTATGATTCTATGTTTTTAAGAGTGGATCATTTTACCAAAATGGTATATTTATACCTTGTAAAAAATCTATCATAAGTAAAGAAACAACTAAATTTTTCTTTCATAATATCTATGGCTATCATGGATTGTCCAAGGATATTATATTGGATATAGAGACTCAATTTATATCAATATTTTAAAAAATTCTTTTCAAGATTTTAAAAATAGATACAAAATTAACTTTGGCTTTTCATCCTAAATTAATAGACAAACGGAATGAATAAACTAAATTTGAGAACAGTATTTGAGATATACCATTAACTACTAACCAAATAATTTAACAATTTTTTTACCATTGATAAAGTTTGCTTATAATAATATAGTATATTTTTATATATAATAAACATCTTTATTTATTAATTTTGATTATCATCTATAATTTGATGCTTTTAATTTTATAAAATTTGATAATCTTATAATAGAAGATTTGATAAATTATTTATGTAAGCTACATACAATAATAAAGGCATAATTAAAAGATGTTGAAGAATGACAAAAGACCAATTCCAATGCCTATTGCAAAGAATAATCTCAATTCCACATTGACAATAAAGTATGATTATTTCATTGTAATATCAAGACTAGCTACTCTTATGATAAATTGGATTATTATACACTTTGACTATTTTCTATTTGTAAAAAAATAAATCCAGTTGCTTATTGATTACATCTATCAAAGTCTATAAAAATTCATCTCATATTTTGTATATCTCTATTTAAACCATATAACATAGTAAATATCTTAAGAAGAAGATAAATTCGACTTCATCATATAGAAGTGGATAATAATCAAATTCAAGGTAGAAGAAGTCTTAAATTTAAGATAATATCAAAAAAGATTAAAATATCTTATTCATTAGTATAAGTATGATATTAATGAATGGTCATGGAAGTCAACAAAGAATCTTGCAAATCCAAAAAAGAAGGTTGATGTTTTTTTAACAACAATATCTATTAATATAAAGATAAAAAATAATAATTTTTTGGTATAAAAGAAATAAAATTTAAAAAAGATAGCATTCTATCTTCTATCTTTGATTTTAATTTATGTATATTTGTAGCACTAAAAAGATGGAAAACCAACAACTAGTAAATTTAATTTAAAAACTATTATTTGTTGACTTATCAAATGAAACATTGTAATTGTTACAACCTTTAAGATAATGTAATAAAGATGAAGATCTTTAATAACAATATGTTCTTTTCTTAAATAGATAGTAAGATATAACACATTTGATATCACAATCTTAGAAAAAACTTTCAATGTTTGGTAATTTGATTGGAGGTAAAAAAATAAAATAAAAAATCTTAATAGTATTTCAAATATTTTATTTGAAGGTAGTTACAAAGGTCTTAACAATGATTAAATAACAAGATAGTCTTTTTTTTCCAGTACGAGATATTATTGATAGTTAAAAAGACCTATCAACCTCTTTTAAAATGAAAAAAGATTAGAATATGTGGCAAATATAATTTTCCACATCTTAAACTTCTTCAACATACAATGATCTATCTTTGTAAAATTCATTTCTAAAAGAAGAGATAATATCACAAATATACATATTTATCTAAATAAAAAGTGCTAGATAAAAGATAGATATAGGTAGATTTGATATTATCTTATGGCAAAGCTTCTTAGAAGCTTCATAGATGCATATTTGACTTTATACATATTTAAAGTTGATTAAAAGATTAAAAAATTGGCCAACAAGTTAGCCATGTGTTGCACATGTATATAGCTTGTGGTACAAGCTAACAATGTGGTGTGCATATAGAAAACTTATCTTACAAATTAAGTTATGTGTTTCAAAAATTCCACATATATTAAAGATCTTATAGAACTTTGCTATATAGCTTCTAGTTGGATAATACATATAGAAGTAATAATAAAGCCCTCTTTATTCTTATCAACATTTTTTTAGTCTTTAGTCTTATTTCAAAAAAAAATTAGTCTTCTTATCTTTAGCAATAGCCATTTTAATTTAATATTATATCATCTTTGAGTGATTTTTTAGTCTTTTTGAATGACACAAGAATTTATTAATCTTTTAGTTTTTTAGAATTTATGTCTTTAATATCATAATAGCAATAAATATTATCAAAAAAAAATTTAGTTATTTCTTCATTTATGATATTTATTTTATATGGTATAAAATATGCCATCTTACTAAAATTATCTACAATCATAAATATAGAGTCATGTAAACTTGAAATTAGAAGATTTATAATAATATCTATAGAAACAAAAGACCATAGTTGTTTTAATATAAGTAATGGTTGAAGAAATCTATAAGATTGATGATAAAGAAATTTTGATCTTAAGAAAATATCATATGATTGTACAATGTTTTTAACTGTCTTTTATATTTAAATCTATAAAAGAATCTTTAGATATTAGTTCTAAAATCTTGTTGTATCCAAAATTTCATGTAATTGGAAAGTTATGATAAGTTTGAAGAATATGTAATTATGCTTTACCTTTTGAAACATATAAGCAATCCATAAAACAAAAAAATATTATTCTTAAATTTAAACTTAAAAGTATCATGAGACTTAAAAAAATTATTTTTAATATCATAAATAAATAGATCAGAGACCATATTTTATTGAACTTCCTTAAAAAAAGTTGCATCAAGAGTCAATGTTGATTTTATTGCTCAAAGATAAAATTCTTTTAATTTCAAAAGAATGATTTGTTGTTGATCAAAAGCTATATTTTTTTCTTTTGGTACAAGATAAGAATATTTAGAAAAAAAATCTAATAAAACTTATTATTTTCTTAATTGATACATGATTTTAAATTCAAATCTTAAGAAAGACATGGTCCAACAAGCTTGGCAACAATTTTAAATACATGACATAAAATTTTAGAGATTATTGTGATTGTATACATAGTGATTGAACTACAAGTATCTTGTAAAAAATAATGTCATTTTTAAAATGAATCCATAACTAAAAGGAGTTATTTTTTGTAGATCTTGTAGTTAATTTTTATTGCTAAAATATTTTTCAATGAAAAGCTACCAAATAAAGTTTGTTGTTTATATCCATTTGTAATAATATTACATTTAAAAAAAGTTTGATGTGTTTGTTTCTATAAAAAATACCTAAGAGAAGTTAAAATGATACAAGATTATTGCAAAGTAAAAATTATCTTCAAAGATTCAAATGCTACTTCCACTTCTTTATTCTACTTAAGTTTGTCTTTACAAATCAAACATATAAATAGAGCTATAATTTGAAAAAGTTCTTGATAAAGATTCAATATTATTTGACAAATCTCAAAAAAAATTAGACATCTTTTATTTTTTTTGAGACCTTTCAATCCATAAAAATTTGAACTTTTTTAAAATTCATTGCAAAGCCATTGTTTATAATGATATATCCTAAAAAGTCAACTTAAGTATTATAACATATACACTTCTCTATTTTGGCATATAATCATCGATCTCTAAGTTTTTGTATCATACAAAAAACATAAAATTTATAATTTTTTATATTTTTAGAATAAATTAAAATATCATTTAAATAGAAAAAAATCAAATCTTCAAAAAAATATTAAAAGATATTATTCATAGAATTATTTTTTTAAAATTAGAATATTTATGAATCTAAAAAGAATGATATTATATTTGAAATGTCTACACCTAATTCAAAATGTTGTCTTCTATTCATCTCTTTTTTTGATGCTTATCAAATTATATATTCTTTATAGATCAATTTTTATATAAATCTTTGTTTCATTCAATTGATCAAGAAGTTCTAATATCAATGATAGACAATATCTATTCTTTATAATGATCTTATTGAGTCTTTGATAATCCACATTCATCATTAGTGTACCATCTTTTTTCTTTATAAATAAGATAGAAACTCTTATTAGAGATTTAGAATAGTATATAAAATTATTAGCTAAGTTTTTATCAATGTATTCTTTGAATGTAACAAACTAGTTTTGTAATATGCTATAAATTGATCCAAATGGTGGTTGAGATCTTTCTTGAAGATTAATTGAATAATCATATAGATAATATTCTAAAATTATATTTTTTTTTCTTTAAAGCATCTTGATAATCTTTGTATTAGCTTAGTATGCCACTTGTAATCTTTTTAACATAAAAAATAGAGGTATTATATATAAAAAAAGGTGATCTTTCTTTTTAGCATATATGAAAGTACTTACTTCTATGAATAAGGATTTGGTTGTACTAAACTTATGACTTTTTATTTTAATAATCGAATTTTGGATTGAAATATAAGAAAAATTGAAGTTATAAGATACCTAATCTACTTGAAGATTATATTTTTTTAATTGAAATAATTCTAAAATAATTAAATTAAAAAGAGATTCAATCATATTAAATATTATTAAGTTATTATGTATATTAGTTGCTACATCTAAAAGAATAATTTCATGAATAACATCTCCAAAAGACTACAAGCAAACATCTATGATTTTTACATATATGAACTTAGTTTTTTTAACTATAGATATTTTTTATTTTTTACAAAATCTTTATCTATAAAATAAGCTAAAGCTCGTAAATCTAATAAAGCAAAGACTTTGTGGTTTTTTTAGTCCTATATTAATATCTAGCATAAAATAAGGTGAAAGATATGATGAGAGAATAAGATAATTAATAGATGTTATAGAAGGTTTTAACTTTACAGTTCCTATTGTAGATAAAAAAAACTTATTTTTCAACACATCTTTATCTTTGGCAACCATGCTCTTCATTCTATGATTGTCTTGTTTCTTTGAACAATTTTGAACAGTATACTTTGATTTTTTATAATATAATGTCATAAATGTATATCTACTATAATTATTATTTAGATAATATAAATAGATAAAATTAAATAAAAATAGATTAACTTCATAACATCTTCTAAAAAAGCTTTCTAAAAGTTTTCTAGATATTATTTTGTCTTTACATATATTTTTAGTTGATTGATAGATTAGAAACTTGGTCAACAAGCTATCCATATGCTACATATATTAGTAGCTTATAGATTAAGCTTACTATATGGCGTACATATAAGAAACTTTCCTTGTAAATCAAGTTACGTATCATGCAAAGTCAATATATTTCCAAAAGTCCTATAGAATGCCACGACTTAGTTCTTAGATAAATAATATATATAAAGGTAAGAGTGAAGGCTTCTTCACTCTTTTTAGTTCCTTTCTTATTTCTAGTCTAGTTTCAAGAGTCTGTAGTTTCTTTGTTTTCTGGCAATAGCCATTCTAGTTTTTTTTTAATATATATACTTCTTTATTTTTATTTTTGTCACTTTTCTTTTGACACAGATTTTTCAGGTTTATGCGTCTTCTTTCATTTTATGTCCTTGACATATAAGCACAAATCTTCTTGAAAATGTAAAATCTTTTCTTACTTAATAAAGAATTTAAAATGAATCATATCAATTTGCATAGGTTTTAGCCTTAATGAATAAGTTTTGAAAAACTTAAGAGTTGTTGTCATAACTTATTTTGTCTCTTTTTATTTAAATCTTTGTACTTAGCATCTTTTAAAAAAATCAATTATTATATGCAATGGCTACTATAATAAATTGTTTTAATAAATATGCTCTTAGTATTGTCAATAAAAATATTTTAGATATTATTTTTTAATATATATAAAAATTGATTAATAAGGATTTTGACATTCATATCCATGTTATAACCAAGGTTTTGGAAGTCAACAACATATATGATAGTTGAACATGATTCTTGTCATGAAAATAAGAATTCGGTCTCTACAAACATTTCTTGATTATTTTTTCTAAATATGATTATAAATACTTTCAAAAATGAATTCAAATCATAGAAGAATTATGAATATTTTTCAATCAAAGATATAAATGAAAAAAGAATAATTTTAAATACAAATTCACCTATAAATTTAACTTAAGTAAATCCTTTAGTATATTAGAAAAGATGCAATCTTAAATAGAACTTTACTTATTATAAAAATCCTTGAAATTTTAATCTTGTTCCATCAAATATCTTTAGTATGCTAATTTTTTTCTTTTTTTATATTTATGATAACAAGATTTCTTATATTTAATTATAGGATAGATCTACTTACTTCTTTCTATTACATAATTCCTTCGCAAAGACTTTAAAATTCATTATTGATTCCTTTTATAGGTATAAGAATACTACTCTATGGTTGGCATTAAAGTTAAGTGAAATTTTTATCTTAAGAATATTGGCAAGCTTCTGAAGATCTACAATAGTTGCAAATCTATTCTTACTTCCACCAAGAATAGCATCTATAATTTTTTCTTCCATAAATAACTTAAATAAATTCATAAGTCAAATTAGAAAATAATAATTTAGAACTTCTAATATCAAATGAATATTTCTACAAAGAAGGATAATTTAATCTCTTTAAGAAAAAAATTAATGTTAAAAAACTAAAAAACTAGTTTGATGGTGGATAACTATCAAGGACACACATTGAAAGAAGAATAAAGTCATAGAATCTGTATCAAAAAGAAAGTGAAAAAATAGAAGAAAGTATGTATATTCAAGGAAGAACTAGAATAGCTATTGCCATAGATTTGGAAAACATAAGACTCTTGAAACTAAACTAAAATGCAAGAAAAGAGTTGATAAGAGTGAAGAAGGCCTCACTCTTGCCTCTATATATACTACTTAAATAAGAAATATGTGGCGATATATTATAAGACCTCTAATACGCGTTCAACTTATAATATACATTTCTAATTTACAAAGCAAGTTTCTTGTGTGTGCACCATATGTCCAAATTATACTACAAGTGGTCAACATGTCGATACATGGCCTCTTTATTGGCCAAGTTTTCAACCTATTAATCACCTATACACATGTATAAAGACAAAGCAGCATCTATGAAGCTTTTTGAAAGCTTTCCACAAGATATTATCATATTTATCTACTTTGACTTACTTCTACTTATTCTTATTATTTAGATAATTATCAAGATAAATATATATGTCTGTGATATTATTCCCTCTTCTAGGGATGAATTCCACGACGAGCGGCAATTAAATGTTGATGAAGTCCAAGATGCGCCACATTATATTTGCCACATACTTTGATCTTTGTTTCTTTTGAAGGTAGTTGATAGGTCCCTTCAACCATTAATAATGTCTCATATCAGGGCAAGAAGACCACCTTGATATTTGATTATTATTGAGGCCTTTATAACTTCCTTCAAACCAAACATTATTAATACCATCAAGAGTGGTTCCTACCTCTAAAAGTATCACTAAACACATGATGTTCCTTATAAGGTCGTGGTTATTGAAGAAAAGAACTCTAAAAGCTACAAACACTTAGCATCAACAAGGATTGTAGTCTAAGAGAAGTGAGGAGAAAGATAATTCTTACTTCCAATATTCTTTACTTATAGGTGGTGGTTTGCTCACCAATGAGGCAACTTCCATCCTTTTGATATTATATCTATTTCTACCTCATCCAAGTAAATCATTGATGCCACTATAATAACTTACTTTAACTCTTTGCTACCTTTTTACTATTAGCAACATATTATGTTTAATCTCTATGTGGTTGTAACTAAGTAAGTACTTGCTGATCTTTAATACTCCCACTTTGCTAATATTTAAAAGGCTTTTAATCTTAATCTCTTAATCAAGTCAGGATGTCTATCCTTCACTAATGCCTTTGTAAGCACATTAGTAAGCATGTCATTTGTAGCACAATATTTCATACCTATTAACCATCTTCAATCTTCTCTCATATAAAATGATGTTGAACATCAATGTGCTTGGTCCTTGAGTGGTGTTTTGGATTCTTGCCAATTTTCATATACCATTGTCTATAAAAGATTGGTACTCTTCTTCTATAGCCTTCTCCCACTTGATTGCATCTTCATACTTCATACCATCACATAAAGATAATGGATTAGCAAGAAGAACAACATTTACATGTTCTTTACTTACTTAAGAAATGATGTGATCCTTCCACCATTCACCACGTTGCCTTCTTTCTCTCAAAAGATATCTCCTTTCACCTATAGAAGAACATTCACCTTCTTGCACTCCTTGTTCTTTTCCAATTCTTAAACCTTGTCATTTTTCACTCAATAGTTGGTACTCTTCTTCATTATCATCATCCCAATCTTCAACATCTTTATTTCTTTCATTGCTAGTCCTATCATTTGTAGCAGCCTTCATCTTGTCAAACTTATTTGGCTTTTCATCTTCATCTTTATTATCTTCATCTGCTTGTTTCTTTGCTGAATTCAGAGATGTGTCCACAAACACACCATTACTCCTACTTGAACACATCTCCAAGTGCTCACAAGCACTCTTGTGCTCCAAAAACTCAACATCACGACTTTTGATGATCTTCTTGGTTTCCAAGCACATTAGCCTATATGCCTTAGTACCTTCACAATAACCAAAAAATATACACTTTGTACCTTTTGCATCAAGTTTGGACCTCATATAATCTGGTGTTTTTACATATGCAATGCAATGCAAGGTCTTTATATGGAAAATGTAAGGTTGTCTCCCACTCCAAGCTTCTTGTAGTATCATTGATGCAAGTGCACTTGTTGGACACCTATTTCTTGTATACAGTGCATTCACCACAGCTTCCACCCAAAACTCATAGCCAAGGTTTTAAGCATGAAGCATGCTCCTTGCCATCTCTACAATGGTTCGATTTGACCTTTCAGTAATACCATTTTATTGAGGAGTGTATGGAGTTGTAGTTTGTCTAGCAATTCCTTCATTCTTCAAATAAACATCAAATTGCTTGGACATGTACTCACCTCCATTGTCCGTACGTAGCACCTTGATCTTGCATTCACTTTGTTTCTCAACAAGTGCTTTAAATTCCTTAAACCTCCAAAAGCATTCACTCTTAGCTTTAAGAATGTAGATCCAAATCTTTCTCGAATAATCATCAATGAAAGTAAGAAAATACCTTGATCCTCCAATACTTGTGTTCTTCATAGATCCATACACATTAAAATGGACAATCTCCAACAACTTAGTAGCACGTGTTGCTACACTCTTTGGAAATAAGGCCCTTTATTTTTGGCCTTGTATGCATCCTTCACATGCAAGTTTTTTTGCATTATGGCTTGTATTGCCAAGATCTAAGCCAATTACCATGGTCTTGAACTCTCTCATGCTCTTCACATTCAAATGGCCAAGGTAACGATGCCATATATTCAACTTATCTTGGTTTGATGTAAACTTAGCAAATGTGGCTACCTCCACTCCATTCACCTTCTTACAAATGAGGTAGTACAAATTTCCTTCTTTCAAGCCTTTGAAGACCTTGTCTCCATTCAATGTTCTTACAAAACATCCATTCTTGTCAAATTAAATTTTAAAACCTTCCATTATAAGTTTATTCACTGAAAGTAGGTTTTATTTTATCTTAGGTACATGAAAGACGTTTTTGAATCTGATCCTATTGGTTTGTCCATTCACAACCACCTCCACTATAATAGAGCCAATTCCAATGGCTTCACATGTACCACTATATGCCAACACCACGTTTGATACTGGAATAGCCTCATAAGTGTCAAATGAACACTTATAAGATGTCATATGCTTGGAACAACCTGAATCCACAATCCATCTTGACATGGCAGTTGTAGAGGTCTCATTTATTGCCGTGAATGCATAATCTTATCCTCCAAACTCATCTTGCACACTATTTACATTCTCCTTCTTCATCTTTTTGCCTTTGTAGTAATTTCGAGCAAAATGGCCTACTTTGCCACAAATGAAGCAAGATTTGATATTACCTCATTGATTTGAATAGTTGCCCTTGCCTTGACGTGACTAAAGTGCTGAGTCTTCATTTTGAGGCTCTTTTTCTTTCTTCTTGGTTAGTTCATGGACAAGTCTTGTCGTCACATAATCCATTGTAAGTTCTTTTAGCTTGATGGACTTCAATGCTACAATAAGGTAGTTGTAGGATTCAAGAAGGCTCATTAGTAAGGTCATGACAAGATCACTTTCTTCTAAAGTCTTGTCAACAATTGCTAGTTGGTTTGCAAGAGCCTTTACCTTATTGACATGAGCCATCAGGTCTTTACCTTCTTCCATCTTGCAAGTGAAGAACTTCCTCCTTGTATAGATGTGTCACGGACACAAAATACAGACTTGAAATCTAACAAGAAGTTCAAGAAGAAGTGAAGTGACAGAACTAGATTAAACAGATGAGTACAAGAACAACACCAGAAAGATGAGCTAGAACTCCAAGAGATGTGTTGTCGAGACTGAAGAACTCTTCAGCCTCGATCCCTATATATACTCCTACTTAGGAAGCTTCTCGAGCTACTTCTATTAACTAGGAAGCTTCTAGAAGGTTCCAGAGGCTTCCTTTCTAGAAGGTTCTAGAAACTTCTCGAGCTACTTCTATTAACTAGGAAGCTTCTAAAAAGTTCCAGGGGATTCTTTTCTAGAAGCTTCTAGAAACTTCTCTTCTAGAAGGTTCCAGAGACTTCTTTTCTAGAAGCTTCTTGAAACTTCTCTCTAAAAGGTTCCAGAGGCTTCTCTTCTAGAAGGTTCCAGAGGCTTGTTTTCTAGAAGGTTCTAGAAACTTCTCTCTAGAAAGTTCTAAGGAATACGTCCCTAACATCACCCCCTCCTTTAGCTTCGAGGTCTCTGAGAAGCAATGTTGTTGATCAGTACCAACGCAAGAAAATGAAGATCTGTCGCATAACTTCTGCTATGAACTCCAACTGTTGTTCACGAGGCAAGTGGTTCATCGATCCTTGAAGCCAACGGTAGTAGCCCACGCCTTCAACTTCTGACCAAGCATGAACTTCCGTGTCCTCATTGTGAAATTGTCCTGCAAACACGCCTTCTGGTTGACCATCGTAAGCAGGCTCGATCTCAAATACGATCACCAGTGATCGGTTACTCGGTATCCTCCGTCGTCGTCGTGGTAGATGTAGTTCTTCATCTCGGGGTCGCCTTTGTGAGCTACTCGGTTGCGATACTCTGACTGGCATGGTATCTATCTCTTGGCTATCCATATCAAAAGACCAAACTACGATCTATCTTGGAGAAAATAACTACATCAACTATGAATTTTGCTGGTGCTCTCCCCTTTTCTTATATTGTTGGAAGAACAAGCTTCAGAAAGAAGCTATCATCGAATTGATTTAGGTTTATCAGGATGTTGTTGATGAAACTCCTATACCTTTTGTGGCGCATTCGCAAGATTTTCAGCTGGCTCCCACGTTCGCTCATTAATGTCATAGCCGCACCAATGAACAAGATATTCTAACTTTCCCCACCTTCGCCGTGAATCAAATACCTTTTCAACCTCGTATTCTTCGTGGTTCTCGATTTCAATACTAGGTGGCGGACATTGCACTCTTCCAGGAAAAGATGACTCTCGATAAGGTTCCAATAGAGAAACATGAAAGACTGGATGTACCTTCATAGAAGCCGGTAACTTCAGCCGGTATGCCACTGGATTAATTTACTTCTGGATGATAAATGGTTCCAATCTTCGATAGTCCAACTTATCACATGATCGCTTGGTCTTGATATTTCGTCGAAGAAGCCAGGCTTTGTCTCCAACTTTGAAAGTAGGTGCTGGATTCCGAAATCTATCTGCAGATGTCTTATGGGATTCTTGAGCGGATTGTAATTGAAGCTTCAACATAGTTTGAAGCTCTGATAGTTGCTTCGCAAATCCTTCAGCTGCTGGATTGTTATTTGTTGACAGACTCAATAAATCAAGCTTCGGATGATACCCATAGTTGGAAAAGAATGGTGTTTGTTGAGTCAACGCATGGAGGGTGTTATTATATGCAAACTCGGCTAGCGGTAGATATGTAGTCCAATCGTCTTGCTGATAGTCGATGCTGCATCGTAAGTACTGCTCCAAGACTTGGTTCACCCGTTCCGTTTGGCCATCAGTTTGAGGATGAAAAGCTGAAGAAAGCTTGATATCCACCTTCAATATCCCAAAGAGAGATCTCCAAAACTTTGACACGAACTGGGTACCTCGATCTGATATGATATCATCTGGTAGTCCATGATATCGATACACATTATCAAGAAAGAGTCTTGCTGTGACTTCACTAGACGATGTCTTCTTACAAAGAACAAAGTGTGCCATCTTCGTAAGCCGATCTACCACGACAAAGATGCTGTCAAATGAGTTTGATGATGGCAAGTCCGTGATGAAGTCCATAGAAATTGAAGACCATGGTTGACATGGAATTGGCAATGGCTGTAGAAGTCCATAAGGGCGATGCCGAGGATTCTTAGATCTTGAACAGATGTCACAAGAGAGGACAAAATCTTTCACATCCTTCCACATTTGGGGCCACCAAAAATCTCGGGAAATAAGCTCCAAGGTCTTGTTGAATCCAAAATGTCCCGCAGCTGGAAAATCATGGCGAGATTGAAGAACTCAGAGTCGTGCTAGTGTTTTTGGAATGTACAATCGCTCTTTAAAGTATAAAAGATCTTCCTCCACCTTAAACTTGTCGTCATTGGTACGTTGCTTGATATCAATGGCTACTGAATCTTTAATGGTCATAGCATGTACCTGATTTAGGAAGTCAGCATCAAATGATACAATAGTAGCACAAAGTTGAAATCTCTCTGACTTCAATAACGTTGTACATTGTTGATCAAACGCTGCTTCTCCAGCCTTTGGTGCAAGATACGATCTCCTTGATAAAGCATCGGATAGTCCTTGCTGCCTTCCAGGTCGATAAGTGATAACAAAATCGAATCTAGATAGCGACATATTCTACCGAGCTTGATGCCGATTTAAAACTCGAGCCGTCATGAAATACTCCAAATTCTTGTGATCCGTATATACGGTTACTGGATGTGCAGCTCCTTCAAAAAAGTGACGCCATTCTTCGAAAGAATCCACTATAGCAAGAAGTTCTTTATCGTGGATCTCATAATTGATTTCAGTAGCAGAGAACTTTCGAGAATAGAATGCAACTGGATGGAGCTTCTTATCTTCACTCATTTGTGAAAGCTCAGCTCCCAAAGCAAAATCTGAAGCATCAGTTTCTAAATAGAAGGCCTTTGTAAAGTCTGGATGTACCAAAATTAGAGATGTAGTAAATGCTGCCTTCAAATCTTGAAACGCCTTCTCCGCCAAAGGTCCCCATTCCAACTTATCCTTGCATGTTAATCGAGTGAGAGGAGCAGCAAGTTGAGAATAATTCTTGATGAAGATCCGATAGAAGTTAGCAAAACCAAGAAAGCATTGTACGTCTTTAACCGTCTTCGGAACCTCCTAAGACATGATTGCTTCTACTTTCTTGGGGTCCATCTTCAAACCTTCTGTAGTCGCAATGAATCCCAAAAATTCTATCTCCGTCTGGTGAAATAAACACTTTTCTAATTTGGCATATAGTCCTCGCTTGCGTAGTTTCTCCAAGATCAAACGAACATGCTCCTCATGCTCATCCTCATTTTTAGAGAATATTAGAATATCATCCAAGTAGATGACAACAAAATCGTCGAGGTGTTCTCGAAAGATGTCATTCATCATATGTTGGAAAACCGCTGGAGCATTGGTAAGACCAAAAGGCATGACATTATATTCGAAATGACCATACCTTGTACGGAATGCTGTCTTCCACTCATCTCCTTCCTTGATTCGTACGAGATTATAAGCTCCCCTTAGATCAATTTTTGTAAAGATCTTCGCACGTCCAAGCTGTTCTAAGAGACTAGAAATCAAGGGTAATGGATAACGATTTTTCTTTGTTACCTTGTTGAGGCCTCGATAGTCCACACACATCCGTAATGATCCATCTTTCTTCTTCACAAATAAGATGGGTGCTCCAGCTGATGATTTTGAATGACGAATGAAGTTTTTGGCTAGATTTTTGTCGATGTACTTTCGTAACTCTGCCAATTTCGTTTGCGATAGATTGTAGATTGGGCCAAAAGGTGGTTGTGCTCCTTCTTGCAAGTCTATGGCACAATCATATGGTCGGTGTTCCGGTAGTATGTTGGCGTTCTTCTTTTGAAACACGTCTTCAAAATCTTTATATTGCTCCGATATACTTGCTGTTGAGATCTTCTCCTCGGTAGTTGGAGCCGCATAAATGACAAATGGAGTGCCTTCCTTAGATGATCTTATAAACGCTCTTGCTCTAATCAATAAGGATTTCTTTTTTTGAGGTTTTTTACTAGGTTTTTTTTTGGATGGTTTTGTGGAAAAAGTCATCTTCCGCAACCTCCAATCTATCAATGGATTATGTTTTTCCAACCAAGGAAGACCAAGAATAATAGGATTTGATGGGGTTCTAATAATATTAAAAATAATATGACTACTATGGTCTTTAAACGTTACTTCAATAGGTTTTGATTCATGGGTGATGCTACCAGACAATAAAGGTCGCCCATCTATGACCTCAACATGAACAGGTTTTGATTTTTGTACTAAAGGGATCTTATGACGCTTTGCAAATTCTTCGTCTAAAAAACAAGCAGATGCTCCTGAGTCTAGTAGTGCTAAGGTTTTCAGTTTTTGAGGGCCGATAAACAGAGGGATTGTAAAACAAAGTGTAGGTTGGGCAGAAAGAAAGGAACCTGATTGTTGTTGGGATATTTCATTGTCCAGCCACACGGTTCCTATTGTGGCTGGGCATCCTCGTTTTCCTGAATAAATACTCCCCTAGTCTTGACTATGCCTCGATTTTGCTTTTTGGGGCAGTTTTCGACTTTGTGGCCTTCTCCACCACAATACAAGCATAAATTTTCCTCCATACGTCGCTTTTTTTCTTCTATAGTAAGAGATTTGATACGTACCGCATCAATTTGCATGTCTTCCACCTCTGAATGTGAATTCACATCGCTTGCCGACATAGTTGGAGCATGGCGAATTGTATGTTGTCTTGAGCGTTGGTCTTGGCGACGTTGGAATAGGCGATTATCGCACTTCACAGCTTGGCTAATGGCTTCATTGAACGTTCGTGGATCAGGAAGAGTTAACAGCAAATCCTTCACATCATCTCTTAAACTCCAATAGAATTGACTCATCAACGCTTCTTCATCCCAATTGATGTCGCATACTAATTGCCTGAAATTCGAAGCATAGACTGATGTAGAACGCATCTCTTGTCGTAGTGGCCGGATCTTTGTTGTAGCCCATCAAATCTTATCGTGTTCACCAAATGCTTCTGCAAATGTTTCCAAAAAGGTTTCGAAGTTGTTTAATATGGATGATCGTTTCTCAAACAAAGGAGCAAACCATGATAGAGCTTGTCCCGTAAGTAAGGTTCCAACAAGTCCAACACGTGACTCCTCCGTTGGATATCGTTCGGGCTGTAAAACTGTTATCAACCTGATTTGATTGACGAATCCTCGAAACTTGGAACATGTTCCATCAAACTTATCTAGAAGGCTAACTCGAGGCTCTTTATGTTGTAGAACTAGTGGTTCTTGTCGAACCTGAGGTAAAGTTGTTTCTCCAAGTGCCGAAATTTGAGGCTGGTGTAGTTTAGATTGTGCTATCCCAGATACTCCATCATTATGAAGCCTTGCCACCACTCCTTCAATCTCTGCAGTTCTTTGTGATAACGTAGCGAGGGCATTCATAATAGCATCTAACTTAGACTCCGAACTTTCTGTCATACTAATGTCTTGATCTCCGGCCATTCTAAAAGGAGGACAAAAATGACCCTATAAGAGGCAATATTGGTTTATAGGAGGCTAATCCACAACCTATAAAACGCCTTAAGAATTTTAAGAAGAGGGGTAATCCACTCTCTCCAAGAAGAATAAGACTCCAATATTGTAACAGAAGAAGTATCAGTTTAGAGGAGGGTAATCCGCAACCTCTAAAAAATGCTAGTATACCTTCAAGTAGAGGGATAATCCACACTATTCTAAGAAAGAACTTGCTTTGATATCTCAAGTTAGTGTAGTCTCGACAAACTATCACGGACACAAAATACAGACTTGAAATCTAACAAGAAGTTCAAGAAGAAGTGGCAAAACTAGATTAAACAGATGAGTACAAGAACAACACCAGAAAGGTGAGCTAGAACTCCAAGAGATGTGTTGTCGAGACTGAAGAACTCTTCAGCCTCGATCCCTATATATACTCCTACTTAGGAAGCTTCTCGAGCTACTTCTATTAACTAGGAAGCTTCTAGAAGGTTCCAGAGGCTTCCTTTCTAGAAGGTTTTAGAAACTTCTCGAGCTACTTCTATTAACTAGGAAGCTTCTAAAATGTTCCAGGGGATTCCTTTCTAGAAGCTTCTAGAAACTTCTCTTCTAGAAGGTTCCAGAGACTTCCTTTCTAGAAGCTTCTAGAAACTTCTCTCTAAAAGGTTCCAAAGGCTTCTCTTCTAGAAGGTTCCGGAGGCTTGTTTTCTAGAAGGTTCTAGAAACTTCTCTCTAGAAAGTTCTAAGGAATATGTCCCTAACAAGATGTTGTTAGATAAGTTTTTGCTCTCATAGATGTTGCAAAGAGTCTTCCATGCTTCCATTGGTCGTTTGTAAGAGATAATGTGGGAGAAGTTGGCTTCTTCCTTATTGGTTGCAATTAATCCAAAAGCCTTCTTTTTATGACGTTTGAACTCCTTCTTCTCCTTCATATCAGCATCTTTGCTTGGAGCCTCTTCACTTTCATCTACAATATCCCAAAGATCCAAAGACGCCAACAAAAGCTCTATTTTTACCTTCCAATGGTAGAAATTGTCACCTCTAAACTTCTCAATAATTCTCAATTCCTTCACCCTCACTTGAAGCCATGTCTAAAAAAGAGTTGTATCAAAAAAAAGATTGTTAGAAGAAGTCGTAATGCTCTCATAAATCAGCAAGAAGGTTTTGTTGCCTTAAAATCACAGAATCCTTCTTTGTGAACAAACTAGTATTTTAACTCTCAAAAACTCTCTCAACTTCACTTCTTAAACTTGTCACAAGTCTAATGACTTATCTAAGTGTCTCAAATCTGATTTGCTACTCTAATATCTTTCTTATGCTCACAAATCACCTCTATACACCATAAAAGGCTTTTTAAGCACAATCAGCAACTTTAGGACATGAAATTATAAAGTTAGATTACCAAGGATCTATCTCAGCAAAAGCACAATACAAACTTTGTCTATAAGTGAAAAACAAGACACTAACACTAAAATGCTCTTAACCACAAGTAAGAAAAAATCATGATCTAGATCTAGATCTGAATCTGAAACTAAGATTCTTTTAAAGCCTAACATCAGCAACAACAACTTGATCTACTCCACACTTACAAAACCACTTCAAAGAACTTCAAAAAGCACTCAAGCAAATGTGAGTGGGTCCATAACCTATTGAAGAAATGAAGTCTAAAGCTACAAACACTTAGCATGAGCAAGGATTGTAGTCTAAGAGAAGTGTGGAGAAAGATAATTCTTACTTCCAATACTCTTTACTTTTAGGTAGTGGTTTGGTTACCAATGAGGCAACTTCCATCCTTTTGATATTACATCCATTTCTACCTCATCCAAATAAATCCTTGATGCTACCACAATAACTTACTTTAACTCTTTGTTGCCTTTTTACTATTGGCAACATACTATGTTTAATCTCTATGTGGTTGTAACTAAGTAAGTACCTGTTGATCTTTAATAGTAGTACCAAATGCATTGTATCTTGCCATCTTTTTGGGAAAGAATGTCATTCTTGAAGGTATTCATTTCGATTTTATGATCTTAAAGGTTGTGATAATCGCAATGTCTTGTCTGATAGCTAAGCAAATGATAGTTCTTGAATTGAATCTACTAGTTGTTGATTCTCCATCTCCTAAGTACTAAAAAATCTAAAGAAACAATAATAAAAGATAGAATGAAATCTCTATTGAGCTTGCTTTGCTTTATAGCAAAAAATTTCTTGACTCTTGATCTTGATTTTGATCAATGTCATTGATGAAAAGCTTTAATTTTGGTTGATGCATTTGCTAGATTCTTGGCAAGCTCCCATGTGCGTTCATTAATGTCATATCCATGCAAATATACCAAATATTCTAACCTATTTCAAGGCCACCTTGAATCTAAGACTTCTTCCACCTCAAATTCTTCATTATTATCTACTTCTATAAGAGGTGGTGGCATTTGTCTCCTTCCTTATATATTATCACAAACATATATATTTATTTTAATAATTACTTATATGATTAGATAGAAGTAGATAAATATAGATTAATTTCATAAAGTCTATTAGTGAAGCTTTTTAAAAGCTTCATAGATGCGGTTTTGACTTTAGATACGTTTGGAGGTCAAAAACTTAGCCCACAAATTAATCACATATTGGTAGCTTATGGAACAAGTTAACTCCACACAATAGCTTGTAGAACAAGCTATCTATTTGGTGCATACCTAAATAACTTACCTTGTAAGTTAAAACATGTGGCTAGTAAAGTCAATATGTTTTACAAGTAACATAAGGACATTGCCACATAGCTTTTAGTTAAGAGTATATATGGAGGTAAGAGTGAAGCCTTCTTTCCTCTTATCAATGCTGTTGTACTTTAATTGCCTATAATATGTAAAAATTAATTAAGACATATAATATGTTTGTAAGTCTTGATGTAGATTAGAGTGGTTAGTAAATAAATTTAAAGAGAATTGATATAAGGAAATTTATTTGAAGATTTATCTATTTTGATTATAGTGTTCATATTATGTAGGAGTTAGATATTTAGTATAAAGCTTAAGAGAAGGTTGGGGCCTAAAGAAGAAAATCTTAACTAGTAAGAGGCTTATTGGAAAAGATGAAAGCAAGGTATGGTTGGATAAAGGCAAAGAATGGAAAACTTCATTCCTATTGGTCGAAGGCCATGCCCAATGGGCTTCAAGGAGGCTGCCCGAGGCCTTATTAGAGATTAGGGTTTTTCTTTCAAATTCATTCGAGCTTTGGAGGCTAGGATCAGCAAGTTCAAGGTTTTGGGTATAATTTGGATGAAAAATTTATGTGATTTCAATTTTTTTTGAAGGAGATATAGGTGTTCAAAGTTAAGATGTCAAATTTGTACTTGCTGTCACTCTTTGAAGCATAACATATGCGTACGGAGAGCAATGAAAGATCGGCGATTGGAATTGGAGAGGAAACTTTCTTCGCTATACTTTACATATTTTATTTGATGAATTTCAAGTCTAAATAAAGGAGTTATAGGGCATTGAAGACAACACATGTAATTCAAAGGCAGTAAGTGAATCATTTTATTGATAGTAATGGTTGGAACTATATCTTGAGTTCCTCGATGAATTTTTGGCTCAAAATTTCCATAAATCTGAGTTATTAAGTTAAAAAGCTATAGATCAAAGTTTCATGATATTTAAATACTTATTTTGTGAGATATGAAGAAATTAGCACATGGGTGTTGTAAGATAGTGTTTAAAGCTATTGTTAGGATTTTGGTGATATTTCAAGATCCATAATGAATTTGCAGTTGAATTTTTTTGTGGTAGTTTTTGAAAGTATATCAGTACTTTATATAAAATTTAGGATTTTTTGGATGGTCCGATCATAAGATATGAGCTGTTGAAGTTCGGAAAACATCTCTCTCTCTCATAAGGATATATAAGGTTTTAAGATCTTTATCATATATTTGGATGTTTTCTTGGTACTTGGCTTATATTTTGATGTAATTGCCCTAAAAAGAATATATATATATATATATATATATATATATATATATATATAAACTTGGTACCTTTATATCTTAGACTTAATTGAGCATTTAATAGCAGCAAGAAGCCCAGCGCTTTCTTGAGGCAAACTCTCTCTACCTCGACACCGGAACTAAAAAAATTGATATGATATGTTTTAAACCTCTCATAGAGTAAAAAAAGTCTTGATGTTTCCAAAAGGGTTTGTATTTATATTATAGAGAAGCTAAGCACACTACTCAACATTGTTCGAAGAAGCAACGCAATTACAAAATAAAGAGTACAATTACCAAAGAAGATAATGTTTTGGAAAACGAGTTTCTCCAATTACAATAGGAACCATGCGGCTAGAATTATGTGTAATACCTAATAAAGGTCGTATTCTCTCCTCAGACCCCCCACCTTGATTTATAATAGATGTGCATTTAGGACCTTAAAATTACAAAGTCCTTGTCTTATTAGATTCAGGAGCCTCAAAATATTTTATAGACAAAGCTTTTATCAAAAATCAAAAAATACCTTTAGCCAAAAAAACTAAATCCATGCATGTAGAAGTCATAGATGGTTGTTTTTTGTCTTTTGAAAATGTTACCCATGAGACTATTCTTTTAGATGTAATAATTAAAGATCATAAAAGCGCAGTAGTATTTAATGTAATAAGATCTTTCTACAATCCAATTATTTTAGGATTATTGTGGCTAAAAAAATATAACCTTCAAATAGATTGAATTTCTCGTAACCTTAATTTTTCTAGTAGTATAATCTAAGATTGAGTTAGCGAAGTATAAGTATAAAAGTCTAGTACTTCCAAACCTCTACTAGTAGATGTGAGAGCTTTCATGCATGCTGCAAAAGAAGGATCATCTTTTGCTACATATGCTATGCCCATTTCTAATGGTAAAAAAACATCAAGTCATATTCCTAGCCAATATCAAGAATTCAAAGACGTTTTTGAAAAAAAGAATATAGATATTCTTTCAAAGCATTGACCTTATGATTGTTCAATTGATTTGCAAGAAGGAGCTCAACCACCATTTGGACCAATCTATAGCTTATCACAAAATGAATTGGTTGCATTTAAAGAGTACATTGATGAGAACTTGGCAAAGAACTTCATATGCCATTTTAAATCCCTATCCAAAGCTCCTATCTTATTTGTGAAGAAAAAAGATGGATCTCTGTGGATGTTTGTAGATTATTGAAGACTCAATATGATCACTATTAAGAATAGGTATCCTTTGCCTTTGATTTCAAGACTTCTTGACCAACTCAATCAAGCAAAGATCTATACCAAAATAGATCTACGAAGACCATACAATTTAGTTCGTATCAAAGAAGGAGATGAATGGAAGACTGCTTTTTGAACTCGGTATGGATATTTTGAATATAATGTCATCTCTTTTAGACTCACAAATGCATTGGCTCCTTTTCAGTATCTTATGAATGATATTTTTTGTGAGTTTTTAGATGATTTTGTTGTTTGTTATTTAGATGACATTCTAATCTACTCTAAGAATATAAAAAAATATGAACTTCATATTTTTCATGTGTTATAGAAACTTAGAGATATAGGATTATATGCCAAGTTGAAAAAGTATGTATTTTACACCACTCAAGTTGACTTTTTAGGATACATCATTTTTAATGAAGGTCTTATGATGGATCCCAAAAAAGTCCAAACTATCATAGATTGGAAGATTCTAAGAATAGTATGAGATGTGCAATACTTTTTGGACTTTTCTAATTACTATCAAATCTTCATCAAGAAATTTTTTTAAGTTACAGCTTTACTTATACGTTTAGCTTATAAAGACAAACTTTAGTGGAATAAAGAATCAAAAGTATCATTTGATGCTTTAAAGAAGAAATTTACTTCTACACCAAATTTATATCACGTCCACTTTTTCAAGGCATTTTTTATAGAAACAGATACGTCAAACTTTGCTATGGATGCTGTGTTGTCACAAATGAAAATAGATGATAAACTCCACTATGTAGCTTTTCATTCTAAGAAATTTTTAGCACTCAAAATTAATTATGACATCCATGACCAAGAACTCGTTGTAATTATGGACTCATTTCAAGAATGGCATCATTATGTAAAAGGTACTTCAAGTCTAGTTACCATATATATAGATCATAAGAACCTTGAGTATTTCATGTCAACACGTATTTTGAATTGTTGTCAAATCCATTGGAGCATGTCTTTATCCAGATTCAATTTCAAGTTCACTTATCAATCCGAAAAACAGCAAGGTCTATCAGACACCCTTTTTAGATGTTCTTATTTTGCACCAAAAGAAGGAGATGCATCTTTTGATTAACAAAGAATGATTCTTTTGAAGCTCAAGCATTTTCATCTTTGAGTAATAAAATCAATATTGACTGCTGATTCAATCTTTATCAAGCAAATCCAATTAAGTATGTCCTCTCATCCTCTTGTTGATGATATCAAAAATCTTTCTTCTAAGTCTTATGATATTTCAAAGTTTGAGTTCAAAAACAACCTCTTTTATTTTGAAAGATTCCTATATGTTTCAGAAGGAGAAGTATATTTACATGCTCTTCAAGTAAGTCATGACTTTCCAGCAGTAGGACATTTTAGATACAACAAGACTTTAAACCTTATATCTAGAGATTTTTGGTGGCCGCAAATGTAGAAGGTGATAAAAGACTTTGTACAATCATGTGATACTTGTTCAAGATCCAAAGTTCTTTGCCATAGACCTTATGGTCTGCTTCAACTGCTACCTATTCCAAAACAATCATGGTCTTCTATTTCTATGGATTTTATCATGGATCTTCCAATCTCAGATTCACATGATTTTATATTCATAATTATAGATCCCTTCACCAAAATGGCACATTTTATACCATGTACAAAATCTATTTCAGGTGAAGAAATATTTAAGTTTTTTATTGACAATATCTATTGCTATTATGGATTGCCAAAGGATATTATATCAAATATGGGGACTCAATTTGTATCAAGATTTTGGAGAACCTTATTCAAGATTTTAAAGGTTGATATAAAGTTTTTTTTGGCTTTTCATCCTCAAACTGATATACAAACAAAATGGTTGAATCAAATTTTGAAATAGTATTTGAGGTGTACAATCAACTATCATCAAGATGATTGGATAATTCTTTTACCATTGGCAGAGTTTGCATACAATAATTTAGTATATTTTTCTACTCAATAAACACCTTTCTATGCTAATTATGGTTATCATCCATGACTTGATATTTTTGACTTTTTAAAAGTTGATAATCATGTAGCAGAAGATTTAGCAAATCATTTGTCAAAGTTATATGCAACAATGAAGATACAATTAAAAGCAGCTCAAGGACGACAAAAGACCAATGCAGATGCCTATCGTAAGGAGCAATGATAATTCAACATAGGTGACAAGGTATGGTTACTTTGTCGCAATATCAAGACTATTCATCTTTGTGATAAGTTGGACTATCATAGCCCGGGACCTTTTTCTATTTGTAAACAAATTAATCATGTTGCTTATCGATTACATCTATCGGAGTCTATAAAGATCCACCCTGTATTTCACATATCCCTTCTTGAATCATATAAGATAGTGAATATTTTAAGAAGAAGACAAATACCATCTCCTCCTATAGAAGTAGATAATAATCAAGAGTTTCAAGTGGAAGAAGTCTTAGAGTCAAGGCGGCACCAAAATAGGTTAGAATATCTTGTTCATTGGTACAGATATGATATTATGTGAATGCACATAAGAGCCATCAAAGAATCTTAGAAATGCAATACAGAAAGTTGAAGCTTTTCATCAATGAAATCCATCAAAACCAAAATAATGAATAGCAAATCTTTGCTATAAAAGAAATAAGATGAAAGAAAGATTATTATCTACTTCTATAGGAGGAGATGGCATTCTACCTTTCATCTTTTTTTGTAGCTTGTGTGTATTTGTGATGCTAAGGAGATGGAAAACCAATAACTAGCAGATTCAACTCAGGAGCTTTCATTTGCAGACTTATTAGATGAGACATTGCAATTGTCACAACCTTCAAGATGACGGAATCGAGATGAGGATCCTTAAGAGCAACATATCCTTCTTCGAATAAATGGCGAGATACAACTTGTTTGATATCACAACCTTGGTAGAGACTTCCACTATTTGGTAATTTTATTAGAGGTAGGAACAATTCTTGATAGTGTTCCAAATATTTTATTTGAAAGAAGTTATGAAGGCTTCAACAATAATCAAATAAGAAGTTGGTCTTCTCGCCTTGGTAGGAAATACTATCAATGGCTGAGAAGGCCTATTATCTATCTTTAAAGAGAGCAAAGATCTGAGTATGTAGCAAATAGAATTCACTACATCTTGGACTTCCTCAACATATGAAGACCGTTCCTTGTAGAACTCATCTCTAAAAAGTAAGGTAATGTCACGGATATATACATTTATTTCAATAATTACTTATATGATTAGGTAGAAGTAGATAATTATAAATTAATTTCATAAAGTCTATTAGTGAAGCTTTCTAGAAGCTTTATAGACATGGTTTTGACTTTAGATGTATTTATAGGTCAAAAACTTGGCCAACAAGTTAACCACATATTGGTAGCTTGTGGAACAAGTTAACTCCACATAATAGCTTGTAGAACAAGCTAACCATGTGGCACATATATAGATAACTTATCTTGTAAGTTAAGATATGTGGCTAGCAAAGTCATCATGTTTTGGAGGTCCTATAAGACATTGCCATATACCTTCTAATTAAGAGTATATATGGAGGCAAGAATGAAGCCTTCTTCACTCTTGTCAGTGCTATTCTAGTCCTTAGTCTTATTTCAAGACTTTCTAGTCTTCTTGTTATTAACAATAGCCATTCTAGTTAATATTATATTATCTTTTGAGTGACTTTCTAGTTCTCTTTAGTGACACAAGAATATATCGAGGATTCTCTTTCTTTGAGATTCATCTCCCTAACATATATTGATTGTCTTGTATGGCTCAAATAAAGACACATGGAATACAAGATGGATTTTTATAGACTGTGATATGTGTAATCGATAAGCAATTAAATTAATCTATTCATAAATAGAGAATGGTCCAAGTCTATGATAATCTAGCTTGTCACAAAGACAAATAGTTTTAATATTATAACGAAGTAACCATATCTTATCCCTCACATAGAATTAAGGTTGCTTCTTGTGATAGACATGTGCATTGACTTTTTGTCATTCTTGAGCTTCTTTTAATTGTACCTTTATTGTTGCATGTAGCTCTGACAATCGATTTGCCATATCTTTCGTCATAGGATTATCAACTTTTTAAAAGTCAAAAGTGTCAAATCATGAATGATAACCATAATTGGTAAAAAAAGATGTTTATTCAGTAGAAGAGTATACCAAATTATTGTAAGCAAACTTTGCCAATGGCAAAAGATTTGTCCAATCATTTTATTGATAGTTGATGGTACACCTCAAATACTACTCTAAAACTTGATTTATCTACTTTGGTTGTCCATTAGTTTGAGGATGGAAAGCCAAAGCTAGTTTTATATCCATCTTCAATATCTTAAAAAGAATTTTCTAAAATCTCAATAAAAACTATGTTCCTTTGTTTGATATAATATCTCTTGATAATCTATGATAGTAATAGATGTTGTCAAGGAAGAGTTTAGTTGTTCCTTCACCTATGATAGATTTTGTATATGGTATAAAATGTACCACCTTAGTGAAACAATGTACAATGATGAATATAAAATCATATGAACTTGAAGTTGGAAGATCCATGCTAAAATCCATACAAACACAAGACCGTGGTTATTCTGATATAGGTAATGGTTGAAAGAGTCCATAAGATTAATGACGAGGAGTTTTTGATCTTAAACAAATATCACATGTCTGCATAAATTCTATAACAGCCTTTCATATTTGAGACTACCAAAAATCTCTGGATATAAGCTCTAAAGTCTTATTATATTCAAAATATCCTATTGCAAGGAAATTGTGACGAGCTTCAAGAGCACATAATCATGCTTCTTCTTTTGGAACATATAAGTATCCTTCAAAATAGAGCAAGTTCTCCTTAAACTCAAACTTGGAAGTATCTTGAGACTTAGAAGAATTGTTTTTAGTATTATGAACAAGAAGGTATGAGGACATACATGCTTAGATTTGCTTGAGTAAAGTCAAATCAACCGTCAATGTTGATTTCATTTCTTAGACATGAAATTATTTTGACTTCAATAAAATTATATTTTATTAGTCAAAAGCTACTTTTTTTCTTTTGGTATAAGATAAGAATATCTATAAAGGGCATGAGACAAACATTGTTGTTTTTCTAACTGATAAGTGATATTAAACTCAAATCTTGACAAAGACATGCTCCAACGAGCTTGGCAACAATTCAAAACATAAATTGATATGAAATACTCGAGGTTCTTGTGATCCTTATATATAGTGATTAGACTTGAAGTGCCTTCTAAGTAATGACGCCATTCTTGAAAAGAATCCACAATTGCAAGAAGTTTCTTATTGTAGATCTCATAATTGATCTTAGCTATTGAAAATTTTCTTGAATGAAAAGCTATTGGATAAAGTTTGTCATTTGTCCCTATTTGTAATAAGACTGCACCCAAAGCAAAGTCAGATGCATATGTTTCCATAAAAAAATGCTTTGAAAAAGTCAATATGATGCAAGATTGATACAAAAGTAAAAGCTTTTTTCAAAGCTTCAAATGATGCTTCTACTTCTTTACTCCCCTCAAGCTTATCTTTACAAGTTAAGCGTGTAAGTGACGTGACAATTTGAGAAAAGTTCTTGATGAAGATCTAATAGTAATTAGCAAATCTCAAAAAGTATTGTACATCTCTTACTATTTTTGGAATCTTCCAATCCATGATTGTATGAACTTTTTTAAGTTCCATCATTAGACCATTGTTTGAAATGATGTTTCCTAAGAAGTCAACTTGAGTAATGTAAAATATACACTTTTTCATCTTGGTGTACAATCTTGAATTTCTAAGTTTTTGTAATACACAACTAACATAAACATCATGTTCTTCTATATTCTTAGAATAGATTAAAATGTCATCTAAGTAACAAATAACAAAATCATCTAGAAACTCACAAAAAATATCATTCATAAGATGTTGAAAAATAGCTGGTATATTCACGAGTCCAAAAGGCATGACATTATATTCAAAGTATCCATACTTTGTTCAAAATGCAATCTTCTAGTCATCTCCTTTTTTAATACAGACTAGATTGTACGCTCCTCGTAGATCTATTTTCATATAGATCTTAGCTTGATTAATTGATCAAAAAGTCCAAATATCAAAGATAAAAGATATCTATTTTTTATGGTAATCTTGTTGAGTCTTCGATAATCTACACACATTTGTAATGATCTATCTTTTTTCTTCACAAATAAGATAGGAGCTCTTGCAAGAGATTTTAAATGGTGTATGAAATTCTTGGCCAAGTTCTCATCAATGTATTTCTTGAGTTCAGCCAACTCATTTTGTGATAAACTATAGATTGGACCAAATGGCAGCTGTGTTCTTTCTTTAAGATCGATTGAGCAATCATATGGACGATGTTCTAAAAAAATATCTGCATTCTTCTTCTCAAAAATATCTTTAAAATCTTGATATTGAATTGGAATTTCACTTGAAATCTTTCTATCATTTAAAATAGGTGTGGCATAAACAATAAAAGACGATCCTTCTTTTGCAACATGAAATAAAGCTTTTGCACCTATAAGTATAGATTTGGCTATACTAGACTCATGGCTTTCTATTGGATTAAAAAAACTCTTAATGATGTTTGAAGAAAAGTCAAGTCTACAAGAAATCCAATCTATCATAGAATTATACTTTTTTAGCCACAATAAATCTAAAATGACTAGATTAGAGAGAGATCTAATTATATTAAAAATTACAAACCTATTATGACCATTTATTACTACATCTATAGAAAGTGTTTCATGACTAATATTTCTAAAAGATAACATACGAATATCTATGACTTCTATATGTATAGTGTTGTATAGCATGATTTGCTATCTAGGAATATACTAGATATCTAGCTATAGAGATTTTAGCTTAAACTTTTATATGAATCTTCTCATAGCTTCCAAAACTCCTTTATTTTGCATAAAACTCAAAATATAACAAAATCCCTTCAAAACATATTTTTCTTACAAAGGATTTTCTCGTCCTATACTTAAGAAATTCATAACTCTTGATCTAGGTATTTAATTTGTTTCAAATTTATAGAGTAGGTAGAATTTATCCTTAAATTTTATCACAAAAAAAACCAATTGCAAATTCACGCTCAATCTTTTGGCATCTAAGAAATCCTAGCACATGCTCTAAACCCTAATTTACAAGTACCTAAGCATTATTTTCTTAATATCTCATGAACTCAATACTCAAATGTCATCAAAATTATGTACAAAGTTTACTAACATGAAATTACACATTCTCTGATATTTTGAGCCAAAATTTTGTCAAATTGCTAAAGATATAGCTCAAGACACAACTACTAGTAAATCGGATCACTTACTACCCTTAGTTTGCATGCACTGACTTCAAAATCCAATAACTCCTTCACTTCAACTTGGAATCTAGTAAATAGTTGCAAAAAGTATAGCCACAAAAGTGATCTCTCTAGTTGCAGTCGCTGATCCTCAATTGCCATTTGTACGTGTACGTTATGTCAAAAAGAGTGACAGTAGCTCCCAAATCAATACCTTAACTTTGAGAGCCTATATTTCCTTCATATAAACTCCAAATCATATAAGATTTGTACCAAAATCATTGCAAAAAATATAAAATTACTGACCTTAGCCTTCAAAGCTCGAATGGCCTCAAAAAACTAATCCTAATCTCTAATATGGCCTCGAGCAGCCTCCTCAAAGCCTATTGGTCATGATTTTTGATCAATAGAAATGGAGATTTTCATCATCCATCTCCATTCATCTATATGGATGTCCTAAACTCTCTTTGCTATTAAAACCCTTTTTCAACCCTTTTAGTTATAAAATTTACATAATTTATGTTCTAAACACCAAATAAGAGAACCAAAATAATTTTTGAAAGGTCACCAATGTCTAACAAAGGTGACTCTAAATATTTAGAAGTTACTATCAATCAAAACCAATCTTAAAAGCCACTATCAAAAGAAATTAAAGTTATACAAATTCTATAGTAATCTTTTTAAACAACCTCTTTTCAAGGTAATAATCAAATTATATTCTACAACCAATTAAAATCTACTAATATGGCTCTCACTATGTTACTTACTAAATTATATATTAAGTACATAGTTACATTATTTTCATATAGTAGCCAAACCACAACACGACAACGGGTTTGGTTTTTTGTACTAATTATATATTATGATTTTTAATAAATTCTTCATCTAAAAAATAAACAGAGGCTTTTTATTTATTAGATTTTAAATGCTCATCTATTGTAAAACAAGGAGAGGCTATTGAGGAGAGAATAGGACCTTCATTAGGAATTATACAAGATTCTATCCACACATTCCCTATTACAGCTGGACAAATTTGTTTTTTGACATGTTTTCATCTTTGACAGCAATATTCCTCATTTTATAGTTGCGTCATTTCTTTGGACAATATTGAGCAATGTGCTTAGCTTCTCCACAATATAAACATAGTCCTTCTTCACAACAACAAGTCTTTTCTTATTCAGTAAGAAGTTTAAAATATACTGCATCAATTTGCATGTCTTCTACTTCCAAATGCTTAGATTGAGAGGTCATTGGTGTCGTCATTGAATTGTAATAATATTGAGGTTTTTTTGTATGATTCTCAAATCAAAATTCAAAAAAATAATTGTTACATTTTACAACAAAGTCAATTGCTTGACTCAATGTTTGAGGATCAGGTAAATTGAGCATCAATTTCTTTACTTCATATTGTAATCCATAGAAAAATTGGTTGATGAATGTTGCATCATCCCACTTGATATATATCGCTAATTATCAAAATTGTAAAGTATATAATATCACTCATCGACTGCCTTGTTACAAGATATAAATCTTATTGGTTGCAACATAGATTGCATCATATTCTCCATACATAGATCAAAACTCCATTAAAATTTCTTCCAAATTATCCAATATTGGATCACATTGTTCAAGAAATGATAAAAACCATGATAAAGCAGAACCTGAAAATAGTGTTCCAATAAACCTCACTTGTGATCCTTGAGTTGGATAACTTTGAGGTTGTAGTTCAATTATCAGTTGTACGTGATTGATGAATCCTCGAAACTTAGATCTTGTGCCATCAAACTTCTCATGCAATCTAATTTTTAATTCCTTGAAACTTGAATGATGTTTTGTTGTAGGAGTAGTAGTATGGCTTAGTATAGATGTTGAAGCAACTCCAATCATCTCTATATTTCCATTGCTTGATAATCTTGTTGCTTCTTATAGACATAGACTAAGTTGATGCATTGCAAGTATTAACTCTCTCATTTGCTCTTGCATTTGAGTCATTATACTCTTCATTTCAGCAAGCTCTACCATGCTAGCATAATAAAAAGAAAGGTGTCTATTCTCACAAAATAAAATATTCAAGAATCAAGAAAAAATTTCTAGAAACAATATCAGTTTAGAAGAGGGTAATCTGCAACTTCTAATATCCTTATGTCTTATCAAGAAAAAGGGGTAATCCACTCTTAATCAAGAAAAGACAAAGCTCTGATATTATATGTCTACTCTTGTCAATCTGTCAAAGATACATACTAGAAGAAGATGCATAAAGTTATGGAATCTATATAAAAAAAAAAAGTGATAAAATAGAAGAAAGTATGTATATTCAAAGAAGAACTGGAATGACTATTGCCATAGACTAGAAAACATAAGACTCTTGAAACTAGACTAAAAAGCAAGAAAAGAATTGATAAGAGTGAAGAAGGCCTCACTCTTGCCTCTATATATACTACTTAACTTAGAAATATTTGGCAACATGCTATAAGACCTCTAATACACGTCCAGCTTATAGGATACATGTCCAATTTGCAAGGCAAGTTTCCTAGGTGTGCACTATATGTCCAACTTGTACTATAAGTAGTCAACATGTCGACACGCAGCCTCCACGTTGGCCAAGTTTTCAACCTATTAATCACCTATAGACATGTATGAAGCTTCTAGAAAGCATCTATAAAGCTTCTAGAAAGCTTTCCACAAGATATTATCATATTTATCTACTTTGACTTACTTCTACCTATTCTTATTATCTAGATAATTATCAGGATAAATATGTATGTCTGTAACAATAATCTACAACCTTTAAAACATTACAAAAAAAAATAAAATAATCTACTTACTTTAAAAATAAAACAAGAATAATTAATCAATACTCTTGTCAAATTATCAAGGACATGAATCATAAACAAATAAACCTCAATACACTCTTATGTCACTCAAAAAGAATAAATATTGACTCTAAATTAATATAATATAAAAACTAAAATATCTATTGCAAAAGTCAAGAAGACTAGAGTGTTGTTTAATACTATTATGAATAATATAGTTTCTTAGAATTTCTTTTGTTTTCAACTTGAGAGGTGGTTTGTAAAAAACTTTTAAAAACCTTGTTAAAAATTGCTTAAAATAACTATTAAAAATTTAATTTTTTTACTTCTTCTAATTATTTGAATGAAGATGTATTTATATTTATGTTGACATATTTAGACTTATAATGAAAGAATGACTTAGTCCATTTCATTGCCTCTTTTCACTTTACATTATATTTACTTTATATTATATTCAAAGGTCTATGCTTTCAAAAAAAAAAAAAAAAAAAAAACTATTTTTCACAAAACATAGAAATTTGGTATGACTTTTGAACCATGACCTTTCAAAATGAGTTTCTAGGTATAAAGGCCCTCTTAATTCAATAAATAAGTAAACATTCTAAAAATGTGCTGAAATCTAACAATCATAAAAACATGAATACTTATCACTTGAAACATACATTGAATGAGGGAACAAAATTTGAACTCAAAATTCCCTTCAAAAACAATGTTGTCACATCTACATTGCTGTATTAGATTGATTAGGGCGTGCATTCGGAGTTGCAAAATAGGTTGCTCTCACTTGGATTGTGCTATACTGCAAGGAATTGACCATATACTGAAACAGTATTTGCATGCCAAGCAGATTCCTCGCTCGTCCCAAATTCAGTTCAAAAAACATGATCACTTGCCCCTGCTTCGACATGTTCGAACTCTTTCAGGTGGTTTCCTCCATTGCTGCGCACACCGTGACAACCATGAATGGAGACAGCCCCTACCGACAAAGAGACGCAAAACTAAGCAAGCAGTGCACGACAAACGGCAGTCTTGAAGAACGAGGAAAACTTATTGCAAATATTGTAAGAATGCATTGAATGCAGCACAACGCCACCCATAATCCATGTATTCAGTTCAGCAACCTCGTATCATTTCCTATACATTCAAAGACCGGTCCATGGGGTACTGTTTACAAGTGCGCAACACATTTACCGAAGGGCCCTTCTTGGTTGTACGATTTTGCTGTATAAATCACGGCGAAGTAGTCATTATCCCACCATTGCCATCTAAAAGTAGGATTGTATACAACTCTGCCCACTGGATCGTCCATAAAAAGTGGAGCTAATTCAACTCCAATGAATAAAGGATGGCTCCAACTGTCAGAGGCGGTGCACCCAGAACATTCTAACGTACCAACACTCGGTTCTACTAAAATCAGAATCAATTCAATCAATTTATACCTCAAATGATGGGCCACCCAATAGCCCATCTCACACATTTGCTGCCCATCGACACCGAATGATATTAACGTCCGGAAATTGCTCCGGAGATCTGTCCTACTCGCTCACAGCGAACTCCACGCCACTCCGCATCTCAGCCTGATTCAAGAATCCAATGCCAATTATTCACACCGGCCACTCCCTAAACACTGAGTGCCCCAACTTCCTACATTCACATCTATAGCGTCGCCACTTCCTCAGATCCAACTCCTTCGTGCTGCTTCCTCGGATCGCAGAAATGCACCTATCCCTCACTCACGGCGCCGGGTGCACTCGGCCTCACACGCACATCAGCTTCGCCCCAACGGCGCGCACACCTTCCGCACTCTCTTCCCAACTTTGCAACAGCTGATGCTGTTGCGCTGTCCAAGACTGCGAATCGTTCTCGCCTACTCTTAGCCCACCTTCACCCAGCTGGCATAGCTGGGCACGCCATTTGCAACCGCGAACAACATGTAGTACCCTGCGGGCGCAATGGTGGAGCTCGGCGGTGCCGTTGCATCCACCGTGTACTTGCCCGCACCTGCAGCCACTGGAGCCGTCACTCCCAACCACAGCAATCTCTGGCCCTGCACCGTCACGCACAACCTTGTCAGATTCAGCTAACCGCTCGAAACCTCACAATCCGGACCCCCACCATCCCGACTCACCCCTTTCTTCACTCCCACTCTTAAGCAACTCCATGCGCAATGCCTCAACCCGCTCGCCACCAATTCCATCAAACTTGCATTCATGAACCCGCCCACACAAGCGCGCACCCACACACCCACGCTAACAGTCACAAAATGAGCAAAAGGCACGCCTCAGACTCGATGACCACCTGTCCAGGCCCGCCATGTGGTCACATTGGGGGTTCACAATCGTGGAGCACCACTTACCATGGCGTACGAGTGCGTCACGAAAGGTGCACTGGCCAGCGTGAGGTCGATGTTGCCGCCGTTCAAGTCCCCGCCATAGGTCACGGTGGCCGTGAACGCATCGCCGTACCCGAGCGCTCCGCCCACGGCCAGCTCAGGCCTGTCGCCGCCCAAATAAGGAGGTGAGAACGCCTCGATCCTGAGCTCCGTGGGGAACTCGCCGTTGAAAGTGTAGAACTGATGGGTGTTGCTGCCAGCCACCAGAATGCGCCCGTCCGCCAGCAGATTGGCGGTGGAGTGGTACATGCGGGGGATGCCCGACCCAGCCAGCGTCTGGAAGCGTCGCCCCGCGGCTGCTCCCGGGCTGTACAGCACCGGCGTATACACGGGGTCGCTGGCAAAGCCCCATCCCTGCGATCCCTTGCTGGCGCCGTTGATGATGATCACGCCACCCGTGGGGACCAGGATCATGTCACCCATGGTGCGCCGCTGGGGCATGGTTTCCGTCGCCCATCTTGGTGTCCCGGCCAGAGGGTTTATGCGTCCGCACGTGTTGAGGGCGTCATACTGTGCAGTTGGGTTGTTGTACGCTCCCTCCGCGGCTCCTCCGCACACCAGCACCTCCACGCCTTCGTAGTTGTCGGCGGCCGTGAGTGGCAGCATGACAGAGCTCCCGGCCGAAGGATAGTTGCGAGGCCCGCCGGCCAAGGTGGGGAGGTTTTTCACAACGGTGTTGGTTTGCCAGTTGAATAGGATGCTATCCTTGTTGGCGAAGATGAAGAGGTCGTTGTTGGGGAGTAGGTGCACGAACGGGTACAGATTATCGTACTGGGCGCTGTTAGTCTGCACACATGCGAAACACGAGAGGCAAGCATGCTCAGGATGTGTGCACTGGTTCTTCCCTTCGATGTAAAGAACTCCCGAAGACCTTGTAGCCCGAAGTGGACGACGTGGCTGTCAGTCGGTGGTTGTGGAGCAACCGGATTTGAATCCGGCACCGCGCACTGTCCATGGACCGAGCTGGAACCAGTGCGACTCCACATGGCAGGCGACTGATTGAACCGCGAAGGAATCCCTACAATACAGCATGAGACCAGAAGGAATCCTAAAATTGAAAACTGCAGTAGAAGGTGGGAAGGGCGTGGCTTATACATCTATGAGAAGCTGCAGCTCGGTTTGGCCCCGGCCGTTTGCGGGCACGTACTCCACGGTGAACGCGTTTCTGCCGCCGATTACTGCTTGGGTTCCGTCGGGGAGTTGCTGATTGGAGGCATACCACCTTCCGAGCTGCAAGTCGGTGGTGGTCTCTACCCAATCACATCCTCCATTGTCACCGCAGGGTGCAAAGGTACGAATCTGTTGCAATCAAGGGAGTCGGAGCCCGGTCATTCCATGCGACTAAGCAACTTAATTGGACGCAATGAACGTGTCAAGGACAAGGAGTGCTGCAAGTAGGAGCGACACATAAGAACCACTTGGCTGCAGAAGCAATAGTGAGAGGGGTGAGCAGACGAGGTGCTTCAGGCCATGATGAAGCAGGACCTCATGTGAAGAAAGGGTGGTGCATGCTCAGTACCTTGGAAATGCCATCAGAGTCTCCACCGGTTTGAATCATATTGCCATCACCGTCAAAAGCCCCGGAGGAGCACCAAGTGTCGGTGAAGATGAAGAGAGGGCGAATGGCGTTGGAGCCGGGGGAGTAGATGGCGGAGTGAGCGGTGCAGTCATGGGTATTGGCCTGTCACAGTAGAGTCACATCAGATGTTAATCGCTAAGTTTGTAAGGTTATTGATGGCTATGCAACAGGATCTATCTGTATTGTGCTTCATTAGTTTTAGACATCTACAATAGTAGCTGCTCAGTTGCCACAAGGTCTGTAAACACATGAACTCTCTGAAGCGACTGCGATTCCGTTGGAGCTAGCTATGAATAACCGTCTCTTAATTACTGTTTGCTGAAACTTTCGGTTCAATCCTGTACACTATCCCTAACCTAAGAGATGAATGTGCGGAGTGGTGTCACACTTCACTCATTCAATTGATCGGACCACAAAAGAATAGATGTGTGACCTCACCGATCTACTCCTGATTAGAGGTGAAGCTTATAGATCTACGCGATTCAAACCGCTCTTTTCACTCCGAGGACTGGGGATGGCTTTGTTCACCGACTTTACACTTGGCGATATTTCGACCACTCCCTTGCGAGGTGAGACTGTTGTATATCTTCTTTACTAGCAACTGTTATCCCTATCATGACGTGTTCATGAACATTGTGTGATATATGAAAATCAAAATGTACTCACCCGATCTGCTGGATTATCGCGGCACACTCCAGCAGGCAAGGGCAGCTGGCTATCGCCGATGTTGGTCCGGTCAAGAAGAATGACGTTTCCGTAGTGAGTCACCGCAGCGTGCATGGTCGAAATTCCGGCGTTGTCGACCACTGTCTCCCATGAGCCTTGAGCATCCACTTCAGCCACTAGCACTCCACTCCACAACAGCACAGCTGCGAAGACGTACAGAACAGCGCTACCCTTCTTTCGCGTATGATCCATGGCGAAACAAGATCAACTCTCAATAGTATCCAAAAACAGCCTTGAGTCCTATAATTGGAAAGCACACAAATGAGTGAGTTCGACAACGAATTCTCCACGGGTATCGAGCTCAGCGGTACGGGTGGAGCTCATACACAGCTTAACCAATTTACAATAGTGGATAGTTGGACAGCTGTGATATCAATTCTCCTGTCTGGAATTGGGGTTCCCAACTAGAAGGCATGCACAGCGAGTCGAAGTGCACCTAACTCCCCGGGGACTGCTTCAGTATACAAGACCGTTTGGGGTAAGACGGGTTGCAACTTAGACGGAGCTGCCGAAGGGATGGTCTGGCTTGCAAACTACTGGGTGCAATGGAGCATATATACTCTCGCATCTGGAGTAGTTGGAAGATGAGTGCTTATGATACAACAGAAGCGTTGTTCGTCAAAGCACCCGGTCTTTCGCAGGGCAAAGACCAGTTGAAATTGCATTGATTTGTTTCTACGCCTCGAGGGAGGCTGCGGTGGGCCCACGCGGCCCTGGCCCTCGGGATCCCCCAGTCGATCAACTGTCTCTTTGTTAGGAAAACCGGTTGGCCACGCCTAGATTTGACTGTTGTGCGGGAGCCGGACGAAAAAGGCAAACAACTTCATCTTCCTTTCAGAGAATCTGTGATCATGTGTGATCGCACTAGTACCGATTTAGTAACCCAACGCAGCTGCATAATGCAAACAAGAAACCGTACTAAAATATGAATCGTGAAATGCATGTGTCAGTCAAAACATGCTGCCCTTGAGATTGGAGTATTAAAATGAACAATAAGACCCCCTCAAAAATTCCTCTAGCAAACACTCGCTTTGAAGACTACACGACCATGTTTGAATTCAATAACACATTCAGAACCCAGATGAATAATATCACATCTACTATTGATCTACCAAACAGCTCCCAAAATCATAAATAAGATTACTAGATAACAACTTGAGCCTCTGTGGCAAACATCCTCAACAATTCTGGCATTGTTTTCATTTGTGGGACCATTCCTAGTACTTGCCAGCCAAGTTCTGAATTTGCTTAGTTCCTTGACCCTGCAAGTTGTTCTTCCTAAATGGTGCACATGTATGGATTCAGTTTTCAATACAACTCTGAAGTGTCCTGATCAGTGGCCATTTTTCTCTACAGTTAAAGTGGTTTTTTCAACTCATTGAGGAGGTTAGTTTCTTCTTCCTTCATGAGGGTTCTGCAAAGTCAATTAAGTTGAAATGGGGCCCCCTAGTTTTACTTGCAAACACACACACAGAGAAATTGAAAGAGAGAAAATGAGTGAAGATGAGAGATGGCACGAGATAATTTTCTCTTCAAGCATTGTTTTTGTCACTGAGTCCTGAAGAAATAGGCAACATCATGGAATCACTTTGCCAATCATGCATGAATTGGTCTCAAAGCTGTGACAAGTGATGTCAGCTGGTCCATGTGAAAAAGCAAAGGGTGTTCCTACTCACAACCACTAGCCATGGAAAAGCAACACAATGCAATATATATATATATATATATATACACACACACACACAGTCATTTTGAAAGTTCTCTTAGAATGGTGACCCAAAGGCTTGCCTGCAAGGCTTGTTTTCTTCAACAAAATTTATTTTATAATCACCATCATCATCATCATCATCATGACAATATTTTATTTCAACAATATCTTAAAAATGATAAGATAACAATATTTTGTATTACAGCCACTCATGTCCAAAACAGTCCCCATGAACTTACAGACAATTCTGAATTATTGAGGATAGTGAAAAACTTTACAGAAGAGGAATCTATCCTCTAAATGCTCTAGAAACTTTCTTTGTTGGGTACCTCCCACAAGTATTGTGATGCTTGGAAAAGGCTTAACTGGATGTGAAATGTTGTATAAAATGGAACCCAAACAGGCTTATTGATTGCCTTACATCTTCTTCTAGGTTTCAATAGGTAATTTTGTTTTCATGTTAACACACATTCCAGAGATATAAAACAATTGACTCCATCCTCACAAAGCTGTGAAGACCTCAATTTTTACATTTGCAGTTGAGCAACATCAAAATATGGAGTCCATTTGAACCAAAGTCCCTTGTTTCACTCTATTTCAAAAAGGCCAATGCTTCTTCTTCTTCTTCTTCCTTCATTTTTTGTTTGTTTGTTTGTTTGTTTGTTTGTTTGTTGTTGTTGTGTTTTTTTTTTTTTTTTTTTTTTTTTTTTCCCTCTCTTTCATTGCTTCAATTGAGCATGAAACAAGCAAGATTTACTTGCTTTTGAAGTTTTTCTATGCCTTAGAATCTACATGGATAATATACTCACAAGTAGGCCATTCCTTGCCTTTTTGCCTTGTAACGCAACAATAGTCTTGGTCACAGTTACTCACATGAAGAACTTCTACACTGAAACTGAAGTACTGTTGCAGGACAATCATACAGCTAAGTGAGTGAATAAATTAATAAATAAATAAATAAATAAATCCCATATGTACATACTGATGCAGCTAAGTCACTATGTGACAAGGCACCAACAAGGCAGGTGGAGAGGCATGGTGACACTCCCCAGAAAAAGTCCCTTGGTCAACACTGTTTTGAAGTTTCATGGAGAAAAATGGCTTTTTGTTTGCACATGTGTTGCCCACCTCATGCAAATTATTTGTTCATCCTTTTTCCAAATGCTTCAAAAGCATTTTGCTGACCAGTTTATATGGGTGCCTGCAAATGCAAGCAAAAAACTATAATATTATTATTCCAATCATTGTTGGAATTAATATTGGTGTCTTATTGCTGATTCCAGGTTTCAGGGTTGGACCCTGTAAAATAGTCAACAGATATGGTGGGAGACTTTCTTCACACACCCTTGTGGTCAACTTTGCTGGGCCATATTATTTGCCTTTTTTTATTTTTTATTTTTCATGTTTCGTTTTTCTTTTTGCCCTCTTATCATAGTGCCAGCAAATCACGTCCAACTCACTCAAAAACTAGAGGGGGGCATTACAGAATAGAAATAATGAGGCACATTATTATATTATACAGCATTGTTTGTAAGGAAACATTCTTTATCTCTACAGAAGAGATAACATGCAGCAGTAAAGTTACCTATTTTCCCTTCTTCTGCCTTATTTTTGTAAAATGTTAAGAATAGTAGCTTAAGAGGTTTCTGAGGACCAATGGAAGTCAACTAATGTGTTTTTCTGCAAGATGGGGGGACTTATCTCTTGAAAGAAGTCAACACCACCTAAATCATGAAAACGGGGTTGGTTTGCTAGATTTTGATTCATTCATGTGAACATGATGATTTCTTATCAATTACAGTCAACCATGTGAATTGAAATGCAATTGGTATAAAGGAGAGGCATCTAATTCCAATTATTGTGTTTTGTTCTTTTCTACTCCTACAAATGCATACAAAAGAAAGTTTTGGTCATAAGGATTGTTGAGAAACACAAATTTGTACCTTATCTGGAATGTTGTATAAGGGTTTTCCTGTGGAGGAAAATAATTTAGTAGCAGATCAAATAGAAGGTGAAATCTACATGTGTCTAAATAATAATTGTAACTTGTAAATATTTTTTATTTACTTACATGGATATTAAATTTAATGTTGGAAATGTACTATATATATATATATATATATATATATATAAGAAAAAAAAAAAAAAAAAAAAAAAAAAAACTTTGATGCTACTAATATGAAGGAAATGGCTTAAAAAATTGCTTTGAATCAATCACAAACACTGGGAAATGTTTACTGGAAGCTTTTAAACTGGGAAATATTTACATGAAGCTTTAAAGCTAAAACCTAGAGTTAAAATTATCTGCACACCTTATTTTCAACAAGGAGTTTGGTAATCTTATAATTTTACAAATTTACTCTAAATTTTAAGATCTAAAAAAAGAAACATGCATGTGTGTGTAGATTTTAAGATATCTTTATCCTTGTGGAATATTTTATAACAATTCAAAATCCATTTTAAACCTACAGTAGATTTTATCCTATCCATTTTTAGGCATGGTCTTATATCCTTTATGTTAAATAATACTAAATTAAAACTAATTCAAACAAAAAGTTCAATCATGAAAATTTTGTATTATTCATCAAAACTTTTAAAAGATCAAAATATTAATGAATGTTGTTTATATATAGTAATTTTCTAGTATTATAAAATACTTTAAGTATAAATAATAGGATTTCACTCACTTTTACACAAAATATGATTTTGAATTTGAAATCATGTGCCAATGCAATGAATCTTAGAAATCAATGATTCTTCTGTAAAGTTTTTAATTTTTAACCAAATAAAAGTCATCCTATTCAAAAATATACTAAAGAAGTAAAAAAATACCAAAATATGCCATGATTTAGAATTTGAAAATAATTATTGACTTGTATAGTCTATGATGATAACAATATTAAAGGGCTTTAAAACATATTATATACAAAATAAACTGTATTACAATCAATATGAAAATTCGTTTAAATATGTATACAGAAGTGTCATTCTATTTTGATATTTAGAAATTTCCCTTTCTTGAAACTTACTATTGTAACTGGTATGGCTTTGGGCTTGTGAAAATAATGTTGCCATGTCTTCAAACTATTTTCTGTGGCAAAGTTATCATTTTTTTTAAATTCTAAGATTTAGATTTACTTGACTAGTCATCATAAAAAGGTGATTTTGAAATCCTTATCAAATTTTAAAAACCTAAACGATATTTAAAAGCGTAATGTGAATCTTGTGTGTGTAATAATACTTTCTGTAAAACTCAATGTTATTCACGAGTGATCAATATTACAAATCATGAAATTTATTTATTTACTTATTTGACATTTATTGATGCATATATAAATACGGAAACATTACGTATGTTTGTATGATATGCTTTCTCTTTCTAAGTACACTTTAAGTGAAATTAATAGGTATACAAAAGAAAATCCAAAAATAATAGAAATATATCCTTTTCTGTTTTCAAATTTGTAGAATGTATTTCATTGTAACACAAGTACAATTTTCCAAAAAAAAAATTACAGTACTAAATAAATTTCTAAATATAGCACGTACAGTTGTAGGAATTTAGGGAGGAGCCATAGACTGTGTTATTATACAACCACCCACAAATTCACCACATGTATATTTTTTTATTTATGAAAATTAAGTTTTAAATTATAGTTTTTAAATCTGAAATTCCAAATGTCATATTTCAAGTCATATGTACAAGCCTATTTTGAGTTAAACAAAATTGTTGATTTGTTTTAAAATCAAGACTGTTTATATCAAAAAAGACAGGAAAAAGAAAAACATCATTGGGATTTTATCCCATGGATGTTAAACGAAGTTTTGTGTGTGTGTGTATCTATATATATATATATATATATATATATAATTGATTTATAAATATATGTTGATGTTCCTGCAATGGATTCTATGGGTGTGATATTCACATTGATGTTATGAAATTTAACAATAACGTGTATTTTTAGACAAAGTAATAATATTGTATCTAAAAGTACAGTCATCAATAGACTCTTCTTGTAAATAAAGATATAAATATACTTCAAGTATTTGACTATTGCTTGAAACCCATTAGCAATTTATCTGCTTAAACTATTAAATTTCTTATTTATCACAAGAAAATAAACATTTGTAATATCCATCAAAGCTCTTTTCAGAATTTATTTTTATGTTTTAATATTTACATGCTTTTAATCATTGATATGTATTGTGCTACTCACCTCATTCCAACAACATATCATGTAAGGAATTTCTTATATGTGTGTGTATTTATATAAAATCGATAGCCAATCCATTGTTGACCATCCCCCAATTTCAACCTATAGGGTGAGATATTTTTGCTAGGCTAGCAACATATTGTAGACCAATCTGACATTTTGTGGTTGGAAACAAGTTGGGGGTCTAGTGGAAATGGTGTTAAATTTTGAGAAAAATAAACAATTTAATGCACTTGAAATCGGTATGCATGAATTGTCAAAAATCAATTTTTGCATTAGTGGAGTTGTACATATATGGTGGTTAATTATGTGTTGGCAAATTAAGAATTTGTTGGATATGTGAGTGGGATCAAAAGATGGAGGATATGTGAGATATTGTTTAGAGATGAGTGAAAACAAGGGATTATGGTAGAAAAAATCCAACTCAAACATGATAGATTACTTACAACTTGATGTTTGAATTTTTGTGGCCTCATCTACACATTTACATCTATAGATAGCACAAAATTAGGCGAAGTTTGATAGTATTAATAAGTGCCACATCATGGTCTTGTAAAAGTTGAATTTTTGGTTTTATAATCCACCACCAGTTGGAATAAAGTAGGCCTATATGTCCAAAATAGATGAAAGAGAATTTCAGCTAAAACATTTGTATAAATTTTGTTTTTGAGCCAAATTGTGTAAAAACACTTGGAATCCTCTTGATTTCTATTTCCCTATGTGGAGATATTTTCTATTTTTACACATATTGGATATATATTGAAATACTTAAGTTATTGGAAATAGTCTTTTACCATATATATATATATATATATATATCCTCATTCAAAAAGGACAATTCAATTAAAGGTTTCCATTATTATTTGCAACTTTTTGTAGGTAAAGTAAAGCTAAAGTGAGAATAATATAATATTTTTTCTTTTCTTTACTTTTTTTTTTTCAAGCTTTTGTGGAAGTAAAGTGCCACCAAATAAATAGATTACTCGTGGTGAGAACAAATTTGTGTGCTTTACTACTTACAAGGAAACAAGTTCCTTACCTCCAGAAACATATTGAACTTTGTGGACTCTTTGTGATTGGCAGCTGGCATAATAGCTTCTACAATCTAACAGACAATAGAACAATGTTTACAGTTCTTACAAGCACTGAGAACAGTAAGATTTGAAAACTTAAAATCAATTGTAATTGTAAGATCAAATAACATTGACAAGAATACTGTAAAGGAAACAGTTGTTTTACACATGCATCAGATTGTATGAATGGTTCAAATGGAGTTACTGATGGGTTATTTTACAACATATAATTAAGACATTGATAATTGAATAGGTGTGGTAGTTCACAATATTATGTGGTCCACAATGATTAGTTCCCACATGCTGATTAAGATTAAATTTCAAAGATTCATACCCTCAAACTGTAGAATTATCCTACATTAATTTAGATGATACATACTCAACATTAGTAAATGAAAAATGATCTAAGGGGCTCTAGTTACAGGGTCAAAATAAATAAATATGTAAAGTTTGTAAGAAATAAAGTAAGCACATGAGTTAAAAGATTATTCATCACATTTTTTTTGTTGTGTTTATTTGCTTATTTTTCATTGAAATAATAAAAGAAAAATAAAATACAAGTATATAAATTCTAACTGAAAGATTCGTTTATATCAAAATAAGTTGAAAATATTCACCATATTTTGTGCATTTCTTATAGATTGAATTGTGATTAAGAAAAGTCGATGTCTAATCAAATGTAGGCACTGACTTTTCAGCAAACATTAATAATAAAAATAAAATTCATTCAGAGTAGTATCTGAATTCATTTTTAAAAATCGTCATTTTTTTTTTAATATCATTGATAAACTGAAAATTGGAAAATTTCCCAAGAAATTATCCATTTTATTTTCTGAACTACAACATCACATTATGACACAAATTTATCCTGTGACAACACTAAAAGCTTGATATTTATAACATCCACAAGTTCCATTTGTCAATTCAAAATTCAAGCTTTTCTTGTAAAAAAAATTAAAAATGGTGAACATGATTTTTAAATTCATTGCATAAATTCAGAGCTGAAGCTCTACAAATGCCAAAAAAATGTATACATATTTGCCTTGCAATTTGGATTGAGAAGTAAACAAATTGTGTTTGGTACACTGTAAAGTATTTATCAATTGCGAGGCATGCAAATGCTCAAGTACATGGAAGAAAGCATGGCCTTGGTGACTTAACTTGGATGCAAGGATGCCCCAAAGAGAGACAAAAAAACACCCCCTCACTGTCTGTATTGTTGAGCTGCAAGGCATGTGCCTGTGTTGACAGACACTTGTGATCATACCCAGCGCCTGAAATTATTGCAAGCTGGTGGATGAGCCCATGGGGCCTGCCCTCACTTCCTTCCACAGCCCACAACTGCAAATTGTGAAATTACCTCGGCAGAGCCCTGGGTCCTTTGGTAGTACTCGTGGACGATGCACACTGGATCAGTGTCTTTGTGCATTCAGAGTGTTTCAATCATTTGAACCTGCTTCCATGTCTGGCCCATGCCTACCCTGCATTGGAAACAATCAGCTTTGCAACAGCCTGGTTCTGGACCAGTTTTTTTTTTTTTGTTTTTATTTTTAGCACACACTCCTCATTTTTGGCTGGAAAACTTTTGGGCATGTGGAATTCACAACCTTGAGACACCAAGTTTGCAATGAAAACAAACCCACATGTCTTGGACGTCAGATGTTAGGCTTTTATTAGCACATGATTTACCTTCACTCAATGATGCTAAATAATGGTGGATTGGTATGCCGTGTAATCAATTGTATGCATGTGTCCCTCAAGGTACATGTTCATAATAAGAATGTTGCACTGTTCAAACACATTGCACTGTTCACAGAGCATATTTGATTCTTTTTTCATGGCTTGTAGAGACACATCCTACATCCACATAAGCAGATTTGTTTTTACATGTATGGTTTGTGTACAATGGCAGGGAATCATGATGCATATTTCCCTTGGAGGTTGAATACTTACAACTTTGTACACAATAAGTACCATGGAACAGTCTGAAATACAAATATGATGTAAGATTTGAATACTTCAACAATTGTGTACAAGTCTCTAATGAATTGACACTATACTCATTCACTAATATAGTAAAAGTGGACAAGAAAAAATTGACTGTTATATCAGGACAGGAGTTCACCCCAATGTGTTTGAAAAAAAAGAAAAATCTGCTCTGTTTCTTATTATTTTTTTTTTTTAAAGAGTTCTGCTAGGGATATCTTTTACACAAACATTTCCCTATAAAATATAAAACAAGTCTAAGATTCTCAATAAATTAAAGCACATTGAAAATAAATTCCATCCAAGAGTGAAGACATTCTAATTTTAATTTTAATTTTTGGTAATGTGGCATATTATATTATAGTAGAATAAGAGAAGAAGAGAAGAAACCAAACTACACTGTTGAGAAAGACAACATAGATCCAAACTTAAGGTTTGTGAAAGAATGCTAATGGTGTGGTAGGGTGGAATGGTATACTGCTCTGTGATTAGGAAATTGCAAAGAAGAAGGAATCTATGAAAATTTTGTCTTATTTAGGATCTAATGAAACATATTAAATTATCTTGCAAATGCAAAAATAGAAGAATGTGGGAAAAACTAAAACGCAGAATGGAAGTTGCAGATGCTGTGGAGTTTAGATTGTTGCTATATCTGTTCACAGATTCTCTGCAGTGCTGATCCACTCTGTCTCCTAAACACACCATGACAGTTACTTTGGCACACACATACACAAAGAATGCTGATGTCAACATGCAGCTCCAGCTTCATTAATTTCATTGCCAAAAAACCAAACACATGATGCCAGGATGGTTCAGCATTGAATGCAATCTCAAGTCTATTTTGGTTCTTTCCAATTTAAGCATATCTTCCATAGTTTAAAATACAACTATTTAAAGATAGATTGGGTTATACTTCAAAGACAACGTGGGTCCTTCATTTCTAAGATTGTACAAACAACAAGGAATAGAGAGGTTTTTTTTTTGTTTGTTTTTCCATGTTTTATGGGATGATAAAACCTTTTTCTTTACCACCACCATTAAAGTGTGATACATATATTGTACCCCCAGTTTGGACAAATAGGATCTAGACTCAGCATCAGGGATTCATCCATTGCAAGAATGTTGGACATAAGTATGCATGAGTTGCTTTGCAGGTTGCCATTGAATTAGCAACAGTTTTGTATATAACTGGTGGAAACTCATGCCATAGGCTACAAAAAAACATAGTAAACTACATGTTGGAAATTAATCTTTTGTTTGAAGCTTCATATGATGTGAAACTCCTTGTTGCATGCTGTTCTACATTGTGGTGCTTCCAAGCTCCATGCTTAATGATCTTGTATTAGTCTCAAAAATTTACACCAACAAAATGCAGATTTTGATCAAAAGTCAAATTATTGAGATATAGAGATGCTTTTTATCTCCTATGGTTTATCTTGTTAATTTATTTTGTTGAGATCTTTTATTTAAGAAATGTTATGGATTTCTTGCCATCAGTCTTTATTAAATCTGTGCCCATTGGGATCACTCCTTGCAATATGTAGGTCACAACACAACCAATCAATGCGTAATGATGTTTGCAAAAGAGGGGATCCTAGTGAGCCTAGTCACTTGTTTGCGTGTGTGGGTTCAATATCACAATGTAGCCCCTGTTTATGCTTCAGTAATTTGGAGTATAGTGTTTGATGTATAACTGACACATGAGCAGTAAGGATTATAGGCAATCACA